>NW_024354875.1:994707-1145556 GCF_902729225.1 Pteropus medius
AAGGAAGGAAGGAAGGAAGGAAAGGAAAGGAAAGGAAAGAAAGAAAGAAAAAAACCCCACAGCCACATCACAACTAATGTAAGACTGGTTTCCTCCTACGATCGAGATGAAGACACGGAGGTCTACTGCTGCCACTTCTATTTAACATAGTACTAGAGGTTCTAGCCTGAGCAATTGGGTAAGAAAAAGAAATAAATAGGCATCCGCATTGTAAATGAAAGAATAAAATGATCTCTATTTGCAGATGGCATGATTTTCTAAATATAACAAATCCTAAGGCATCCGCAAAAAAAATTATTAGAGCTAAAAAAATGAGTTCTGCAAGGTTGCAGGATACAAGATTTATAAACAAATATCGATTTTATTTCTATATGTTAGCAATAAACAATCTGAAAATAAAATTAAGAAAATAATTTCATTTGCAATAGCATTGAAAAGAAAAAGACACTTACGAACAAATTTAACAAAAGAAGTATAAGCCTTGTATACTGAAAACTACAAAATAACACTGAAAGAAATTAAAGACCTAATGGAAAGGTAGCCCATGTTCTTGGGTTGGAACATTTAATGACAATATTCCCCAAATTAATCTACAGATTCAACACAATTCCTACCAAAATCCCAGCTCCTTCTTTTTTTATTTTGGGAGAAATTGACAAACTGATCCACAAGTTAATATGGAAACACAAGCAACCCAGAACAGTCAAAAAATTGGAGGTAAAAAAGCAAAGTTGGAAGACTCATTCTAATTTCAAAACTTGCTACAAAGTTACAGTAATTTACACAGTGCGGTACTGGAATACAGACAGAATATAGATCAACAGGACAGAACAGAGTCTAGAAATAAACATATACATTTATGGTCAACTGATTTTCAAAAAGGGGGCCAAGACAATTCAATGGGTAAAGAATCACCTTTTCAACAAAAAGTCTTTTCCTATGGTACTGAGACAACTGTAATATCCACACGAAAAATAATGTTTCACCCCACATCACACCATATACAAAAATTAACTAAAAATAGATGAAAGAGCTAAAACTATAAAACTCTTAGCAGAAAACAGGTATAAATCCTTGTGACCTTGGTCAGCCAGTGGTTCCTCAGGTGTGATGCCGAAAGCACAAGCAACCAAAGAAAAACAGGCAAATTAGACTACATATTTAGAATCCTTTCTGCTTCGAAAAACAGTGTTGAGAAAGTGAAAAGACAACCCACAAATGAAAGAAAATATTTGCAAATCGCATATCTGACAAAGAATTCATATCTAAATATATATAAACTACTCAACAATATAAAGATAATCCAATTTTAAAACAGTCAAAAGATTTGAATAGACACTTCCCCAAAGGGCCAATAAGCACATGAAAACATGTTCAGCATCATTAGTCATTAAAGAAATACAAATCAAAACCATGAGATACAACTTCACACCCATAAGATGGCGAGAATTACAAATACTGATAACGGGTATTGTTGAGGACATGAGGCACCTGGAACCCTCATACATTGCTGGTGGAAATGAAAACAGTGCAGCCACTTTGGAAAACAGTTTGACAGTTATTCAAAAGGTTAAACAGAGATCGACTACATGACCCAGTAGTTCCATCCAAGGGAACTGAAAGCTATTTCCACACAAAAACCTGTACCCAAATATTCACAGCGGCATTATTCCTAACCGCCAAAAAGTGAAAACAACCCAAATATCCACCAACGAATGGATAAATAACACGGAGACTAGCCACTTGATAGAATACTACTCATTGATAAAAAGGAATGAAGTACTGATCCATGCTCCAACGTGGACGAAACTTGCAAACATTATACCAAAAAAAAAAAAAAGCCAGATAAAAAAAAGCCACTTATTATATAAAATTTATTTATATAGAATGTCCAGAATAGGGAAATCCATAGAGAGAGAAAGTGGATTAGTGTTGCTAAGAGCCAGGAGGGAGAGGGATGGTATGGGATTTCTTTCGGAGTGAGGAAATGCTCTGGAATCAGTGGTGATGGCTGCGCAAGTTTGAGAATATACAGGAAACTACTGACTGAGTCACTTTAAAAAGGTGAATTTTATGGTATTTGAATATCTCAAAATAAAAAACAGTGAAAAGCTCTGGCCACTCTGGCATTTAGCTACCCTTTACCCCAACACTTTACTCCAAGCCTTAGGAAATTCACGTTTCCACAACGCTAGAAAATTATTTCTGGGTATAAATTCAAATGCTGTCTTCTTAGCCAATAGGCATTTTCCCACCTGTTCAGATAAAATCTACTGATCTTCGAATGTGTGTCTTCTTTGGGAGTGGTGCTGTTTGTCGACATAAATTTTATGAGTAGATCTGAAAATCCACTCAAGAGCTTACGATTAAAGATATCCAGCCGTGTATCTACTTTAGGACCCATTCATCTTTGTTACTATCTATGAGTTTCTTGTAATTTCATAAACAGTGAGGTGGGATTTACATGAAGGAAATAATATTGCCAGTAGTTTCAAATGACCACGACAGCTTCCCCATTTAATGTAGAACGATTCAATCTTGCTTCCTTCCAGGTAAGGAAAGAAGGGGTTCCCTTGGCAATGAAACAGCTGAGATTTAAAGTTCTTAAATTTCTTGTGTTGCTCACAGTACAGCAAAGTCAATATCTGTCAAATAAATGTGGCAGATAGTCACCTACAGAATGTCATTTTCTCTCAAATCCAAGAATGAGATTGCTCTGAATAACTCAGAAAGGACACCTCAGACACCGAGTTACACACCATTAGAGCTAGTACGTTTTGAAATATTTGGTTTAGCAATTTCCAAGTGCATTCTAAGGAACACTCCTTCGATGAGATGACCCATGAAAAGAGAGTTCTAAGAAATCTATTAACCCATTGTTTTCCAAAAATACTTGGCCACAGACCTCTTTTTCTCCATAACACCTATTAAAATCCCAAAGAACCTGTGACCTACCAACACCTTTTGGAAAATCCTAACCTGGTCAACTAATCAACTAATCTATTTTACAAAAGATGAAACTGCTCGCGCTCTCTCTCTGTCTCTCTGTCTCTTCCCCTCTTCTTCCCCCCCCCAAATACCTTCAATTTAACTAACTTGCCCACGGTTACCCAGCTAGTCCCTGGGGGAGGCGAGGACATCCAGTGCTCCTGTGCTGCCACAAGCCCTTACCAGAAGGACCTCTTCTAGACAGCAATTTAATCGTACTGGACTTCCTGATGAACAGCAAGATTATTAGTCATTTAATGTTAGTTGTGTTTGAAAGCTTTCCCACAAAAGGGGTGACCTGAAAGAGGTTAGTATTCTATGTCTCTCCTTTCAAGTGGCTATTTCAAGGTTGGTTTTACCTGGAGTGAGAGATTTCTGTCTATCTGGAGCAGTTCCATCTTGAAGATATTTCAATATTCTTACCACAGCACCCTTTCTGTGCTCGTTATTTTTAGCTCATTGTTTTCTATTTTGGCAGCCGAGAAACTGCAGTTTGTAATTTTACCTCCAGCTTCATATTTCTTCTTAAAAGTGAATACAATGTCCTGTTTATAATAATAAAATCACTAGTTGGCAGAACGACATTAAACGGAAAAAAAAAAAAAAGAAGAAGAAGAAAGCAATTGGAAAATTTAGAGCAAGCAATTTTAAGTGCCAAGTTTCACATTTGTAATGGTCCGGTGGAGGTCACTGGGCTTCCTTTTTATTGAGGGAATAGTAGAGAAATAGATATCCATGAGCTCGCCCTTGAAAAACTACAGAAAGCACCTCTACTTTGACACAGCTCAGAGTTTTACTGAAAAGTGGCGCTACCCAAACTTCCACAATTACTAACTATAGGAAAAATATGAAAATCAGTTTAGCATGGTATTTTCCCCCTTCAATATTTAGGTTTTCATTTTCCACTTTAATTGAACTTTTAAGCTTTGGTTTCCTATTCCAGTTTAGCAACAAAGGAAACAAAACAATAGGAATGAAATTAGAAATAATTGGAGCCAGTCTCAGAAATAACCTTGGGGTTTCTTGGGCTGCTGGTGCAACCCCCTTTAAGCGATTTCCCTGGATCTTTTCTTGCAGTGTTGGTGTTGCTTTTTCTCTCTCTTTTTTTTTTTTTTTACCTCAGATGCCCTGCGAAAGAGAGCCGCAGGTCGAGGCCATGCAAGCAGGATTCTCCAGAGACTGGAGCCAAAGGGCCAGCAAAATGGTGCTTCCAGTCGGAAGGGCCAGATCGCCCCTAGGAGTTCACACCAGCCTTACTTCTTGAAAATTGCTAACCAACCATTTTTCTTTTCAAAATAAACACTATTTCTCTCAACTTCAGTTTGCAAAATATTACCCCAATTCCATTGGACTAAAAAACTGGAATTTTACTGACATAATTGGATTATGAGGTTTAAAGATTGATGGAACTTTTCTGTTCCAAATATAATTGTTCAAATACCAAACCTAAACGGGTATGTCGAAGTCCTTACGTAGCTGAAGCCAGAGCAACACTGCCGGCCTCGCGGCAGGGTGGCCCAGCGTGGGGGTCACCAGCCCTGTTACAGAAGGACCTGGGCGTCCTGGGGAACACGTCGCCCTTCCTGGAGCCACAGCTTATCACGAGAATGAAGACTTCTTTAGTCACTCTGGTTCCCTCCATGCCTGCTCATTTCTCAGATCTCGGCTCAAGCACCAATGACCTTGGCAGTCTGTTCACACAGATATTAAAGCACTTGCCATACTCTGCTGTAATTTATCTGAGTATAAATCCGTCTCCCTGAGAAACAGTACAGACCTGAAGAACAAAGGCTAGGCCTCACTGGTCTTTGTATTTCCAGTGACTAACTCAGTACTTTGCACATATTAGATATACGCATACACGTTACATCTACACGTTTATAAGTAATATATGTAAATAAATGTATATAGGAGAGAAGAAGGGAACAAAAGAGAAAAGACATAGAAGGTTTTATTTAGGAATGACAGAATATGTACTCATTTATTCACAGTACATGTGTTTGAGCGTGCGCTGAGACTCGTTCCTAGTTTTTGTGACATTCCTGGGAAAATTAATATTGATAAAGCTCTGTGAAGCACTGGAACTCTGAGCGGAAGAGATCACAGCGGTACCAAGTACTGGTCTCCTCCATCACAAGTCCATAGTGACCACTGCTTGATGCACTTGATCCGTGCTCTTCTGCCACGAGACTGACAGTTCCACAAGAGCAGAGACCACATCCATTTCTGTTCACTGCTGAATCTCCACTGCCCGCGCATGGCGTTCAGTGAATATGTTAGCTGAAAACCTGAGTAAATCTATTGTGAGACCAGTCAAAAAGAAGGGAAAGGTAATCAGATCCAAGCACTTCCACGCACTATGGACTTTTCTTTATGTTTTTTTTTTTTTTATTGTGAAAAAGAACTTAACCGTGACTACACGACCACATGAATGGACCCTGGCACCCTCACCAGCTGTGTGGGTCAGGTGGTAAGTGGGGTGTACGGATGGATGAAAGAGGCAGCACTCCAGCACGCCCATCAGCTCCTGCACCTTCAGCCGTCAGTGGCTATCTACCCACGCCTAGTCCATGGGTTTATGGAAATTATCCAGTTTTAGCTCAACTAATCCTTACAAAATAGGCAAGTGGCTAAAAAAGATGATTGCAAGATCCACAAGCTGAGGATATCACCAAACTAATAATACCACCAACAGCAGGAAAATGGCGAAGTTGACATACCTTCTGCTCCTAATATGAATTCATCGCCAGCCACACTATGATCTCAAAACAATGACTGTCAATCGTACGTTACATACAGATACTTAGACAAAAATAAATATACTTAATCTGTCTCTTCAAGGTAAAAGTGACGTTTTAACAATGAGGAAAAAAAGTTATTGTTTTTTGAAAACAAAATAAAACAAGAATCTCATTTTGAAGATAAAATTTTTTAAATAAATGTTTTGAAATATTTCCATTGTTATACAATTTGGGTTCCTAAAATGACCTAAGTGTATAAACTGCAAAACTACTTGTATACGTAAACATCCTAATAGAATTTTCTAAGTAGTTTTCAAAGATGCCAAATGAAGAATAATCAATGATATGGACCTATTTTTTAAGAATCTAAAAATGGAGCCCCTTTCAATTAGTCCACAAGAACTGACATCATGAAAGATAAGAAGTTAACTGGATTGCAAAATGAATCTCAATATGACCCATGAATAGGATTGAAAAATAAATATTATGATTTAGTAAATTCAGCTTACTTCCTCCCAAGATATGAGGTATCTTTTTCAGTTATAATAACTATTAAAGGCAAAACTAGATATCAAATTTACAGAACTTATCATCAGACCTTTGTATTTCTATATCATAAGTTATTAAAGCAAAATTTAAAAAAAGAAAGAATATTCAATCACATTACTTTCACCAAAAGTAAAATTATTAATAGGAAGTTTTTGATACCTTTTAAGTAAAACAAAAATATTTTAAAATTTATATCGTTCTCATTTTTCCACTTTTATGGAAATTTACACTGTATGTAATAAATTAGTAAAGTAGTAAGCATGCTTGTAATTTTAATATAAAGGCACATACATTATTGAGAACGCATGTTCAACAAAGTTTAGAGATTACTACTTCAGGGTATCAGGAAGCAACTGAAAGATTTTAAGCCAAAGGAGTGAAAAAAATCAGATTAGAACTTCAGAAACATAATCTTAGAGATAACAGGCAGGGAGAAAGTGTTTGGAGGGGGTGTGTGTGTGTGTGTGTGTGTGTGTGTGTGTGTGTGTGTGTGTGTGTGTGTGTGTGTGTGTTTAATCCCTGTTATGATGCTGACAGCAGAGAGCATCCCACAAGCTCCTTGTATCTTTGGATTCTTTCGTCCGACACATAGGTACGTTTTAACAGAGGCCTTCTGCAGAGCAAGGCCTCCTATTCTGTGGTCTAACCCAGAAGGCAATGGGAGCCAAAGAAAAGGGCAAGGCGGAGCCACGAGTGGAAAACTGAGAGCAATACCAGGCTCTGTGACTGTTGAGATGACTTATTAATCTGTGGGCTAAGAGTTAAGCTGAGAAATGATTGGGTGCCTCTCTCTTCTGATAGTCTCGCTCATAATTTTTAAAAGTGATAAAAGCTTATTTTAAAAATAATTTGAATAACAGAGCAATTTATACAATGAAAAGTAAAATATTGCCTCCCTACCTCCTACTAATCCACTGAGTTCACACATGGTAATCACCATCAATTACTATAAAAAAAAGGGCTAAATTTCCTTCCAGTCCTTTTTCTATGCATATGTACTTGTTTGTGTACATATAAATGTGTGTCTATACATTTGTACAGTTTTTATATTATTTGACGTTATAAAAAATAGGGTCAAATTCATATTGTTCTCAACCTTGTTTCTTTTACTTTGCAATATATATAATGGCCTTTGTCTCAGGCCAGTCCACATAGATCTAGCTCCTTTTTGGCAGCTGTCAGGACTTCAAATCTGCTATCTTATTAATATGACATAGGCTACTGAACCATTCCTTTGTTGATGGACATGAGCAGGGTCACTGTTACAATGAAGCAGAAATGAATGAACAGTCGTATACACAGATCCTTGTGCACCGCTCTGAGTAGGATGGATTCTCAGATGTAGAGTCTGGGGGTGAAAGGGTAGGTAAGGTTGAAATGTTGACAGCTACTGCAGAACGGCCATACTAACACACTTCAAACAATAAAGTTCAGCCATTTGTTCTGACCTTTTCTCATTAAATTTTTTAATAGATTCCTAGATTTAGGAAAACAAGTCCCAGAAAACGAGTTCCTCAATGTGTACATGAGAAAAACAAAGGTTCTGAGGGAGTAAGGTTTTGGGCCCAACATCTCGAAGCCCCTGACGAGATAACTGACCAGCACGAGTTGTATGAATGGTGCTCACTATGGAAAGCCAGGATGGCAGCCTGAGTTGACTGACTTCAAATGCGACATGTTTTCTAACACGTAGGAAGGGGACTAACTGCCATCTCTGTTTCCTCGCCTACCCTCAGCAAGAAAAGGAAAAAAAGCAGTAAATTCCTAAAAGGTACAATAGCCAGAGGGAGCAGAGGAGGAGGATTCTCAAGCTAGGAGGAGTAGCGGGCACCAAGAGCTGAAGGTATCACAAGTTCAGCTGCACGGAGTGAGCGAGTGCGGTGGAAAAGACTCTGACACGGGATGACCTTAGCGAAAAACCTTCCACGGCCTCAGTGGGTTGTATGAAAAGTTTCTTGGTTCTAAATATCTCCATGTGGCATCCAAAATGAATGCCAGCACTGAAACCAAATTCTGAAGAGAAATATCAGAAAAGAACTAACATCCCACAATGAAGAAACATCTTCAAAGAAGATGCTGTTATAAAAATACCACAAAAGTACTTTCCAACAAATTCCAGACCTAAAAGTAAAGCTTTAAAATGAAGCTCCAAGCACAGAAGTCTTGAATCCTTTGCTCTGTGCTTGAAGAGGCCCATTTAAAGGAAGGCACTTCTAAGCAGATAACATTGTCTTTATTTGACTAGGCCTATGAGGCAGGCCGATGAGAAAAGAAGGGGACAAGTGTACCTTTTGAAATGAGGATGGACTGGAGCATGGGTCAGAACACTTTTTCTATATAGGGTCAGAGAGCAAATTTCTTAGGCTTTGCAGGACACATGGTCTCTGCTGTAACTGTTCAACTCTGCTGCTGTAGTATAAAAAATACAGCCGCAGACAATATATAACTGAATAAGCATGGCTGTGTTCCAACGCAACTTTATGGATGCTTAAATTTGAATTTCACATAATTTTCATGAAAGATTATTTTTGTCTTTTGAGTTTTCTCAACCATTTAAAAATATTAAACCATTCTAAGCTCATGGGCTAAACAGACAGTGGGCTGGACTGAGCTGGCCGGCCATAATTTGTTGACCTCTGGTACAGAGCACTTAATTCTCAATTGATCCGAACTTGAATGTCCATGGAAAGATGGCAACATCTGAGCCTGGCTCCCATGAAAGCTATGTTTGAAGGCAGAAACGTAGAAAGAAACATGTTGTTTTTAAAGAGTTTCAGATATTTACCTTAAATCTCTTCTCTTGCTTAATTCCTCCGGTGGTATTGTCCAGGGCAAGCCTTGTGGGAGACACTCTAGAACTTCTGAAGAGAAATCGGAGAAATCCACACCATACTCTGTAAGTATGCCTTCTGTTTCGGGCTCGATTTCACCAGCCTGCCCCAGACTCTTAGCCAGATGCCTGTGGACAGGACAGAGAAGAACAACCTCGTTAGTGAATAAATGGAAGATTGGTACCCATTTCCTCTCTAAAACTGAGGGCAGCAGGAAAGTCTTCAAACCCTCCTGCCCTTCCCCCAGCAGACACATCATCACGAATGAATGGGGGGCTCAACGGAATGACAATGATTCTCTCATATCAAGAGTATCAAGAGACAATGATACGCTCTCCTGTTAAATCCATGACTATGGTGAAACTGGACCTTTCTTCAGGAATTCTGACCTGGGGAGTGGAGCCAGACTGCTTTCTTAAGGATTCCTGCGATTGTTTTTCAAAGGAAGTCAAATTCATATTGTTCAAAGCTTTTGTCAATTCTTTCTCTCACAAACACCTTTAGAGACAATTCTGATCAACCCAGTTTGCTGTTAAATCATCAGTTTCATAGTGCCTATACCTTAAGTCATGTCATTAGATTATATTTGATGTTTATATGTAGTTCAAACTTAAAGCTGACAGACTAAATGCTTCCCTCTGGACAAGGAAGACAAGGTGTTCACTCTCACGATACTATTAAGTGCGGTATTGGAGGGCCTAGTGAGAGCCATCAAGCAAGACAAAGAAAAGATAGGTATATGAATTGGAAAGGATGATTTCTACATTGCATGTAAGTGGGCCGAAGAAGCATGATTCCCATTATAGAAGTGACCAGCCTCCAACATAATGCCTGGACTCTCTTCATATAAGACTCCACTCACTCTATGAAAACCAGTAGGAAGCACGCTGTGTATGACTTAAGATTCTGCTTCAACTCAAGACTTTGAATGTGAAGAGAATGACACAAAGAGGTGCTTGGGTTTCATTCATGACGACTAGAGTGGTTTCTGGTGCCAGGGTGGTGGCAGCAGCGTCCAGTGGCAATGCTGTCCTAAAATCACAGTGGTAAGAGCTGCTGGCATCATGGCCAGACTAATCCTGACAAAAAGACGATGGCTGGACTTCCTGTTCTTGCCTCTCCAGACCTGCCTTGGTTCCCACCCATGACTTTCTCGGGACGTTCAAGACTCTTAACTGTTTCTGTAAGCTCTTCGATATCCTTTTAATGAATTCCTTTTCCAACCAGAGTTGGCTTCTCTTGTTTGCACCAAGAATCCAGACAATTAAACATTCAGGCCTCACTAATTTTCGAAATGCTAATTAATTTTCAAAATGGCTACATTATTACCTGTGTTCACTAGAAGAAAGTTCCCACTGCGGATCTGGGAATCTGTTGTCGCTGCCTTTGAAGTTTGAAGGATATTTTAGAAATTCATTAGTATTTTGAAAATCAGTGGGACCTGTGTTACCTCCAATCCCTCTAAGCATCCCTAATTCTCACAGGTTCCTGACGTTCTGTTCTCCACATCCACCTCCTAACACTAACGCCTTTAACTGTCTGGATTCTTAGTTGCAAGCACAAGAAACTATGGTTGGAAAGGGAACTTACTGGAAAGGTATCAGAGAGCTCACAGAAAACAGTAAGAGACCTGGAGAACCTGAAAAAGAGGTGGAAACAAAGAATTACTTGTTCAACCTCTAAATTCTTGATTCCAGGCAAACAGGGAAACTCAGGGACTGCCTATGTATATCAAAAAGATATTTGGAATCTCTTACAGATGCCAGGCTAAGATGCAAAAAAAAAAAATTCGGAGGATAAACCATTACATCATAGAATTTAGGGTCTCACTAAGTCTCTAATGTGAAACATGGAGGTAGCAATCAGAAAGAGTGAGATTCAGAGAGCCAGACCATACATGTGCACAAGATATTACCTAGAAAGATGTAGAAAGGCCTGAGAACCTTGGATGCCTAGTTCTGGCTCATCTTCCATTGTCACAAGTCAGAAGTGGGCTACAATAGCACTATATCCGTTCTGAGGGGTGGTCTCTGAAAAGGCAGTACAGTAGAAACTCCTCCCCACAAGCAGCATACCCATGTTCTGTTTGGCCTGAGGAAAAGTGGCTTAATGGGCAGTGGCTACACATTTAGCCAGGTGGATACGGCTGTGAAAGAAGACAGACTGGAGGACTGATGACAAGGACATCTGGGGAAGAGACAGGTGGATGAAATGGGCCCAGAGTATGACCGTTTGCGTTCCATGAGAACGCTTCGCAAAACACTTTCGTTGTGGAGGCAGGACGATCTGCCCTGAGAATGTCACCAACCTCCTTCCCCAGCCACTGCTGTACCTGCCCAATGGGCATAAGAACAAGGAGGTACATGGGAGCAGGAAATGAGCCCCACAGCGTGAACTCCCTCTCACTAACGATGACCTGGCCACCTCCCTGGCAGGACGCCAGTCTGCCAGAAGCAGCAAGCAGCTGCGAGCCTCTGATGCGGAAGACAGCAGGTGAGCCCAGCAACTTACCTGACAGCAGGCTGTGTTCGCTGAGCTCGTCTATGATGGAGAGGGCAGAATCGCCCCATTAAAAGAAACATTAATTCCTTTTCATTGCTACCTTCACTTGTTCCACCCACCTTGCTCGTATAACAATAAACACCACAATCCACAGATTTACCAAATACCTTTTGAGCTATTATGTTATCACACTAGACATCGTATGTAATCAAGCGTTTCACCGTGGAGAGGCAGCAGAGCCTGCTGAAGTCACTGATCAGAACGGTGTAAGAGTGCACTGACGGGCTAGGCAGGAGGCAACACCTATGAGGCTGGCGTACTGTCCTCCAGGTAAAGCACTGCTCTAAGTATCGTGGACCTGTGCACATGGTCTGGGAGCCAAGAGTGCAAGAGAGGAGTTGAACCTTTCAGTATCATCCTTAAGACCCACTCTCACTAATCCTCACCTCCGGAGCTAAGAGGTTTTAGTATCTCTGGGAACAAGTGTTGTGATTCCTCTGAAGTGGAAGCCAGGACTACAAGAATCCTGACTGATATGATGAGGCATAAAATATACAACCCACTGCCTTCCTGCAAAAACATTTGCAATTCAAGCTAGCTGAGAGATTACTCAGAAGGAAGGATTCAAGAATGGCGAGTATTAATATAAAGTGTTACTCTTATTTTATGTTGGGACATATGAAGTTGACCATTTTTTACCTACAAAATGCAATTTTACATGATTCTACCTTACAGTATTCAAAACCACATAAAATAATGAACCATACATATACTCAAACAGCACAGATAGTTTCTCGGAGATGTATAAACGATAAGGTAGATGATATAGAAGTTATTAGAGAATTAGACCTATAGGAAAAGAAACACATTCTTACGTGTGGTGGGAAGCAGACTTAAAACAAGGTGGCCATCTCACTCTTATTTGGTGAGGTCAGAGTGGCCGAAAACTATTGTGACATCTAAGGGAAAAGGGCCTAAATACTTGAACGAAAGGCATTTTATAACATCCAACTTGTAAAACATAATACTAAAATCCAGAGAGACCCACTCCCACACGTAGGTGTTCACTTCACACTGACACAGTGCTGCTGGTTCTAGACCATACAAATACTACAAACGGCTCCTTCCTTAAGCAATGTATTTCTCTCTTAAAGACACTCCCTTTAACTTTCACGTTGAACTAGATGTACAAAACAAACCAAGTTCATTTCACCTTCATGGAATGTAGGAGCCAGGCCAGGAAGCCACCCCTGCCCCCCGAGCAGATCTCTCTCCACGGTACAATCCCTCTCCTCTGGTCATATTCCCTCTCGGGCACATGCCACTTTCTAGCTGTGTCATATTGCATTAGGTATCTCTCTTCTTTGTCTATAGATGATCATTATAGAGGAGGATCATTCAAAAGAGAATAAACATTTCTTTATTTCTATATCTTACAACGATACTTTTTCATCTTAGGAGTCCAATACATGATGGTTGAATGAATAAATGAATAAACAAATTAATGCCTTTGAGCCTATAAAAAAGGCATACTATTCCTCCTTAAAACTCTAAAGGAAAACTACGAAAACTGAATATAGTAAAAACAAATAAAACTCAAAGACATATATTTATTTAGGTAAACCCTTGAATCCTTTAATAATGAGCTGCCATATTAGCAAAAAATCGGGAACAGGAAAAAATGCCTGAAATTCTTGCTTTCATTCAAAATTGAACTTTCGTCACTTATTGGTATGGAAAATATCTTTCCCCGTTGTGAGTTGCCAGTTCAGAAAGATAAGGAAATAAAAAGTTGTAGGGATCAGAATAGAAGAAACAAATCTGTCATTATGTACCAATGATGTGATTATCTACATAAAAACTCCAAAGGAAACCACAGTATATCCAAAGTTTTAAAATTAATAAGGGGATGATATAGTAAGAAGGCTGGATATAGAATTAATATACAAAAATTAGTTGTTATTCTACACACAAGCACTAGAAAGTTAGAAAATACAACTTAAAATCTTGTTCTTCAGAAGTGAACATTAATAACATGAAAAGACAACTCATAAACTGGGGAGAAGATATTTTCCACATAGTGACTGCTAAAAAGATAACTTTTTAGAAAATTTTTTAACTCCGAAAAATCAAACAGCCCAATTAAAAATAGAATGCTAAAATGAGTGGGTGAAAGTTTAATCAGAAAGAGTAATTGCACAGTATTAAAAAAATCTTCCCCAAAACACAGTTTAGTAATTACAAGGGGAAAATAATAAGTTAAAAATCCTGGCAGATACCAGCTTAGCCAAGTGATGGAGGTTAACATCACCAGTAATACATACTGACATCACGTATTCCTTGGTATCATGCACATCACCTCTGTGCTATCCCTCTCAATAATGAATGATCTCCGTCTACTCATGAGAAAACATTAGACAAAACCAAATTGAGGAGCAGTCTACGAAATCACTGACCAATATTCTTCAAAATATCAAGGTTACGAAAGATGAGGCCGAGGAATTGAAAAAAACTATAGCGACATGACAACTAACTGCTATGTAGGATCCTGGACCAGATTTTCAAACAGAAAAAGGACATTAGAGGAAAAAAATTATAAGGTCTGAATAAGTCCTACACTTTATTTAATAGTATTATGCCCAGGTTTTGATAAATACTCAATGGTAATGTAAAATGTAACATAAGGAATAAAGGGACTCTGACATTTTTGCAACTTTTGTAAATCTAAATTATCTAAAGGAAAAAATTAACTGTGAAAAAAGTAAGATGCTAAGACATTGTGTTGCACACCTGAAACTAATATAATATTGTATGTTAACTGTAATTGAAAAATTAAAAAATATATTTTTAAAAAGACAAGGAGAACCATAAATGTATGAAAAGATGCTCAATCTCATTAGTAATTAGGGAAATATAAATTAAACTCAATGAAATATTATTTTATATACCCACTTGACTGGCAAAAATTGAAGAGTCTAGCTATCAAGGGTTGGTGAGAATGTGAAGAATGGGAAACTCTTTTACAGTGCTAGTAGGACGAAAAATGGGGACAGCCACTGTGGAAAATGACTTGGCTTTAAAGTTGTAAATTTAAACATGCATCAATATGTGATGTAGTAATTCTACTCTCAAGTAGAGTCTAGAGAAATTTTAGTTGGTAAGTACTGGAATGTTTGTAAAAGCATTGTTTATAATAGCAAAAACCTCAGTTCAACCCAAATATCCATTGCTAGATAATTAAATGACGGTATATTCAAGAACTGGAAATATTATGAATTAAAATAAGTATAAAATATGAATATATCTTAGAAATATTATGGTAAATGAAAAAACCAAGTCACAGAATAAATGTAGCATCGTATTTTTGTATTTTTTTACAAGGTTCAAAAACAAGCAAAACTAGAATTTTTAGGAATATAAATATGGGTAAATTAAAAAGAAAAGCACATTTCAATTAGCATGTTTGAGACAGTGGTTACCACTCAAAGAAAAAATTAGGGGTTAGGATAGAAAGGAACACAAGGGAGCTTTAACTGTATTGTCATATATTTCTTAATCTGGGTGGTGAGTTTATGGGTTGGTTTTAATATCGGAATTCAAAAATTATATAAGTGTTACACATATTCTTTTATCTGTGAAACATACTTTGCAATAAATGCTGGTAAATATTTTTAAAACAACATTTTACGCAAATAAATACTAAACTCTTAATAGTGATTATTTCAACAGGGTGAAATTATGGAAATTTTTTACTTTCTATAGTATATGTTTTAAATAATTTTAATAATAAAGACAATATATATGTATTTAAATTTTTTTTCTTAATTTTGATATTGCAATAATAAATAGTTGTGAGCTAGAAAGCTTTTCTCATTAGAGCATTTATAATCATCACGCCCTCAAATTTTCTAACTCACCAGAGTCCCTCCACAACTACTGTTTCCACTCACAAATGATGACATTACGTCTGGGGCCTACTGGAGAGTCAATCAATCGAGATGGAGCCAAAACAGCATTCCCAACTTCCCACAGGTGACAGGTGGGGGCTTTGTGTGTGTGTGCGCAAACATTCTCTATAAATAAGCACCAGGGTCAATGTTTAAAGTGATGTGCGAGTAAAAAACTTATTGAGGGGAAGGGACCAGTTACGGATGTAGAAAATTAACACAAGAAAGTCCTTCAAGTCGGCCTATTTGCCTTTAAAAAAAAAAAGAACACTTAACAGTCAATATTAGTGTTCTAAGCGATTCATTCTTTCTCAGCCATGAATTCCTATAAAGTTTTAGCCTTAAAACTAGGCAAGACAGTCTTATGTCCTCGTAGTGATCGTCACTATCATTATCGCTCTTAAGTAAACATTCTCATGTGTACTGGTCCATGTTGAAAATTTCACGCCAACAGATACAATGGTGTCAGACCCCTGAGAACCTGCGAGTGGCCAGCAGTCCAACATCCGCTACCCTCGGGCCCAGACTTCAATAACGACACACAATGAAAACAAAGGGTGGCAAATACAATGTCTTTGGCTGTATATTTTATGTATTATTTTCTATAATCGGGAAGAGAGAACATGCCATTTTTCCCTTTTCTGGCTCAGTATTTATGACACAGCAAAAGGCAGCAAGGAAGGAAGAGGGATAATGAGGGATCAATGGAAACGGATTATGGAATGTGGAAAAGACGCCAGGCTCACCAATACCGAACGATCTTACGAAAGGTCCGGAAGCTTGAGCGTGAAGAGCTTCATGTTGATGTGAACGGAGAAGAAAGGAGGCTGAAAGCATCTAAGGATGTAAGAGAAGCTGATGACTGTAAAATTCTCTGATACTTTAATATGTTCAGAAGGTGCACTAGAAACTGTGGATGAAGCTGACACCCATGAAAGACATGTCAAGGATCGCACACAGGGCGAGGAAAAGAACAATTTGGTAACCGAAGCCCGGTTTAGGCCCATCCTCCTCCACACTTTACTTTTGCTCTGCTTGGACCAGGATGCTCTCTATGTTGAAGATGTAGCTTTTCCAAAGCTGATCTTCATAGGCCACCAGGTGGAGCCCAACAGTCACAAAAAAAGAGCCCCCTCCTCAGCCTGATTTGCTTTTTGTCTGTCAGCCAGCTGGAGCCATCCTCCCTGGAAAGGACTTTGGAAGTCTAAGATTGGTAATTCAAGTTCATAGGGTCACATAACTCAGCCTCTTCCTCAGAAGAGTCTTCAGGTAAGAAACATACTCTTGAAAAGGTGACATATTCTTTTTTTTTTTTTTGGCACAGGGAGAAAGATTGGATGGAGCTGTTTTTCAATTCGCTCATCTTGTAGGCTATGCCTCAATGAAACAGACTAATTTTTCCTGTTTGTTATTTCTACCAAACTGGTTACTCTTTCATTTCCTACTAAATGCAATTTTATAGAATTTAGTGACCACCTCCCAATTCGTATCTACCTCATAAGAAATCCAGTATCTACCAAAACTGAATGGAATAGTAAAAGCATTTGCTTCCGGCCAGTCAGCAAATATTTCTGACTGTCTAACAGCTGACACCTCACGGGTACAAAGCTGGGAGAGAAGATACCAGAATAGACCCCTGCCCTCCACCAGACACATCCTCCTCCACCACACGCATCGCCAGTCGGAACTTCCCTTCCTCCCCATTCGCCTCGCCCGTCTCTCTCTCCCTCCAATGGAGCCTGCTCTCCTTCACCCTCATTAAAAGGAGCATTCCTGCAACGCACTGTTTCTCATCTCAACAGCCTCCCAGTAAGCCTAGTTCAACAAAAATTTCTCAGCCCTGCTATATGTGCACTGAGCTATTCATTTTCCCTCCTCCCCATCCCTTAAACCTACCAAAGTTTGCTAGAGAAAGTAGCATAAATTGTCAATTTACTCTAGGTCAATTCACATCATACATCTCCAGTTAGTCTGCAGTGTTGCCAAGAAACACTATTATGTTCCTCACAGTAGCTGCCGTAAAATTTTTCCTTTTTTTTTTTTTTCCAAGATTTATCCTTGAATATTCAAGAAGAAAAAAAGCATGACAAATCTAGGAGAAAGTGACCGTGATATCTCCAGGCTCATGACATCCTGGAAGGGAAGCCTGGGATTGTAGATTTCACAAAGGTCTGAGAAAACATAGGCATGAATTCCACTGCGAGAGTTTCTAAAGGGAACGATGATTTAAGAGGGTTGGGAAGCTCTTAAAACTGTAAATCTGATTATATAATTACAAATCATTCCAGTGAGGAAGTCAATGTGGCTTTTCAAATATCCTGGACACGAGTCCAGCACTAAATATTAAAAGTACGAAACACGTTGTGGTGTATAACAGAAAGCAGCGATCCCCAAAAGCCAGCCTGGGTTCCCCAAGAACGGCATTCCTTTACATTTTTGATAACGTTGCAGGAATGAGGTTCATGAAAACATGGTAGGAGTGAGGTACAGAGGTGAACGAGGCTCGACTGAGATTGACGTGACAATTCCAAGAACAAGATGAAAAAGGACTTTGTGACAAATGGAGGTTTCCAGTACTGTAATAATCTTGGGGTTCCCCTAACTGGAGGCACCAAAGTGCCAGTGGGGGTGCCAGAGAAGCAATGCTTCCACCAGAGGAGGCACCAAGACCGATGGGCACCTTAAGGTCCCTTCCGAGGTTATTGAAATCAGTCTATTAATGTGTACATTCTATTTAATCTTTTTGTTAAAAAGATTCTAAATTTGGGGTTCTTCTCCTGAGTTTATATACTGGACGTATGTTACCAAGTGTTGACTTTGAAATCAGAACCTTGGTTCTCATCATTTTCTGTTCCAAACACCTTTTCCTGTGTTTTCTAGCTTGATTTATGGTGCACTATGTTTCTAGACCTTGAGGTTGTCAAACCATTCTCGTCTACCCAGCTGACCAGCCAGCAGACAGTCTCCGAGTACCCTAACCCTAAAGGAGCTCGTGGCCAAGCAAATAACTCGGAGAAGCAATTACAATAGAAACCGATAAGAGCTACAATAACGGTATTACAAGAAACTACGGGAGCGCCCAGGGAGAAGGACTCAGAGCGAGGGAACATTTTTCGAGTGGACAACTGAGTTAAGTTTAAAAGTTCAGCATTTTATTAAACAAACTCTGGGGAGAGGAGAAAGCCACTGCTGGGCAAGGAAGCGTAGTGTGCAAAGTGCGGAGCTCTGAACAAACACAGCTTGGGAGACGGCGAGCAATGAGGCATAAGCGAAGGGGATGGCAGGAGCTGAGGCTGCTCTCGGTTAAATGCCATCATCGCCCACCCGGTCACCCAAGTCAGCAGCCTGAGAGTTCATCCAAGATTCTGTCCTGCTCCATGCCCCATTTCTAGCCGGTCGCCATGCCTGGGAGACTTTACCTTCTTCATCTCCCCTGGATCTTTTCATTCCTTTGCTTCCTTCGCTGCAGCTGCTTTACGTCAGGTCCTCCCCAGCTCCTCGTGCTGCAGCAGCCGACTGTGACTGCTCGCTTCCATCATGTCCCTCCCCGTCCACTCTGGACTCTCAGGCAGAGTGGTCTTTTAGCTAAGAGTCTTCCATTTTCCAAGAAACGGTCTTGGATTTCCCCCTTCCTGTGCCTCCTCTCAACTTCCAGAAAACTATGTGGATCCTCTGGAAGAACTTACGACATTCTGTTCCGTGCTACAGTTGGAGACCAGAGACACGCCATTCAATCCGTCTGCTTTATCCACACTTCTTCACAGGGACTGGAGTCCCGCGGTCCCTGCTAATTGGGCAGCAGATTGTGGGACCTTGGACCCCAACCTCTGGTTCAAACTACTGACCAGGGCAAATAACGGTCTCAAGCTAGACCAATAAGATTTTCTACCCTAGAAATTCTGTATTGTGATCTAGACTTCGGTATGTGACCAGAGGACTATTAGGGCCATTTTGGGGCCAGCATGGATGCTACTGAGCAGGCAGGTGGCTACTGTGTAGAGAGAAGAATACAGCTCGTGTGCAGAAAGGGGTAATGAAAAGATGCCACGTGGTGGCTGGACTGGTCCGCGTGGTGAGAGAGACTGTGATTCCTTTGTCACCTTGTTGGTTTCGAGTCCCTCTTGAGACCCACCTATACTTCTGGCCCTGGGTTTTAGGAGAACCACTGGCTTCTTATATGAATCACCTCTTTTATTTAAATCAGCTCGAGTAGGATTCCATTTCTTGGAATCAAATTAATCCCATGACATTTATGCACAAGTCTGCATTAGGCTATAATTTCTTTGAATAAAGAAACTATAGCATGTTTACCTTTCTATTTCTCACATAATATAGCACAGCGACTTACATATAGCTGATCAACAGCTGTCTCGTGAACTGAATTTAACTACAGAAGTAAATGACTTTGGACTTGAATAATTAGTAGCAATTATATAAACAGATGAAGGTTGACACTTTCCAGGGTAGAGTGGAGCGGCAGGGAAGAAAGCCTCTTTGGCTAAACTCAGTTTTAGGCACAGCCTCCTGCGGAAGCTAAGCACATACATTCACACCGTAGCAAATACTATACCTTCCCGCTCCTGGTCAAAACCTGGCAAAGAGAGACGAAACCCAGGCAGCCCCGGCACAGCATGTTCTGATTGGGAAACAGTGACCTCAGTTTCTGAAGATCAGTAGCTGAGAGCCAGAACCAAATGGCAAGGCGGCCACCAACGCGCTCGACAGCTGCAGCCCACACCCCGCGTGAGGGAGACGTCATCCGAGAACTTCATTATGAAAACTGCCACATTTTATTTCTTGAGATAAATTTTCTCTTTTTCACAAAGATTTTAAAAGGCATATAACCATAAAAGGTCATTTGAATGTCTTTACGGTAAGAAGGTAGAGAAAAGGTTAGTAGTTTTCCATCCAAGTATGAGAATATTCAAATATTTTTACTTTGAAAATACAAGATTAATATATGATTGTTGTTTTTAATATTCTTTCTTTAGATTCAGCAAATGTCCTTGCTGCTTCAAAGGCCAGACTCCATTTTAATTATTATTGTCCTTTGCCCACAAGAAGAGAGTTCTGATGAAGTAATAATGCTCAGCTGTAAACGAGGAAGGCCATTCGAGCCACAAGAGAAGCCCACGCCCGAAGGCTTCCTGACGACGCCCTTACACTTGAAGACTACGGAAGCGGTCCGCTCAAGTGCACACAATGGGACACGGCAGAGAGGCAGATAAAAGACGAGGCCGGATTTCCCGCTGCAGTGTGAAAGTCTTCCCTTTCCACTGCCAAGCGGAATGTAGTGGGCGCGACCCGCCCAGGCCAGGTGGCTCAGCCATTACCAGGCCTTTTGAGCTGCTGGTGAGAAACTGGCAAGCCTCTGAGGAGGCCAATTTAGGGCTCAAGGGGTTGACGTCACTTTTGGATAATGAATTAGGCTTGAAAATGATGACATTGCAGTCACGCCACTTGAGAGCAAAAAAGAAAGCGCAACTGCTCCTGACTGGCTCTGAGAGCATATAAATCGCACTGATCTCGTGTGATTTATATGTCACTGGAAGAGTGGCACGGCGGTGTTTCCTAAGTTGCACTACGTATGGCATGCAGATCTGATCGGGCTTGCTTCACCGGCATAAGAGGCTAAGTAGAGAATAAGCCTGATAAAAGCGCACACTGTGGCCGCCCATTCAGTGTTGGCACTCAGAAGCACAGAGCGTTCCCAGGAGGGTCCGTCCTGCACAAGTCAGACGACCAACAAGCAAGTTGCCGAACTGTACTCGAAGTGTCAGAACAAACTCTTTTCTAGCGTATATGCCTTTATTTTCATTTCTGTGAAGCATAAATCAGACACCATCGATGATAAAGAGTTAAAGATTTAGCTGAAACAATATTGCTTTTCTTTCAAAATGAATACCAATTCTAAGAAAACAGGCACTGCATTTGATCGAGCAGCTATGTCCAGCTGTTTCTTCAGATCAAAATAAAGTGGCTATGCAAGATGCTCTGTGACGACATAACCAACATTTAACTTAGATTGGCTTCTGACAGCTTCTGTAAAAACATGGTACCCTTTCCCCGCTTACAGCACGGGAATTTAGCTTTTAATGCCAAAAGTGAAACCTCTGAAGATCAGTACCAAAACATCACATCATTCAAACAAATCTTCATATTCATATTTAAAGCATGGGAGACTGGGGTCCCTTGAATATGCCTGGGATTTTACATATTTTAACACTTTACATATTTGATGCGATGAATTCTTTGCAGTTCACAAATACAAACAGGATTCATAACATCACAGAGAAAAAGTAGAGGCTCAGAATGTGCTTATATTTTATGTCAAAAACAAAAACAAACAAAAAGGTGATTGCCTGACAATTCAAGGAATCTATAGGTGACCAGTTGAGGTAGTAGCTAAGGGCGATTTCTTAAGAAACCAGACCAAAATATGTCAAGTATCCATGCTTTATTATTTTTCCCCATGCTTAATAAAGAATAATTAAAATATATCAAAAAAAAAAAAAGTTTACCTAAAAGCCACCTAAACCAACTCTGTCTGGATCTGTGCTTTTCCATCCCAGAGATCACCTACCCCAGCGCAAAATTGCTGTCCTCCTTCCAGTCCACGATGCGGCAGATGAACAGTGTGTCGGCGTAATCCTTAGGCCGGGTCACAAAGTCCTGAGGGCAGTCCTTGAGAGGCACGTATATTCTAGGCACTCGGTGGTCCGAGGGAGAAAACAGGGCATATTTCTTAAACAGCTCACTGTTCTTATCAGCCAGGAGTTTGAGGAAGCCAGCTGCTGCTCGGGAATGCTTTTTCTCCACGATATAAACCACCTGCAAACACCAAAAACGTAGTCAGTGCTGTTTATCCGCACCGCTGGGAACAGTCAGCAGGATACTGTTTGGCCGTCTATGGCCATGCTACCCTGAACAAGCCCGATCCCGATTAATCTCGGAAGCTAAGCAGGGTTGGGCCTAGTTAGTACTTGGATGGGAGACCACCTAGGAAGACCAGGTGCTGTAGGCATAAAAAATAAAAAAAATAATGGATTGTAAGTTGACAAGGTCCTTGCAATCTGTGAGGTCAACCAAGGCTTGCCTCGCCTAAAAAAAAAAAAAAAAAGAGACTGTTTGGTCAATTAGCCGGGTCCGGAAGTTTTACCAAGTACAAGTGAAGTGCCTCTCAGTGAAGCTCTGTGACTAAGGAATCCATATTTCTGTTGGGGGGAGGAGGGTGGCACTGTGAAGTCCCCTGCGACTACATTGTTCCCTAACTAGGTTGATGTCTTTTTACCTTTCGAAATTTGCCTTCAGTTGTCTCTTGTTATTTTCCAGGGTTTATACATGTACTCAGTGGGGAAGAGCAAGGAGATGTGAGTCTACGCCATCTTGTCTGAACCAGAAGTCCTCGTTTTAATATTTGACAACATAAAGTGTATAAAGCAGCTCAATGTTACTTCTGATTCATGTTAGTTGTCATATAACTGACTTTCCCACAGCGTAAGTTTCGCATACGAGTGCTGTTTTGCCTTGTAATTTTAGTTTGAATCCATTAAGAAATTATCAAAAACAAAAAAACAAAAAAACAAAACCAGCCAAAGAGAGGGTAGATGAGGGGGGGCACAGCAAATTACAGAACACAAATGCCATCTACGGAGGGTCGCCTCCGCTCAGCTCTGACTCAAGTCATTTAAGAATGTGGCCTAGTGTTGCCGGATGTTTTGTTTTGTCAGGAATCTAATTTTTTAAGGTGAACGCTCCCATTTTTTTTTTTTAATGTAAGCTACCAAGTCAAAATTTTTAAATACTGCACGAGTCAAACGAAACACGTTTGGAGCCAGATCTAGCCCACAGCGCTCCCCTCATTACAGTCCCCACACCTAGCGGGGTGCCTGGCATGGGGTTAGCATTCCAAATGCTTATTACAATAACGATCTAGATAACTGGATGGGCAATTGGGGGTACCATATATCAATGTAATTTAGAAATTCCTTCTGTCACCATGCAGGAGATATTCTCCTGCCCAACTCGCTATGGTGGGTGGGAACGCTGCGTTCCCCAGCTCAACGTGCTGCCACCGACACCTTGGGGAGAGGCGGCCCGTGGAGTCACACCACCTCCTTCTCCCCCGCGCACACGGCTTCCACCACGAGCTAGGGCCAGCTGTGTTTGATCCCGTGTCTGAATATGCTACTAGCATATATAATTAAAAGATAAAATTGGATTATGCAAAACAACAAAAACAGGATACAAAGCAACTGTTTTTGTTTCTATGATCGCTAAATTAAATACTTTGGAAAAACTAAAAAAGACTTCTTAAAGGCTTACTTTTGAATTAGATAAAGGCACGATAACAATAAAAAAATATATATTAGAGCAAAAAACTATACAAATCTAGAAGTGTACATTCATATTGCTTTACCCGTACCAAAATTCTCACTCTACTTTAAATAACCCAAACTGGGAATCATAAATATTACATTACGACTGTGGTTTAAGCAGAAGATAATGCAGAACTTCAACAAATGTACCCACACAGAAAGAAAATGCCTTGACCCTTCATGCAAAGACAAGCAAATAAATACACGCGTAGACATTTGAAGTTATAAAAAGAGTCACTTTTCATGATACCCTGTTTCCACTGACTTTCCTGAGTAAATGACCAACTACAGTCCTAAGGGAATCACGTGAGACCTTTGACAGGTAGTCGGGTGGCAGCCATTTGAATAAATGGAGAAAATCTGAATGAAGTGACCTTTGCTGATCTTTGCAGCGACTTCTCTGGTAAAGCTCTTGTGTCCTGTGCCACAGAGGTGCTCTCGTCTTTTGTACCTGATGCACCAGCATCCTCTTTTCCTAAATTAAAAAGAGAAAGGGAAAGAGAGAAGAGGAGGAATCAGTCAGACGTGTATCTGTTAGGCATACAGACTCATGGGACTTTTAAATTCAAAGCTACAAGGATTCCTGGATACCAATTACCCAACCACTCATTTTGTGCAAATGGGAACCAGGACCTCGGTGGTCAGGTGACTTGGCTAAGGTCAAAACATCGCCAACTTGTATGAATGCTCACACTCAGCCGGCCACATTTTACCTATGTCACGTTATTCATATAATAAGCATCATCCATGTGGACAGCATCAAACCATGCCGAATTAAACTAAATTGCCCATGTGTCAAAATGCCAAAACAACTAGATGTTAAATACTGCCCCAGCCCACAATGGAGAATAGAGATAGGTTAATTTATTATGCACATCTGCTGAAATAAAACAAAATGAAAATAAATGTTAACTTTTAAAAATATTTTTGTATCAGCTGTAACAAAATGGTAGAAAATAGATTATATTTATTAAATAAATAAATCAAAATGCCAACCCTGATTTTCCTGGCTTTTCTTGGTGAAATTGTATAAAGAGTAAGATACTTAAAGTCTTTTAAGGTTTAATTTCCTTTCTTTAAACCTTATAAAATGCACATTCACCCAAGAAGCTAAAACCACATCTCCCCAATAAAGAGAGAGTCGGGCTCTGTACCAGAAGTAGTAAAACCACTCACGAACGAAAGCGGCAAATTACATACACACTTTTGAACACTTAACATTTTGTATTTTCATGTGTCCCACACCACAAAATATGCTTAGCCAACTACACTGGAGTTTCTGGATTCTAGGGGTCACAACCATTTCACATGGGACCCACTCCAAGAAACTAAGAGAAACTTGTACTTATCATTTAGATATTACCAAGGCCAAAATAAATAAATAAATATAAATAAATCCTTTCAGGACCAGCTGCCTCTTAGTGAAGGCTCAGTGTAAAGCCAGCGGTCTCTGTTCTGGGTGTCCCCTGAGAACACTGACATGGTGTGACCTACTGACGCTGGAGAATGATCGACGGCTTGCTTCTCCATCTATGCTGAGATAAACCTACCAGAGGGCCCACTGGAGGCAGGAAACTTTCCCATTGTTGATCACCCTGTCTCTCAGTAAAAGAGGACATCCTCCAAGTTCATCTTTACTTTAGACCACAGTTCAGGACTCCAAAATCATTGGATGCTTCGAGAACAAAATCTCTCATACTTTTAGGGAGAAACAACCACACAAGTTGTTGATCTGTTCCGTAACATATCTTGCCGATGTGTTCTGCAGAACAAGGTAATTCAGGAAAGATTAGGAGGCTGGAATCACCATGGACAAGTACATCATACCTAGACACTTGACATCTGAGTTTTTGATCTCAAGCGCCAGCACTCAGTACAGGCGAGTAAGGGTTTTCCCCAGGCAGCCCAAACCCTTGGCACACAGCTTTCTGTGATGGTCACTGACGGTTCCATCTTGTGACTGCTACTTTAAATTCTAACCCAGCAACAGGCAAGTCTTCAGTTCCAAAGGTTATGCCAGGCTGTATCCAAAGAAAGCGGGCAAGCTGCAGCAGTGGGTTCCATCACGATGTTCGGATATCACACCTGAGCATGACCTTTTCAGGCTCTGTGTTCATGAGGACATCCTGGCAGAAATCAGGCTTCATTCAAACAAAGATGTATTCTGGAGTTCAACTAATAAATTAAACTGAGTTTACAGCCCTGCGGGTAAGCATCACAGATACGTCTGATAAACATGAAGGAACACGACGCCAGCTTAGAAAGGTGAATCACCTTAATAGGTTCCCCACAACTACAGCTCACCACACCGAAGAGCCAACTTGCCATTTCAGTGAGAAAATCCACCACATTGTTTAATTACAAGATCAGTTCATTATTCATTTATTCCAATGTGTATTTCTTGAGCACCGGGCATTGAGGATTCAGTGGTGAATAAAAGAAATATGGTCCCAGCCCTTATGGAACATATACATTAATTCAAAAAACAATCGCTCAATAAACACACTGTTATAAATTGTGATGAAGGCTAGGAAGGAAAGAACTGTCCCTTAGGAAGAAGAGAGGACATGTGATCTAGTTTAAGGGGTCAGGAAAGGCCCTGTGTGGAAGTGACATTTAGCTGAGACATGCGATGGTGTGTGTAGAAGTGAAGAAGGGGACAAAAGGGTGGCGAATGGCACGAGGAGAGGGGCAGAGGTGGAAGTTCTTGGCACGATCTGGAAACAGAAAGACGGCCACGTAGCTAGAGCACGCCGAGCAAGAACGGGCAGGACGAGAGATGGGAACGAAAGGGAGACGCGAGTCAAGGCTGGTGGGGCCTTCTAGGACTTAAGAGTCCTGAACTTAAACCTAAATACAACGGGAGCTGGCTAAGAATTTTGTGCAAAAAAGCGACACTGCCCGAGGTGAGATCAGAGCAGGCTCACACCAGTCAAGGGCTACCGCAGTAGGCCCGACATGAGCGGACAGCGCTCAGAGGCAGGCACCGGAGATGGAATTACAAGGCCAGTTTAAAACGTACTTTAGAGTTGAACCAACAGAACTTGGGGGCGATAAATATGAGAGTTTAAGATTATTAGATATGAGAAGTAAAAGATTATTTCCAACTTTCCAGCATCTGCAGCTAGGCTGACAGAGGAGACATCATTCCTGGCAGGAAGGACTAGAGAAGGAGGTAAAAATCAAGAATTCTGTCTCAGAGGTGGTTCTGTGTGAGAGGCCACCTGTGAACCCCACCTGTGATAAAGTTGGGAACAGCTCCACACGAAGGTCTGGAGCTCAAAAAGAGAGATCTGCGCTGTGGCTTTAAATATAATTTCTGTGTTTTGAACTTTCATATTAATTCTTTTAAGCCCACGCTGCAGAGAAGAGATTCAAACCAAAGTCTGTTCAACTACTAAGTGTGTGAAGCTCTTCTACCGCCACGTGCTCAAATAAGAACTAATGCGCCATCACTGTCACTGCTGCGGAAGAAAACTTCGCTGAGGAAGTAACTTGGGGCGTGAAGGATGTTCAGATGACTTGAAGAGAGATAAGGAAGTTAAAGCGCATTCCAGGCAAAGGCCAGCACGCATGCAAAGGCCCAGGGCTGTGAAAGGGCCTGACGTGTGGCTACCAACAGTAAGGACGCAGGCATGGGTGGGAGGGCCTGGGAGCGGAGGGGAACAAGGCTGGCAGAGAGGGGGATGCGTCCTGCAGCAGACCACAGTTACCCCCCAATTATTCTCTCCTCTCCTAGTGACAAGGACTCCAATACTTAGCTGGGTATGCTAGTTTAAAAATTACATTCCTCAGCCTTCTTGCGACTAAGCATGGCCTATATGTCTAAGTTTTAGCCAATAAGATTCAGGTTAAAGTGTCATGACTTCTAGGAAGTGTCCTCAAAGGAGAAAAGACAGACCTTTCCTCTTCCTTCCTTCTTGCTGGCTAGAATGCGGATGTGATACAGCTGGACCTCAGGTACTCGTCTTGGTCCCGAGGCCACAGGACAAGGGTGCTTTCTACTGAGCAAAGCAGCACAACGGAATAAGCTGAAGACTGGGACTGTCCTACAGGCCCTGGCCTGCCTGCCTCTAGTCTCTTTTTATGAGATAGAAATAAAATTCTTTCTTGTTTAAGCCATGGATGTTTTAGGATTTAACGCCATTCTCAGCAGAACATACTTTCTAACGTACGAGTCCAGATGATGAAACTGACAAGCTTTCACACTATCCTATAAGATAGGGGTCCCCAACCCCTGGGCCATGGATGGGTGCCGGTCCGGTCTGTAGCTTGTTAGGAACCGGGATGCACAGGAGGTGAGCAGTGGACGGGTGAGTGAAGCTTCTTCTGTATTTGCAGCCGCTCCCCAGCACCAGCATCACCACCTCAGCTCCTCCCTGGATCATCAGGCATTTGATTCTCATAGGAGAATTCACAGGTCCCTGGTGCCAAAAAGGCTGGGGACCGCTGCTACACAACATTACAAAGACAAGGGACGCATACATTTTAAGAGTATGAATTCGGCAGCATTCTGAAGTGCAGAGGCAAAAGTAGCAGAGATCTTAGAAAGCCAGAGTTGCAGTCTAGGTGAGACAATCAGAATCTGAATGAAGATAGTGGCAGTGACAGTGAGGAGAGAGGTTTGAGAGACTTCTAAGAAGGATGCTGCTCAGTGTGTCTCCATCACTATGAATGACTTCGTATATGAAAAACGGGCTTAAATTAAAAGAGCTTTTGCTTGAATATCAAGAGCAATAAAATTCCATGAGAAAATTGCTAGAATAGGGTAGAGTTGCTGGCAGCCCTCAATAGGGCAAAGGTTATACATCCTCACGGCCTTTGACTCTATCATATTGAAAGCATTCTGCGGCCCATTCTAGTTCAAGAAATTCTAGAAACCAGTGACTAGCAAGATTCTTCATCTAAAAGAGAGAATTTTCTAAAAACCTGATACACTACTAACATAAGCAACTACTCAGTATATTCCTCTAGACATACTCTAGGAAGAAAAGTCCAGTGAAATCCTCATCTTTTTCTACAGATTACCTGAAACTCCTATTTTAAACATTTAAAAAATAAAATGTCACGGTTTGCTGAGGTTGGCATTGTCACATACATCAAGTGCAAACCCAACACCTTATTTTGATAAGAAAAATGATTCTGATTTGGCTTTCTCATATATAAACAACAGACTGACAAGTGTGATGATTCTTAATGCTTTATAAACACATCAAAAGGTTTTCAGATAATGACTGTGATGCTAAGCGGGGGCAATATTAAGAAAACAAGCAAGGAATTGGCATAAAAAAGTTTCAATTCTATCCAATTAAAAAAGTGACAAACTGACACATTTAAGCTTTTTCCAACATCTCTAAAGGGCCACAGAAATTTATAAAAATTCAAAAACTGCACTTTTTTTTGTTAATAAAACTATTTCCCTTCAGATCTCTTAAAATCAATCAACCAGGAAAGCTAATTTTATGAGCCCCTCATTCCAATGAAATGTTGAAATGACAACATAGGTCCTCACAGGGGCGGGTAACGTTCATGTTACCGCCATCTGCCATGCTACAGGTCTGCCAGGCATAGTGAGTGCTGATGATCCTACTAAGAGCCCACATTCAGCCCTTGCCAGGGCCAAGGCTTAGGGACACCAGTGAGTTCCCTTCTTCACAAAATCCCCAGTCCAAGCAAGCCACTCGCTCTGAAATAACGCTAACAATATTGCATGGTGCCAGGGAGTTTTCATGGTGTGTTCACAATCGCTACCTCATTTGACCCATAGCACAACTCACATTCTGGGTAGAGTGGATACTGCTATTCCAGTTTCACCGAGGGAATGGGAGTAATGAAGAGGCAGAGCCAGTCGATGACAGCTTGCAAGAACCCTGGCGCTGACAGTGGTGACCTGTTCTGCACACAAGCAAGAATTAGAGCATCGTAGGAAGAGCCGTGAAAACCTATTGTGTAAGTGGTGATTGGACCCCCTGAAATGCTGGTGTGAACCCAGTGAAGGTCCTGAATATCGACAGAGTGTCGGGCACTGTCTCTGCCCTCAGAGAGCTCATGTGCTAGAAAGGAGATGAAGATGAAAACAAAAATTGAAAGCACGTGGTGCTGATGACAGCTGGCAAGTAGTGTACCCAAAGGCAGTAAGAAGGGAGCCACACAGTTTGACCGTGAACCCCTGAGCTGAAAATGGGAAGGCTGGCTAGAGAGAGGAGTCCAGAAAGGGAAGAGCATGTGTAAAGGCACACCGCCAAGAGTAAACTGAGCAGGAAGGTTCTGTGTCTAAGCTGCAGGGACCAGACCACAAAGGCTTCATCTGCTGAAGAGTACGTCTTTTATATTCTAGGGATGGAAAGCCATTGAAATTTTTGAGAATAACATGATTAGAATTATATTTTATGAGAAGTCAGTGGTCAGTCTATTACTCCCTTGAAGATAATCTTTTTCTCTAGCTGCTTTTAAGATTTTCTCATGGCCTTTGGTTTTCTACAGTTTCATCTTGATGTATCTAAGTTTAGATTTTGTTCTTTTACTTCTGCTTACAATTACTGGTCTTCTTTAATCTGTGGTTTGGCATCTCAACTGTTATGGAAAATCTCAGCCATTAACTTCAAATTTCACCTTTGCTCATTTTCTTTCTCATGTCCTTCTGGGACTTTAATTAAATTTATACTTTCTCACTCTATTTTCTAGGTCACTTACCCTCTCTCCTCTGTGGTTTCTGCCTATTTCTCTAGTAAGTTTTCCTTACTGTCTTCCAGTTCATTAGCTTTCTCTTCAGCTTTATCCAATCTTCTGTTAAACTCATCCACTGAGGTTTTTTCTTTAAACTCCAAGACATATTTTTCCTCACCCACTGAGTTTTTAATTTCATTACAGTTATGCTTGTTTCTAGAAGTTTTATTGCATTCCTTTTCCAATTTGCTGTCATATTTCACAGTTTCTTATTCTTTGCTACTATCTTCAAGCTTATCTTTCATTTTTCAGATGCAGATTTTTAAAAAATGGCAATGATTCCGGCATCCGCTGACATTTACCTGGGGCTGTTTCTATTGTTTGTAGCTGCTGATGGTTCTCGCACTGGCATATGGTTTCCTTGGGCGCCTGTTTATATTTATGTGCTAGTCACTGAATAATTTGAGGCCTAGGTTGAAGAATTTTTCCTTTTGAAAGAATTTCCACTTGATTTTGCCAGATACCCGGAGGCACTATCAGCCCTTAAACCCATTCAAGACTTGAGATTCCTTGGTTGACCCAGTCAGCTTGAATCTGGACTGCAATTCTACATAAGAGCTGGTATGTTTCAGGTCTACCCTCACCCTAATGGTGTATAGCCCTTTGGGGTCCCAGCTTCATGTGAAAAGTCTGACTTTTGTGGCTCCCATAACCACTGATCAAATCTGCAATGTCACCTGGGTTCCCCATTCCAATTTTAACCTGGTTATGCCTGCCAGCCCTCTGATGCTTTAAAAAGAAGGTTGTACGTTTTGGGTTTTTTTTTTTTTTTTGGTCCAAATATGTGTAGTCGTATTAGTGGGCTGAATAACAGCCCACCATTACTATTAACAGAAAGTCCCTAGGATTTATATTTTAGAAATATTTTTCAGGTGGCAGTTAGGGAGCAGTGACGGGGTGAGAACAAGGGAGGGGGCGATGGTGATCTGTGCAGGACACACAACAGGAAAAGAGCAAGGAAGCTACTCGGAGAGTATCCAGTGTCACATTGAGGCAGAAGTTCGAGGGATGGGGTGCAGAGGCAGGTGTCTCACATTTATTCTTATCAGCAACCCCCTGAGGGAAGTGTCACTATTCTGAATTTTTAGAGAATGGCAATCCGCACTTCAGTAACTTATCCCGGAGTTCATCCAAGGAGATGGTTAGACCCAAGGTAGAGGGGGATGATCCAAGGATGAGTCCAAATGCAAACCCTTCCCGCCACCGTAAACAAGATCTGGGAGAAAGGCGGGCGCATGTGGGTGGGTTTCAGCGAGGATGGGATGGTTGCCAACAATTCTGTGATTCGGTCACAGGCATGGAAGGATTTGAAGTTTTAGAAGATGCCAGTTGACAAATAGCTCTCTCTATAGTTTCACTATTTCCACCCATAGGGGTGATAGACTAAGTTAAAAACATGAGCTCTGGTGTCACCGGATCTGAATCCAAAACTATGTGGCTTCAAACAAGTTATTCCTTCTCTCTGAATTTCCTCCTTTGTAAATCAGGAATAGTCATGCTTGTATGTGGCTCCTGGGCGCAAAGTACATTAACAAAAACTGTTGGATACTATTAATGTTGTCGCTGTTATCAGCTCCCGCAGGGAGTTCTGAGTGACTCCATCCCTGTAACCCTGGGCACAACAGACTGGACGGGACTCATGGACAAGACAATGGCTGTGTTATAAAATGGGTCACGTTTTATCATCCATAACATAAAACCCATCTGACAGGGTTAATGAGAAGATTAAATAAAATTAATGTATGTAAAAGTGCTACATTAAGCACTCAGTAAGTGCTATATGATACATACACTTAATTGCACACACTTCCGTGTACTTGGTACGTTCTGTGTGAAGTAAGGAGGCAAGAGATGGCACTATCTAGGTAGGCAGAGGCCCAGTCAATGTTAAGAAGTTTAGATTTATCCCAAAGACAATGGAAAGCTTCAGAAGAAAGCAGGCAGGAGACTGGCAGGATTTATGCTTTAAGAAGCTCCCACTGGTTGTTGTATGAGAAACAGATTTAGAAGTGAGACTGGAGGCAGGAAAGGCCAGCGAGCAGGTTACTGCAATAAATCAAACCTGTGGCAGAGGGCACGGAGGATTCTGGATAGAGAGGTATTTAGAAGGAAAACTGACAAGATCACTTAGATGCTGGTGGTGAACTGGAGGTGAGGAAAGTTGTATCGGGTACAGTAAGGAACAGAAAAAGCTGCCTCATTTCTTTCTAACAGAAGTTCTTAAAGTATGTTCCCTGACCGACGCCATCAACATCACCTGAGAACTCTTAGAAATGCAAATTCTCGTGCCCCACCAAGAAACTCTGGGGATGAGGCCCAGCAATCTGTTGGAACAAACTCTCCAAGTGGATTGTGATTCAGACTCACACTAAAGTGTGAAAGCCACTGCTACAGACAAATGAGCAATGAGCCGCCACAGGAAGAGCATCTTCCGGCGATCAGGAGGGGATGTCAGTTCAGTTGGGACTTAGTGAGTTGGAGGTGTTGGATAGCAGATCTGGCGCTTAAGAGAGGTCTGGGCTGGAGACAGAAACGAGAGCATCGTCTGTGTACAGCGGGCAAATAAATAAGTGAACTAGCTCCCTCGGAGATGGTTCAGAATTAGCAGGGAAGCGAGCCCAGGGCAGAACAGCAGGGAACACCAGCATTTCAGAAAGCACAAGTAGAAAAGTCGGCAAGGAGACTGAGGCATGGTCAGAGGGGGCAGAGAAAAACCAGGCTAATGTGGGGTCAGAGAAGCCACGGAAAGCAAGCGTTTCCATAGGGAAAACATAGTCAGCAGTGTGGCCTTAGTGACAAGGTAACAGACAACCTAGTGAGAATCATTTTAAAGAAGGAAACGGAGTGAAGTCAGAATGCCGTGCATGGGGAACTGAGTGGGAGGCGGACTGCGGACGTGCGGTGTGGACCGAGCTCCGGAAGGCTGGCTGTGAAGGAAGGGAACCATACAGGGTGGGAGAAATCACGACAAGGCTTTAATTTATTTTTTTAAGATAAGGGAGGCATGGGCACGGTTCACTGCTGATGGGAAGGAACCAGTAAGGAAGGTGCGGTTGAAGAGGGCACAATCAGGAAAGGGAGCGGTCCCTGGGCAGGAAGGGACGGGATACAGAGCCCAAGGGAAAGGACTGACCTCAGGCAGAAGGACACAGAGATGCCAACTTCATGGTATCAAAATAAAAGGAGGCTGGGAGGGCTCTAGACACAAGCCATTTGTAAATCTGGCAGCTAAAAGCTAGGGGGCTCCCGGGACAGTCTTTGTTTTCTCTGAAACTTAGAAGCCAAACTCATCTGTTGCAAAGTGCTAGGGGGCGTGGAGGTTATGCACTACAATCAGAGGGGGTTCCACAATTCCAGGCAAGGCTCAAATGCAAACGTGATTCAGGCAGCCCTGAACGTGATTTACATACACCGTCACACTGAATAGTCTCCAATAATCAAATGAGGCAGGCAGGTCTTGTCGTGCTAACGTCAGAGATGAGGGAAATGAGTAACATGCTTGCCACGGTCACCGGCTAGGAACTGGAAAGGGCGGGATTCAAACCTAAGTCTCACGAGCGCCGACACCTCATCCTCTTCGCAAGATGCCACTCAATCTTCGGGATCTGAACAGCACTGATGGAAGTGAGAATGGACAAGAACACATGATTTTGGAGAGATGTGCCTGAGTGATAAGATACTGGGAGAAGTCAATCAACTCTGTTTTGAGCACATTTCGAGTTTGGGGTGACAATGAAATAGAAGTATGATGATGTCCTCTACCCAAGCTGGAGATATAGTTCTACATCTTGGGTAGACAGATGGGTAGAGACTGGGGCAAGAGGGACTCAACAAATTAAGAGTAATAGGACGTACAAATGAATGAAAAGGAAGTTAATACTCAAGCATTAAGAGAGGAAAAAAATCCCTTCATTACCCAACTTTCTTGCATTGTTCTAATTTATAGACCAGTAAGGGATTAAAAAAGGAGGTCCTCTTTGCGGCAGGACTTGGTCACCCTCCTCATGGGGCTGACCGTAAGATGGCTTCAGGTCCCTGCGTTGGAGCCGAGCCCTGGGTGGTGTGGGTTTCAGACCCAAAACTGGGTCCTTCACAGGGCTATCTTCTTAGACGGGGCTCCGCACTGATTCCCATTCCCAGCTGTGAACTGTATTAATTATACCATCCACACTCTCCTGCTTTCCTGAGCACTCTCTGCTCTAAATCTTTCTCTTGCCCAGGAGAAACCACTTTTAAATTTCTCTCTACTAAAGCTTTAATTGGCTTTTAGCCTCATGGCTCCCAAAAGACCCCCAAATGTAGGCACACACACTTATGCGCTCCCGCCTAGAGCTAGCATTAACTTACTAATTCTGCATCTTTTCCAACTGATGGATGATTCCTCCACGAGTTTTTCTTAAAGGCGCCAAGCTTCACATCTTACTGTGATGGGATCGTTTCGACACTAGACGGTGTTCGCTAAAATCAGACTGGTGCTTCTTCGCTTGCCTCCTAAGGACAGGCTATCCATCAAAATGTAAATTGTGAAAAATGTGCGAGGCTATCTTAGAGAACTAAGTAGACGATGGCCTCAAAGCTGGGAAGCCAGACTGGAAAGGTTTCACCGTGTTTGGAGTCTGCAATCTCACGTATAGCAAACACGCATCACATCTCTCCTAGGTTCCAAGCCTCTTCGAGCACTTGTGGTACTTCATCCTACTGAACATGTCCAGCAGGGGTAAGGAGATCCAGCCCAGTGCTTGGGCAAAAGGAAAAGAGCAAAAACACAGCTTCTCCGAGAGCTGGTCCTCTTTATCAATTCGTTTGCTGTGACCTTATACTAGCAGCACTACAAGGTGATCACTGCCAGGCAAAAGAAAACAGTTTAAAGAACCTGATTCTTTCAGACTGCATCATTTCTGAGATCCATCAGGCCCTCCAGGAAACAGTGCAAGGCACCGCTCGAAAACGGCCCATGTTTGAAGCACCTTTGATGGAAAACTGCTTCTCCTTTATAAGGTAATAAGTCTAGTTCTAAATGCACATCAGACTAATGCAGATCACTCCAGCCAGGTTATATAGACGTAGATGAGTCACTGCTTTTGGTGCCAAACTGGCAATTGTGAAGGTTTTATAATGGATCTTATGTGGCTGCTGTGAAGAAAAAGGGCTCAGGTGTTAAACAGGAGAGTGACTAGTTTGGTCCTTCTTCAGTTTCAAAACAAGGGAAGGAAGGGCAGTCTTTTCAGAACACCTGTTGAATACAAGACTCCATTCTGGGAATTGCAAGTGGGTGAAGGATAAGCAAAAACAGTTACATAAGGGAAATAAAAAAATATTCAACTATAATAATATCAGTCATGAATGTAAATTGCAAAAAAGAAATCTATGAAAAAGAACCATAGAAAAGGAACATCACACACTTAGTTGGAAGAAATAAGTATGGGCCTGTGGAGAGCATCTCGTGGTGAGCAGACTGAGATGGCCCCAGCCATCCCCATGCCTCCTGGTCTTCAGGCCCTTGAAAAAGCCCCTTCCTTCAAGTGAGGAGAGGAGCTAGCTGTCCTGCTTCTAACCAACAGAATATGGCTAAGATAACAAGATGTCGCTTCCATTCGGATAGCAATCTCTTTGCTGGGTCTGATGAAGTCAGCTGCCATACAGGGAGGACCATACAGCAGGGAGCTGAGGGCTGCCTCCAGCCAGCAGCGGGCAAGGAACCGAGCTCCTCAGTCTAAAAGCCCACAAGGAACTACATGTGGCCACAAGCTTAGCTCTTCTCCTAGTCAGGCCTTGAGCAAAGCCACGCCTGGACTGTGGCCTGGTAAGAAACCGTGAGGCAGAGGGCCGAGCTAAGCCATGCCCAGGGCCCTGACTAACGGGAAACCCGACGTGGTCCTCCACTCACACTTCTGACACCCAGTGTGTGGGCTTTCCACATCAAGCAATTCTCCAGTCTTCTGGGGGTGTCCTACAATTTAATTCAATTCTGACACTAACTACCCAGAGTCAGCACAGACTCCATAGGTTAAAGGCTCAGTCCCACAAGACTGCCCTGCCCCCGCCACTTCAGACACCAAATGCAAGTAGTGGGTCTCTAGGTTACCCACACTTCTGTCTGAGTTGGCTTCAAATAGGGGCTCCTTGGGTTTGGTAATTTTCTCTAACAGTTCACAGAACTCATGGCAACACATAACTTAAGTTTCCCGGTTTAGTACAAAGAATATAAGAAAAATTACAGATGAGCAGCTAGATGAAGAGATACACAGGGTGAGGGTCTCTAGGACCCCAAGCAGAAGCTTCTGTCCCCATGGAGTTGGACGACCCTCTCGGCACATGGGTGAATTCACCGACCCAGAAGCTCTCAAAAACCCATAGTTCAGAAATTTTTATGAAATCACATGAGTGTGATCAATTTCATCATGTGGGCATGATCGGTTACTAACTCCATCTGCAGCCCTTCTCCCTTCCTTGGAAGATGGAAGCTGGGACTAAAAATGTCAAGCTTCTGATCATGGCTTGGTCTTCCAGGTGCCCGGCCCCCATCGTGAAGCTATCCAGGAGTCCACCAAGAGCTGCCTCATAGAACAATAGATGTGCCTATCACTCAGGAAATTACGAGGGTTTTAGGAGCTCTGTGTCAGGAACCAGGGTCAAAGACCAAATATTAGAACAAAAGATGTTCCTAGCGCTACTATCACGCAGGAAATTACAAGGGTTTTAGGAGCCCTGTGTCAGGAACTGGAGACAAAGGCCAAATATATATTTCTTCTTATGTTACACTGACTCATAGAAAATGCAAGACAGTAAATGTGTTGTTTTAAGCCACTAAGTTTGTGGCAATTTGTTCCACAGCCATAGATAATTAATATACATGCAAAATGACACCTGACATTTGAAGACTGGAGGAATTTTCACAGGAGACAAGGAATTAGGCAGCTTGTGTGGCAGAAGAGAAGAGGCCACATGCACAGAGGCAGAGGAGGCAGGGGACTGCTCAGGACAATACAGAGTCCCGTCTGGCTGGACCAAAGGGCTGAAGGAGCAGGTGCAGGAACTGTGGCTGGAGAGGCAGGCGGGGACCCCCGCTGGGTTGGGGCAGCCCATCACTGACACCACGGGGTCTGAGAACCTCTGCAGGAGGAGGCACTTGATACTTCTTGTCTCAAGAGGCAACAAGCTTCAAAAAGTAATTTGGAAAATGCCCATAATGGAATGCTATGCTTTCTCCTTTTTAAGATACTTTCCCTTCCATTACCTCATTTGATTTATGCAAGAACCTATGAAGAAGTCAAGGCAAGTATTTATTATAAAGTTTTGTTTTGTTTTGTTTTGTTTTGTTTTAACAAATAAAGAATATGAAGAACTAAGAGGCAGTGTGACTGGCAAAAAAGCTCTTGTTCTGTCCTTTTTTTTTTCCCTACTAAGAGTGTTGCTACGTTCTGTCAGATCTCCCTTCCCTGGTAGGGATGCCGACAAGGCTAGCCAGACAGGTTTGGATCTTGGCCCTTGTGCACCAGCGTGATAGGCCCGAGGAGCATTTGCACCTGGAATAGTAGGTTCAGTGAGGCCCGCGTGAACTGCAGAGACATGAGTGCAGCAGTCTACACTGCAGAAGCTGGTATCAAAGGGGCTTTGAAATAAGAAGGGCAGAAATGAGCATCGGAGCTAAAGTCAAACCTACTGAATTCACACTCTATTGCTGCTTCTAGCTCAAGCAAATGTGTCAGAGTTGCGGGGACTGGCCAAACAGGGGCCAGCTAACTGGGAGCAGAGATGAGCTTTCACTGGGGCGGTGGGGGACGGTGGAGGGTGGGGGCGTAATGAAAGGATGTGCAGGGCTGGGAGGCTGGTTCCACTTACAGGGATAGAGATAACTCGATCATTTCTTAGTTTTTGTTTTTGTAAACCAATATACAAAAATTAAAAAAATTAAAAAAACAGGGACAGTTTTCTACTGTAAAATGTTAAAAAAAAGATCTGTCCTTAATGGTGGATATTCTATACCCAGAGCTACCAGTTCCCTGTCCCCATCCAGAGCCACATGACCCAGTTATTTTTCCAACAGGCTGAGCTGGAATCCTCAACAGCTTTTTGTAAATCTCAACATTACTCTATTCATCAGGCAAAGATTTCCCCTGACATGTTTCTGCATGACTTGAAAAACCTAGACGGTAGTTCTTAAGGAAGAATGGGCATTATTTAGAGTGATCCAAAGGGGAAACCGGTGCCAGTAAGATGAATCTGTAGGCACGTAATTCCACATAGTGGCAATGAACCTCTTGCAAAGCAAAAACAAAACACATGAAACCACAAGGAAGCAGGTTAAACACTTAGAATTGTAAATGAAAAAAGGCTTCACCGCCCAACTGAATAAACCCGGAATACGCTGACCAAAGGGGTGAGTCGGGAAGATCTACCTGCCCAGGTCCTCCCTTCTCGGAGTCTAAGACTGGAAACTAACTTCACAAACAGTGCTCAGAATCCCTGGCAGAGGGAGGTGGGACGAAGACCTTAACCATTGGCAGCTGATTCTGTTTCTCAGCTCAATGAAAACCAAACTGAACTTTCTCTTTCAATCTGTTCTTCCAAAACAATGGCTAAATGCAGAGAGGGACTCTTCCTGAACAAAGACTGATTTTAAATAGTTGTGAGAACTGGTACTTTTAAATGAAAATAATCTTTAATCATGTGATACTCTTGAAAGAGAGGCATTCCTTCATTTCTTAAAAATACTCATCACTTCCTTCTTAGTCCTCTACACTTTTTGGTTAGGTCTTGTTCAGGCTCTCAAAGTCTTTATCGAAACTACTTCCCACCCCTCACTCTTGTCCCTGAGTTCCCTTGTGTATCAGCTTGGGCCTTGGTGTTATCAAACAGTGGCTACTTCAGGTAATTCTGACCCTGAGCCCTGCACCTAATGATCTCATCAATTCCCATAGCTCCAACTGATCATGTTCAGATCTCTAACTCTCACCATCCTCTTCTAGGTCTACACTTCTATTTCCAACTGCTATTGGATGTCACGACCTGAATGTGCCCCATGTAACTCAATTCAACATATGATCAGAACCCAAATTCATAGTCCTTCTTACCCTCATTTAAGAATGTCAGCACCTGTGCGGTTGCTAACCTGGATATCAAGTTCATCTCATTCTCAAATGCTCCTCTACTTTAAGTCCCATATGTGATCTGCCATCAAACTTTATCAATTCTAGTTCTGACATACCTTGCTGATCTATCCCTTCTGCATTCCAGCTGCCACTGCTGTCAGTCAGGTCCTCAAGCATCTCTAGTCTTAACTGGTCCCATGTCAGGCCCCAATTTCTCCTCTCAACAACCCTGGATGGCTCCCCACTACCCAGATCTCTTAGCAGTCACAGGTGACTGGGCAAAACCTCATCAGAGCCCACTTCCCTAGCCTCCTCTCCAGACTCCCCACCCTGCATCCTACACAATTTCCACCGCAGACATTACTCTACCTACCATCTTCCTCTTGCCCATGTTGATACCGAAACTATGTTTCACCTTCTCTACCTGGCACACCCTACTCATCCTTCAAGGCCCAGAGAACAAACTGTCTTATTTCCCCTCCCTTTGCGCCCCCTCCTCCTTCACCTTCTCTGTATGGTTCCCCCCTCGCTCTATAAATCTGTCCCTCTACTCTGTGTGCACTGTGCGGTTACTAGCAGCCTCTGTTCCCTAATAACTGTCTGTAGCCCTTACTCCATGCGACGTTTTAGCCTCAGTGTCCTCACTCTCTGGCGATGAAATCTAACAGGTCACTGGCTGGCCCATGTGTTGGTGGTTCTTGGGTCAGGAGCCCGCACAGGGTGTGACCAAGGCCCGGGGTGAGGAGTGGGGTGGAGGGCGGTGCCAGGCAGACTGCATGGACCTCTTCAGTAAAGCCATTCCCACTGAAGGGTACTCAGACAGGCAAGACCCAGAACACATGTGTGCTACTGCATCTCCTCTTATACACTAACTTCACCTCAAGGACAAGCATCTACATTTTATTCTTTACTCATCTTTCTTTTCCCAGCAAGTAGCAGAGTGCCTGGCGTGTCATTCTCTCTGTATCTGCTTGGATACTCTAAGATGACAGAACAGTCAATACAAACTGGCTTATATATCAAAGCTGAGTCACTGGCTCATGCAACTGAAAGTCCAGAGATAAGGCAGGCTTCGGGGTCGACTGATCCAAAGCTCGCTAATGGCTGTCGGGGCCCAGATTTTTGCCTTGTGCTCCACTCTTCTACCCACAAAACCTAGCAAGTCATAGGATATCTGCCAGTAGCAATTAGGTATAAATGTTTCCTGTTCATATCCACCAGGAAGCTACTTACATCCCATAAGTCACCCAGATTAGATTGCTCAGGTCATGTGCTATGGGAAGAGGAAATGGTATGAAGCTACGATGTCCAATACAAGAGCCGTGAACCACATATAGCTATTTAAAATAAAATTAACTAAAATGAATACAATTAAAAAGTCAGTTTTTCAGTCACACTAGCCACATTTCAAGTGCTCAACAGCCACGTGTGGCTAGTGGCTGCAGTACTGGACAGCACAGATTAGAACATTTCCACTGCTGCAGAAAGTTCTATTGGTATAAGGTAACCAAGTATACCAAGCAACCGACATAAGACAACCAAGACTCAGCTCGGTAGTTAGGGTCAACTTTGCCCAAAGGACAAGGAATTGGGGAAGGAACAGATACCCTGATGAAAACCTGGGTTCATATGTGAAAGGGAAAAGGGGAAATAGACAGAAGGTACACGAACAATGTCCAACATATTCTTATAAAAAGATATTCAATTGATCTGGCACGATTTGCTCTTCAAAAAATATGACCCATATGTAGAAATTGTCTGTTGTTATAAGTATAAGGTATTTTTCTTTTATGAACTCACTAACTTCCTGCAGGACACTGGATAAGCCAAGTAACTTCTCTGAATCTCAGTTCCTCGTCTGTAAAACAAAAGGGATGAACTACATCAGTTGTTTCTGACCTTTAAATCACAGCAGATTCTTTATAGTACATTTAAAACTTAATTTGTGCCCATGATCTCACACTCCGAAGTAGTCTTAGTAACTTAACCACACTGAAAATTAATTTGCTATCCTATTTTTTTTTTTTATTCAGATATGTAACTGTTAATAGAGTTTCTGATCAGCAGACAAGTACACGTTACCATGATGCACTGGCATCATCTGAGTCGAAGGTGAAGTGAGTTGACCTTGCAGTCTTACTGAAAGCAAATTTACTATTTTCATTTAGTGTTACGAAATATTTAAAAATAATGTAAAGTGCTCCACTGAAAGCCCCTAGGGGTAGACTATCACATGTCGAGAAGGACACATGCTCTCAGACAACCCGTGTAAGTCCAGAATGACGCTGTAACTTGTAAACAGTTACGACCCTTGTCACTGGCATGGACCGGCCCAACCTGGAAAGTACCAGAGTGGGGAATAAATGAATAGACTGGGAAGAAGAGTCCAAGGGTGCCTGAAATCTAGTGAGCAAGGGACAGAAAATGAGGAGAAAACGATACCATCACACAAAGCTGTTGCTCTCCCTTTTCAGTAAGCCCAAGAAAAGTAGATTATTAAATAATCCAAGGAGCCGTGCATAAAACTAAAAGTGTACAGCAAGCCAGAGAATCAGCACCGCCATATCGAAGAGGGTGCTCAAAGCCCCACGGGGAGAGTGATTCCGGAGACCTTCGAGTCTCCCTCGACCTCCACTGAAGAGAAGGGGAGGCACGCACACGTCCCGACTGACGTGCCAGAGGCCTGGGAACTCCCATTTCCAGGTAACAGCGGTGTTTACTGTTATTTGTTATTTCCTTTTATTTAAATTTCTGCTCCATTAATTTTGTGTTAACAGTGCTATAGCAAGAAGGCTGACAGGCATGTCTTTTTCTAGATACTTTATATTCTATAAAATAAACTACTTGTGATGTGAGAAAAATGTTCTGAAACCCAAGCCCCCCAGGTCTGCTGATGCGTCAAAGAGAAACGAAGCGAGTAGGCAGGAGTAGCTCCATGATAAAAAACGGGAGGAGGTGGAAGTGAAAAGGACAAGTCGGAAAAGCACTGGGCAAGTTCTGGTTGTATTTCCCTAAAGAACAGATATAATTATTATTATTTCAAGATTTCTTATAATTCATCATGATTTTCTATTTCTGTTAACCTTTCTAATACTTATGAATTTAACAAAAAATGCCTTTTAAAAAAAACCCGCATTCCTCAAAAGCTAAATATAGAATTCCCATATGACCCAGCAATTCTACTCCTAGGTGTATGCACAAATGAATTAAAAACAGGGACTCAGATGCTTGCACACCAATGTTCATTTCAGCACAATTCACTATTCAATAGCAAAAGGTGGAAACAACTCAAGCGTCTATCAACACGGATGGATAAACAAAATATGGTATATACAACATAATGGAATATTACTCAACCATAAAAAGGAATGACATTCTGATACATGCTACGACGTGGATGAACCTTGAAAACATTATGATATATGAAATAAGCCTGACGCAAAAGAAGAAATATTGTACGATTCCACTTACATGAAAATATTGAGGCAAGACAAATTTACAGCGAGGAAGTAGATCGGTAGTTATCAGGGGCTAGGGCAGGTGAAACGAAGAGTTACTGCTTAATGGTTACAGAGTTTTTGTTTAGAGTGATGAGGAAGTTTTGGAATCGATAGTAGTAACAGTTGCACATCATGAATATAATTAATGCAACTAAACTGTATACTTAAGAGGTAGGTCCCTGTCCTCTGACAGTCCCTTAAAGAAACTCTTAGAATACAGGGGATTCTTCAAGGAACTAACTAGATAGCAATGACTCTTTGAAGTATATTTCCAAATTTCTATCATGAACTTCAACTTGCACTTCCAACTACACATGATCATCTCAGAATTAATATGCCTGAAAGTCTTCTGTAATAATATAAAAGTAGAAAGTATTTTTACAATACATAAAAGAGTAAAAATAAATTTCTATTAAAAATTAGACAGGTGTAATAAAAAACGAGGGGGAAATTGAAAGGGATTATGATCATAGATGCAAAGGAAATTGAACAACTGAAAAGTCTGTACAACTCTATTCTAATATATTAGAACATGTGGTTCAAGTGTATGATTTTCCTGGATAATTACCAAAATGAACGCAAGAAGAGAAAAAATTCCCTACAGAAACCAATAATCATTAGAGATGGAGAAAGTTGCCGGCTAAGGAAAGCCCTAGTCCATGTTTCAAGGACGAGTTCTTTAGATCCTTCGATCACTGAGAATAGTTGATCATTCTCAATGCTCTTTTAGCGGCTCCAAAGCACTGAGAAAAAGAAAGGCTCCCCAATTCTTCCTCCAAAAGTTAATAGAGCCTGATATCAAAACACGACGAAGACAGCACACTAAACATAAACCGCAGACTAACCTCGCATTTTGTATTATAAATACAGAAATCATAAATAAATTATTAGCAAGCAGAAGAACTGAGGTAAAACATCTTATATACCATGACCAAAGGAGGGTGATGGTCTCATGAGGGATCCAAGAATTATTCCGTGGTATAGGTCATCACATAAGCAAGCCAAAAAGAAAAACAACATCTTGAAAGAAGCTCAGAAGGCACTTGGAAAAAAAAATCCAATATCCACTCCTAATAGAAACCTTTAGTCAAAATGAAAGAGGAAACTTGGTTGACCTGGTGCCAGGCCAACAACCAGCATTGTGCTCGAGGGCTTAATACCGGAAGCTTTCCCACTGAATCTGGGAGAAGCCATCACCACTATTATGTAAGGCAGTTCCCGAAGCGATGGCCCACGAGATGAGGCAACAAGAAGCTCCAACTTAGAAAGGAAGAGGCAAATTATTAATTGTAGATTAAATTATTTTATGCCTAGAAAATCATTAAAACAACTAAAAATTATTAGAAATAATAAAGGTACTCATTAAGGTATCCAGTTTTTAAAAAAAGCACAAAAATAACCCCAATAGCTTTCTTATATAGATCAACAATTATCTGTGGGAAAATGCTAGAAAAAAAAAATTTGTTTTCAAATTGATACCAAAAAACACAAAGTAGTCAAGTCTTCTCTAATAAGACATGTGTGAGACAATGCTACACATAAACTATAAAACATAGTAAGAGATTCTAAGTGCTTATAATGCACGATGTGAATGGGTTTGATAAATGAAAATGTACATAGAGCAGGCTATAGCCAAAACAACAAAATAGGGCACAGTCCCCAAAAAAGATCCCACAATTGAACAGAAGAACTGAGGCAACTGATTTTAGCCCAAATCATTATAATTAGCATTCCACAGGAAAAAACAAGGGGAAAAAAAAATCCAATAACCACTTAAAACTAAAACACTAAAGTGTTTAATATCCTAACAGTAAAGAACAATTAAAACATGCTCGAAAGTCCTGATCAGTGTCAACTATCAATTTCAACAGCCTAAACCAGTGGACCTCGCGGCGTGCTTTACAACCCTGTCAGAGGACCCACAGGGCAAGACTCTTTCCATAAGAACTCTAAGGTATTATTTCTTCTTTTCACTCTCCTTCTCTCATGGGTGTAAAGTAGGGATCAGCAAACCCGGCCAGCATGCCAAATCCAGCCATGTCCACTCATTTACATAATCCCTACGGCTGCTTTTTAGGGAACAAGAGAGCTGAGTAGTTGTGACACAGAAGCCCCTGTCTCTGAGTGGCCCACACGCTGGAAATATTTACTGTCCAGTCCTTTACAGAATACCTTCCCTAATCCCTGCTCTAATGACCAGTAGAATGTGTGCTCATGTATTCTTGTGTTTTCTAGAGTTTTCTAAGATATTAAACTATAAACAAGTACATTTTAGAGGTGAATTCCATTTTTGTCTCAATATTTTAACTGTGGTTATATCTACTATAATCTCATTAACCTCACTAATGCTCAATAATCATTATTTTGAAATCTGAAATATTCCTTAAATATACACAGAAACACAACTAGAAGTATACTTATTTTGCAATAATATTTTAAAGTTTCTTAGTTTTAATTTTAAATACAGAAATAGTGACAGATATAACTTATATACACAAAAGCACTTTGGGATCTTCAGTAATTGTTTAAAGTATAGAGATGAATAAGGACATTCTCCTATATATCTTCGATATCATTATCATAACTAAGAAAATACACAGTAATTCCAAAAAGTCATCTAATATAGTCTAAATTTAAATTTCCCCAATTGTTGTTACCATATTTTTTCCCCGATGCGGGATCTAATCAAGGTCCATGCACTATTTCTGGTTATGTTTCTTTTGGCCCCCATTTCTCTAGAACAGTCTCCCCTTTGTTTTTTGTTCTTCATGATATTGACCTTTTTTGAGCAGTACAGGCTGCCTGTCTCATGGATTATCCCACATACTGGATCCACCTTATTATTTCTGTCATAGTATCATTTAATTTGTTCCAGTATGCCCTACATTCTCAGATTCTTAGAAATTAGGGCTAGAGTTTTGATTCAAGTGAAACGTTTTTGGCACGAATACTTCACAGATTGTGCTGCATAATAACGCATCCCATCAGCAGGCACGGAATGTCAGGCTGTCCCACTACTAGTGATGCTAAGCTTGACCACTTGGTCACAGTAGTGCCCACCAAATCTGTCCACTATAAAAGGATGTTTTGCCTAGAGTAATGAAGTAGTAAGTCAACTGTGGCATGACACTTTGAGTCCACGTGAATGTCTTCATCTCCAACAACCTTTCACTCAGTGGCTTCAGTATCTACTGACGATCCTTGACCGAATCAATTATCGCACTGAGGGCTGGACTGCCATCAAACGTTTAACCTGTGGTCTGTGTATTGCTACTTATGAGGGGAGATATAGCACAATGGTTAAGAGGCCAAGTCTAGGACTGTTCAATTCTGGCTACATAGTAGAATGCTTGAACTTCTAGAGAGCTTTTAAAAATTACCAGATCAGCTAGAATCAGAATGCCTGGGTGATATTTTTAAAAAGCTACCAGGGATATTAAAGTATACTTACCAACTATGTAACTTTTTCGTGCTCTGGGAATAAAAGCTACAAGTATCTCTGAAATAGATACTATTAATATTCCTAAAACAAATAGTAGGTATATTTTAAGGATTAAATAAACATAATGAAGATTAATCATAAAGTACTTAGGGCCTAGCACATAGTAAATGCTCAATAAATATCAGTGATCTTTATGTTTAAATATATATATGGCTATACATGTATACAAAAATACATCTAGTTTAAATATATATATGGCTATACATGTATACAAAAATACATCTAGCTATATCCTTATATATATATATATATGTAACTAATGATACGACTTGAAAATATATCAAGTCACAGTTGACGAGAGTACAGGAGAAATAAATCAAAATTTATAGACATGCATTTTTAAACATCCTTCTCAGAAACTGACAGATTAACTATGTAAAATAATAAACAGCTTATGGAGATAACGATATAAGTATGTATTAAGGTTTTGGATATATATACACATCTTTCTTAGCATACATGAAATATTTAGAAATAAAGAACATGTAATAGACTATAAAGCTGCAATACTAATAACATAAGAGACCTTGCTTTCTGATCATAATACAAAATATTAATACTGACATCAAAAGAATAGCAAAAAAGTTAGAAATTAATAGCCTTAATAACCAATCTATTTACAGAAGAAATCATAAAGGAAATTAAATATTCAGAACTAATAATAAAAGTACTGCTAGTCAAAATTTGTAGAATATAGCGAAAAATCTTTAGAAGGAAATTTATAACTTCGAAAACATTTTAAAATAAGCAAAAAGATTAAAAATAATAAGCTAAGTATTCAACTCAAGAAGTTGGGAAGAGGACAAAAAAGCAAACCCCCAAAATAAAGAATAAATACAGATAAAAGAAAATATCAATGATATACAGAACAACATCAACCATAAACAGAGAAAAATCACACAACTAAAAAGCATGTTCCTTAAAAAGATTAATATGATAGATCTTTGTCAAACAATAGTTATCAAGAAAAGAGAGAAGAGTCAAATGTTTAAAATACAGAACAAAAAGGGAGGCAAAAATATAGACATGAGATTTTTTAAATGATTAAAGAATATTAAAGAGTATTAGGAATATCTATGTGCTGATAAATTCAAGTGGATAAATTCCCATCGAGTTATGCCAAAATTGGCACAAAAAGAGATAACTTGAACAGATCAATTAGTATGAAAGAGATTAAAAGAGCAAAGATCTAACCTCCTGACAAACAGCAGGTTCAGGCAATTTTACAATGAATTCTACCAAAGTTTAAAAAACAATGAATTCTACCAAAGTTTAAAAAACAATGAATTCTACCAAAGTTTAAAAAACAGGATAACCAGAGAAAAACAGGAAACAGTCAAAATTGACCATGGCATTTCGTGAAGCTGATATAATCCTGGTTCTAAAAATCAGATAATGCCAAGAAAAAGACAGGTCCATTTAACATCACACAAAAAGTATACACTAAATATTACCTAAGTAAATCCAATAATGTATTTTAAAAATAATACACTGGGATTAAGTAGGGTTTATCCTAGGAATTCAAGGATGGTTCAATGTCAGAAACAGATTTAGAGGAGAGAAACCAGATGAATAATCTCAATCAATAAAGAATCAGCATCATAAAATTCGGCAAAAAGCAAAACTACGTGGAGTTAAATAAAAAATCACATGAGAGAATATCTATGTGACCTAGGAATAGGGAAAAACCTAAAAACCCATAAAATATATGATAAATTTTATCACATTAAAATTAAAGATTTTTGCTCAATGAAAGACACCATAGACAAAGTTATCGGACAAATGACTAAACGACAGATTGGGAGAAGAGATTTGTAATGCCTAAAATGGAAAAGGGATTATTATAGAGAATAGATAAGAACTTTCCACAAATCAACAACAGTAGAGTAAACCTGATAGAACAACAGAAAAATGACATCAAAAGGCAATTACCAGAACTTAATCTAGATACAAACATAACAAAGCTAAATTCTAACCGCTGGCAGAAATGAGAAGATGTGAGAAGCCCTGAGCATCGCTAGCGGCAGTACAGACTGGCACAGCATTCTGGCTTGGGTCATAGCCTCACTTAATGATGAACTGCTCCTCTGCCTTGCTAATCCTCTGTGCATATTTCTCTCGGGAACGTCACAGGGAAAAGTGGCTGGTCTAGCACAGGATTTGGGTCTTTGACATTGTAGGTCTCAACGATCCATCTCTAGCTGAATCACTCCTGATATGATTGCATTATCTACTCAGCCTATAAAACAGGAAAGCAAAAATTCCCACTGTATCCTTCTGACATAGGTCTAACATAGTGTCTAGACTTAGATTTTTTTATGGGATTTTAAAACTTTGGCACAAAATATTGTCCCAAAATTGTGATTGATGGGAAACTGCTATATATTTTTAATATAATATCTAAAGCAAACGTGACTGTATTTTAATTTACTAATCATCGTTATACACAGCAGAGAAGTACCACAGGAGAATGATCACATGGATGTGCTTCTTCGGCCAAAAGGAAACACACACTTACTTTTTATCCAAGGAAAGAGAACTTAAACCTCGGCACTGAACAGGCCTGTCTTGGAAGGAGATGAATTTTAAGTGAGAAAAAGGGTTTCTTCCTGACTCTGAAGTCAGGAGATCAAGAAGGGATCAAGGATTCCATGTGGATTCTCCCTCCAGGAAGGAGCTGCAGGTGGCAAGGAGCTGGAGGCGTGAAAGGGCCACCAACTCTACACTTAGCCCCATGCCCAGTCATCCGGGTGGTTCTGGTGGAGGCTTGTCTCCAGACCAAAAGACAGAACAAGGTCTCTGGCAGACCCTCCCAGGACAGGGAACAGGAAATGTACATCGGCACCTAATTAGGTCACCAAGATTCAGAGGCCAAAACTGTTCTTAAAAATTCCGATGATGAGAGACACAGAGTTACTGTATCACTTGGCCATGACAATCTTTATGCTTTGGAGTGTGCTATACAGGCAACTGTTATCCACATACTTAACACCTAAGAAAATCTATTGGGGTTGTCCCCAGTCTCTACACAGATGGCAGATTTCCATGCTGACAAAAACACTATTGCTTGGAAAGTGGTCAAATCCGAGTCTCAGGGGACTTTGGGCCTGGACCTACAAAAGGGGCCCAGGTCTTCAGTCCACTCTCTCAGGAACTAAGGGTGGCACAGATCCTGCCGTCTTCCTAGAAGAAATTACTGCGTAGGTCTGAGGTGCCCAGGGAAGCTTCCCTCTCAGCGCGATGACAGGCACTTATTGCAGACATCGGGAGCTCTCTGCTCACCTACCAGAGAAACTGGCAGTATCTTAAAGATGTGTTTCCTGGGCAAACAGGCGCATATAATGCATATACATGCAATATGTAACATTTGCTTTGAGTAAAGAAACATAACATTAAAACAAAAGTAAACAAATAAAGAACATTCTTTTGAACACAAGTGTGAACTAGGATAAATAATCCATTTGCAGTTACACCACCAAAGCAAAGAACCTTTCTAGAAGTCTAAGGAAAAATTTATAATGTCCTTAAGGTTATGGTTTGTTTCAATAACAAATTTCAAAACCTTTAGTGGTGCAAAAAGTACTAACATCTTAACTGTAACCAGATTTTATATTATTCAGACAAGAGAAGCTGGTTAAAATATCCTAAAAAACACTGTGATTTTTAAAAGAGCAAATTGCAATTTTCCTAAATATCAAGAGGGCAAGAAATGAGAAACAGCCATGTGGTTTCACCAACTCTCTATTTAGAGGCGAGCAGGAAAGAGAAATTCGTACCAGATACTGAGGGAAGGATTAAGGCTGTTCCCTCAGTCAGGGCCAGTGCGGAAGCAATATAAATAACAGTAGGATAGGAAGACCGTAAAAAGAGTAAAGAAAAAACACGCACATGGTGGACCTATACGGCACTCAGTGACATTCACGTGTAAGAGGGAAGGAGGGAAATGACAGTAGAGTACAAATCAAGAGCAAGTCTGGCAGCAGAACCGCCAAGAAAAAGGAGGGGGAATCGATTATTAGTATCCACCCCGGGCATCGATTTTGCCATCACTTCCATCCACCGATACTTCCTTGCCCTGGTGTTAATACCAACCACTAATGAAAAATCAAAGCATCTTATCCTTTCACCTCAGAGCCCAGGGGAACAGGGCTGCTGGTGTCTCTAAGTCCAATCGCCAGACCTACTGGGCCAAATGCTCAGTAAGTTTTAAAGTGCCCCTCCGCCTGGCTTCCTCCTGCAAGTGTCTCTCTCTCTTGGTGTCTTAATGATGAAGGACTTGGCTATTTAGGGTCCTGGTCATTTCCCTTTCTTCTCAAAGAAAACACATGACTCACAGTACTGATGCCACTATGTCAATACACATGCGATCTCAGAAGAAGGTCGCAGTATCCAACTGCTTTGAAAGGAAGAACAAATAAACATCAGAAGAATGACATTTCAAGGAATAAACATCCAAATGGAATTGGCTGGGCCCTGAACAGTGAAACCACTAGTTACCTAAGCAGGCCACGAAACAAAAAGAAGCTGGGTGCCCTGAGGCCACCACACCTGGCGGGGCAGCAAGGCAGCAGTGGCCGTTTCATTCAAAAAGAATTTCAGAGTTGGAAAGTCCTTTGCTGAGCAGTACTTAGCACCAGAAAGCCATACAGCCTGTGCTTCGGGAAAACATTTGCTGCCCCAGATCACTGCACCTTGTCAACGGTGGAGAGACAGGGTGATCTTTACGCAGCCGCTTTCTGAAATCAACTCTAGCCTTGTTCAGGATGTCGATGAGGTGTGCTCACCAGTCCCCATCACGGGGTGTCTGCTCTGTATCCTCCTTTAGTAATCTTCTGGCACTTCTTCTAGACTTTCATGAGGACTGTGCCAGAACGTTCTTCCTGATAAAATACTCATAATCTAGTCAGCCTAGCCAGGTCACTCGTTCCCATTTCGTAATATACATAAAACTCAAAACTCAATTTGGCTAGAAAATAGACTCTCGGCACTTAAAACCTCTTAGAGATCTATATGCTGAAATATTCCAATTTTCACTGCTCCTTTCCCTTAAGTTTCTGAGTGTGGTCAGGGAGAGAGGCCTTGGTCACGTTCCTCACCCACATCTTGCAACTGCTTCTCTCTGCATTCGGAGGACCCAGGCCTTAGATTTCGATGAGAGAAAATAAGACTGGCTTCTTTAAAGGCTTAAAATCAATACGCTTTGAAAATGTGGACGAAAAGGGGCCGCATATTAAAGCTGACAAGTTCAAGGGAGGCTCACATGGCAGGCCTTTCAAACCCAGGGACCGAAGGAACCATAAAGGGTGCCCTGGTCTGAATGCAAAACCTCCTAACTAAACGCGGGTTACGTCCCAGGCCTGTGGCTTCTCTGACAAAGGTCGATCTTTAACTCTGAAACTGTCTACTGTCTTTGGGCACCTAAGATCACACACATTTGAAATGTCAGAGTGATCTCCTTGTCCAGACTCCTCAAAGGGACAACCGCACACCAGGGCACAGACCACAGAGCCCCTCGTTATCATCTGACCCCACGTACCATCTCTGTGTGCTGTACACGTTCGCTGGCCTATACCCGCCAATGCAAAAGAAGTGCGTGTCTCTCCGTTTTCCTTTTTATCCAATCCCGGAGACTCCCCACTTTGCTTTCTCCCGCCCCCTGAATCCACCTCCAACGGATTTCATATGGCCCTCCCCAGGTCTCCCCCTCTGATTCCACTGCATGCAACGAGCTGCAAAGCTGCCATTTTCTGGACCATTGTCTTAATCCACTGAGATTCTGCTTCTCCGCAACAATTTGGCTCAAATAAACTCTTACGAAACTTTTTCTTAGGCTGGACGTTCTTTTGTCGACATCAAGATAATCTGCTTGTCTTTTTTAGGTGATCTGTTTAAGGCAATCCATTCCCACCACCCATGACATAAATACCTTTAAAATGTACTGAGTTAAAGAAAAATCCAGGGCAATACGAAGTGTTTTTTTGTAAGGATTTTAAAAATCAGTTTAGTTCTGTTCAGCTCAACCACAGGGTGGGGCCTGGGCTCATCACAGGGATTCTGGGCCAGCTAGCAACACGACTCCAAACCTCGGAGGGAACGGCCACGTGGACCGCCAGGGGCAGTGCTGCCCGCCTCAGAACCAGCAGCTGGAAGTCTAGCAAGGGTCCCCCCTTTCCTAAAAGCTACCACAGGTTAGAAACTGGGAAGCCACCAAATGTGCTGTGTAGTGAATTCTGGAGCACAGAGAGAACTCCAGTACTTACAGCCACCCAGTGACTAGAGCAGACTGGCAGCAGCCCAGCGCTCACCTTTTTCATGAACCCAGCCTGAGAGTTTCTTAACACCATCCACCAGAACACTTTGTGTGTTGCCGTGTCCATCTTCTGAGTCACTGTCATCAAACTGAGCCTCTATAATGACATCGGGACTGTCATTATCGCCTTTCAGGGACTGTTGCAGGAGATGGCTTCCACACAGCTCCTCAGGGAGATCTGATTCATAGGCACCGTCTGTTTCTTTGTCACAGCTCTCTGGTTTAATTACCTGAAGAAAATAGAAAAGTTCTGCTAAATCATTGGACAGAAGAGAGGGAAAGAGCAGATTTTTTTCCCCATTTTTCTTTCCCGAGGGAAAAACTGCATATTCAGAAGCTCACAACACTGGACACTTATCACGTAGTCCGAAAAAGGAGCTTCATTGTCCGGAGGCACAGACCACCTCATGGAGATGGTCAATCCAGCAGCGTCACGTTGGCACACACTCTTAGAGAGGCCCAAGAGTAATGCCATGTCCACTTCTCATTTTTCTGATGTCACTTCTATCCCTGCCCCTCTAAAGGCCCTGAAGACCAGAAGTACCATGCTGCTTCGTAAGGGTTCATCACATGGGCTCAGTAAGCACGGTGGGTAACGACACAAGAATTCAACACAGTATGTCACCGCACATTCAATGAAGCCACAAGAATACAAAATGAAATGGAAGAAACAAAACTAAGTGTAAACAAGGCTTCACGAATGTTCTCATAAAAACCGTAAACCCTTAATTCTCCATCTTGAGGCCTGAAACCAGTATAGAAAGCACATAATTGATGGACATTTATACTAGCTATAAGAATGAAGCATTACACAGTATGTCAAATATTTTCGATAAAAAAAAATAATGAAGAATAAAGGAGAAAAGAATACAGATTCTAATCCACTTAACGAGTTTGTCACAGGACAGTCATGTGACAGAACTCTGATTTCTACAGGCGCTATACTAAAATATACCAGGTGTTTAGTTACCAAAAATAAAAGGCGACATTATACGGAACTCTCCCCCACGTACATTAGCAGGAAACACAGCAGATTTTGTAGATTATAGATGTTACTCAGAATACTACATTCCTTTTAGGAATCTATTCCTGGGTGAAAAGTTCATGTGCAATTTAAATATTAATTAAAACATGATCACGTGTGTGTGTGTGTATGTATGTAAAAAGTGAATTCGTATATGTAAAAATGAACATGATTACATATGTGTACATATGTGTATATATGTGTAAAAAATGAATATATATGTAAGAAATAAATTTACATATATATATAAAAAATGAATTTGATCACTATTGGTAGTGATCACTTCATTTTTTCAAACAAATGCTGGGGGGGCCAACCTCGCACCAGGCACCTCCACGAGGCCTACATCCCAGTGGAGACAGATAGGGAACCATTCACAAATTCGACAAGTCTGACAAAGTACCTTTCCCGGTGCCGGGCACTGCTCTGGGTGCCAAGGATACAGCAGTGTATACACTCAAAAAGTGATTAGTGCTAGTAAAAAACGTATAGTGTGAAACTGCTGATTATGAGAGAGCACAGCTCGTTTGCCAGCAGGGTGGATACGGGACGCCTACTGGAGGAGGCGACATCTGAGCAGAGACCTGAGAAAAGGGAGCGAACTTCTCTAGCAGTTTCTCTGTGTGCGTGTAGTGGTTGAGAGGTCTAATATTAGCCTCGAGGTTTCAGAATAGAAGCCTGCCTTCAACAGAGCAGATTAACGTTCGAATTAGATCACACAAAGATCCTGCTTAATGAAAGCTCTTCATCTTACACAGGCAGAAAAAGTTATTAAATCCTTCCCAAAATAATTTAATGTCTTAGATTCCAATTAACATAATCATTCCCAGATAATGACTATTAGAATACCCACCCAGAAAATCAAAATAAAATATTACAAAGATATTCACAATCAGAATATAGACTCTAAGAATATATTCCTAAAGTTCAAAAAAAAACTGACTTCATAAAAATGGGGTAACAGAAAAACTTGTGAACAATGGTTAATTTTCCTGAGCAAAATTGTGCCTGTTAATAAAATTTTTTGAAAACTTGATTCCCAATTTGTGAACATATTTAATGAAGTTTTCTATTAACGCTTGCCATGTTTTGACTCTTGTCGGTCATTCATTCATTTGTTCATTATTTCCAAGACAAGTTTAAAACAAACAAGACTCCTTTCCTACGATAGTAAAAAAAAAAAGTTCAACTGGCTAGACCAGAACTCTCTAAAAAGATTCCCTCAGGCACCTTGCTAGATGACAACGTGAGGGAAGCCACAGCTAGAGTTTTAAATCCGCATACAATTATAAAAGCAGCTCTCCTCTGTGCGCTGCTGCCTCGCCACGGAAGTCCTGGTTTCATATCTGACCCAAAGTAGATCATTCACACAACAGAGAATTTACCGACGAGTTAGAAAAGAAAAAGAGTTTGGCATCACTCAAATCAGCAAACTCATGCAATTTCCTTAAATGTTCCTGGCAAATTCAGTGACATCTACGAAGACCTGCCCCTGAGCATCCTTGAAGGATTTACACGACTCTGGGCACTGTCCAAACAGCCCGAAGCACAGGCAAGAGGTACGGGCCCAAAGCATGGTGGCTACAACGTGATCCCTGGTCTACTGTTTTTCCTACATCATCCCCACATATACTTTATCTCGGAGAGAGAATAGTTGGAGGCAGAGATGAAAGAAAACAACTGGATGGGGCAGGTAAAATGTTGCCTCCTTGAAAGATGTTAAGCAAAGGGTCTGGGCCGTCAGTGTTTATTATGTATTAATTTCTGCCACTAACGGTTTCACAAAGCATTTGGCTCCCACAGGCTATGGAGAAAACATGAGAAGGGGAACCAGAATTCTGACTTTATAAAATTTGAAGGCTTGACTATCCCACAATGAAAGGTAGTCTTTCTCTGTGTGTATGTATACGTGTGTGCGTGTGTGTAAGATACAGCGAGAATACCACAGTCACCATGATTCTTGCCTACTTACTTATTAAGAATAATGCTTTGGCTCACACAAAGTTCAAGAGAAAGTCAATGGGAAGAGGAGATCAGCAGAGAATGACAACCAGAGTACAGCAAGCTTAATTGTCCTGCATATTTTAAAACCAACTCAGTACTGACTTTATGATAATCTCCATGGTTTAGATGAGCTCCACTCAAGAACTGGTGTCTCAGGCACTAAATTCACTTTTGAGTTACTAAAGCAAGAAATGCTGTTAGGTAGGTAGCACAAATGAATGAATTAATCAAGTCATTCAAAACAGTATAATTAAAATATAAATTAACATGTTGCATTTTCATTCTCTTTTGTTATCCCAGTACACACAAGAATAGAAAAAAATGTTTTGGGGAAAAGATCATCACAAGATCGCAGGACACAACAGGCACTTTAAAACCATTCCATATTGCATATTGGTTAAGAGTGAGGGCTGTGAGACTCCTTAGAGTCTGGAACAGAAAAATTAACAAGGTTATCCTGGAACATCTTGTCATATCTGGAAAAGAAGAAAGCCATCAAAGGCCAGTACAATCTTGATCTTATCTAAAGGACCCAGGAATCATCATGAAAGAACTATCTCTGGTCAACCACAGAAAATTCTAAGCATTTCTCCTATCTTTCCTGTACAACCTGTATGTAAGCTTACCCAAACAGTTGATGCTTCATAGGTAAAGTGTTTCTCTATAGAAGAGTTTTAGCTAATTAAGAAGGAACGAAAGACATGCAATACCGCCAATCTGCCATCCATACTGAAATAACAGATTCAGGATATGATCATCAATGGTTACTAAAACCAAAAAGTCATAACCTGATGGAGATGGAGTTTTATAATGGATGACCCAGAGTGGCAACGCCTGAACCCACTGATCAATATCAATATCATAAAAAGGAAAAGAACCAAAGTGCTTCCTCATGCACTATAACAGGAAGTACATACAACCATCTACGAAGTACTTTTTCCCCAGAAGCTGAACTTGAATCTGATCTCATAAAGGGAACAAAATAACAACACTAGGGAGAGGCTCCTTTTACACTTACTCCCTAGATGATATCATCCAGTCTCATGGCTTGAAATCTCTGTACATGCTCTTAATTCCCAAAATTAAATGCCTATCCTCACCCTTCCCTTGAATTACAGAGTCAATTCCCTTCCATACATCTTCATTTGTTTGTCAGCTGACAAACAAGAGAACTCTTGGTCCTACCCAGGACCGACTCCTCTCCCAGCATGCCCTCTCTCAGCCAACGGCACCAAACGGTGCCATCACCCTTGACTCTCCCTCTCATCCCCACATCCAATCCATCAGATGAGCCCACTGGCCCTTCTTCCTGCCATTTCTATTGTTACTACGAATCCAAGCAACCCAGACCTCCTTGCTGACCTATATAATAACTGGTCTGGTTTCTGTTTTGGACCGAAGCAGCTAGAATGATCCTTTTAAAACATAAATCAGATCATGCCTTTCTCCCAACAGCTTCCCAACACCCTTCCATCACCATACCACGAGGCCCTATCAAATCTGGCCCATACCTATTTTTCCATTCTCATTTTCTACAACTTCATCCTTTGAAAATTACACTCTAATCCTAGAGATTTTCTTGCTTTTCTTCCTAGAACACTAAAACCTTCCATCTTGAGCTTTTCACATTTTCTATTCCCTCTATCTGGAAAACTCTTTGCCCTACTATTCACAGGGCTCACTCTCTTCATTCAGGTCTCTGCTCAAATACCCTCCTCTCAGAGAGGCCTCCCCTGATCACATTACTTAAAACAGCCCCGCTTCGTGGCCATTACTCTATCTTCCTACCCTGCTTTATCTTTTCTCACTGTACGTATCGCTATCTGCAAATACATTACATACTCATTTACTCTCTGTCTCCCAAATAGAATTCAGGTTTCATGGGAAGAGAAGCTGTTTATTTTATTAACTGCTGTATTCCAAGAGTTGAGAACAGCATTTATTAGCCACTCAAATCTATACTGAATAAATGAATGAATACACTAATCAGTTAGGAAATGACTTACTCAGAGTCAATCTTCCTTGATAGGCTGTAAACTCCATGGAGTGGCCATGGTTAGGCCTGGTACAGTGCACACTCAAGTCTCATTTGAATAAATAAAAAACCAGAGAGGGCGCACTGCATCGAACATTTCCACATATCAATCTATCTATCTCTCCAGACCTAGTCCAAATGGCCTGCATCGTCTATAACCCAGAATCCACCACACGGTCTTCACAGTTCCTCCCCATCCCACCCCCCGCACCCACCCAAAGCAAAGTAAATTCTCCCTTTCTAAAGTCCCAAAGCAATTCGACTGTGCCTCTTCTATGGTACTTCTCAATTCCTTCACTATGTTAGTATTATCTATGTATATGATTTACCTCATCTGTTAAGACTATACGCTCACCAATTATATCTTATACTTCTTTGTACATTTTACAGCAACTTGCATAATCAATCTAAGTGCTCAGCATCTGTTAAATAAACAGATTAATGGGTAGGACAATAAAGAAAGGAAGATAAAAGACTATCAGGACGCAAGAGAGCTTGCAGAACAGTTTCCAGATACAAGAGTATGTGGGTTAGAAACTAGTAGTCCAGTTTTCCTTGGAAATGTAAAGTAAGAGGCCTTCTTCTGTGAGACTGACCTCGAAAGACGTAAAAAGTCTAGTACAGTAATTCTCTACTTTGAAGGTCAGCAGATCCCTCTGAGAATCAGATGAAAGCTATAACCCTTCCTCCACCGAAAAATGGATGTCTACAAATAGAGAGAAAATACTCTGCAAGTCCAAGTAAGGAGAGCAAAGGGCCTGGTGCTGAAGGCTAGCAGTCCAGGTCGATCAGCACGCTGGAGAGCTCTGGGCTCGGAGCAAAGGACTAGGGCCTGAGGACAATGGACATATTACTGACCTGGTTAACTAAGGACTTTAAAAACTCCTCTGGTTTGCTCCACAGACCTGAGACAGTGAGGCAGCTGACTGCACTGGGATTATGTCTCCCTTGGAGGTTTAGTCTAGTCTCTGGAGGACAGGACAGAAATGAGTTAGTGAGGGACTCAAACTGTTCTCAGTCTTATTCCATGAACAGGGTAGGCTGAGCATTCCATAAACCCTGCTAACAAAAATAAACAGTGAAAATACAGGCAGGTATTGACTTGGGAGTACTGATAAGAAATAAAAGTGTCACTTGCAGCTACTAAAAATGCTGAAGAAAGAGCACACTCCAACGCTTCATTGTAACTTCCCTGCACCCTTCCCCAGACACAAATGCATGCGTCGCACACAGAAACGTGAGTCAGCTACACCCTGCATTAGTTCTACCGAGGACAGATCCATAATCAGCCCACTATCTCTTTCTGGAAGGGCAAGAGAGTGGGAAGAGTGTGAGGAGAGGAAACGGCTGCCATCCTTGCACTCTGGGGGTGGGGAGCAGTCATCTGGCCCCTTCAGTAGCACCTGAGAGGAACCCCGAAAACAGCGAGGGATGCAACTGAGGGGAAACTGCGAGAGGCTTACCGCTGAAGGGACGAGAGAAGAGGCCTAAGCTCTGGATCTTGAGTTCGGAGACCAACGAGAAGGGAAGACAACCTTCTGGAAAAGTGGGGAGGGTGTAGCATGACTTCTCTGCTCTTGGAGGAACGTTAAGCCCCGTGTTAGTGAAGAAAGGGCAAAATGCCTCCTAGAATCGCTTCTGCCCCTTCGAAGACAGCGTTTGTGGAGTCAGACACTATGCAATTGCGTGAGTGGAAAATGGCTAAGGAAGATGCTAATCTAAAAGGCTGGCGGGATTTTAGAAGATAAAATATGAGAAAATATGTAGGGAAAGGCATTTTAAACATATGCGAAAAGCACCGCCATGAAAGAAAATTAATTTTCTCCATTAAAATTAATTTTTTCCTTTCATCCTAAGATAACATAAAAGAAATTTTAAAAGAGAAGCCACAGAAGTGCTCATATCTGGAATACATAAAGAACTCCTACAGACCAATGAAAGACACACAATCCAACAGAGAAACGGAGAAAAGGCTTAAAGGCATTTCACGAAACGGAAATGGCGAAGGGCCAATAAAGATGGAAAGGTGCTCGGCCTCATTAGTCATCACAGAAATGCAAATTAAAACCACAACGAGATATCACTACAAACCCACAAATGGGCAAAAACTAAAAACCCTGACGACAGCAAACGTTAGCAAGACCATACGGCCGCACACTGCTGGTGTGAATGTACAGTGACCCAGCGCTTTGCAGAACAGGTCGGGACTGGGGGGCGGGGCAGCAAACGGACCCTCTCGCCTCCGGCCCGGCTCAGTCCAGGCATCGTCTCGCCTCCCTCAGGGTTCTGACAGGCGAATACCTGCAAAGGAGAAGACTAAGCCGGGAAAGGACACAGATACAGAACGAGGAGAGAGAAAATGCAGCTTCTCCTTTAAGAAAGGCGGTGAGAGTGAAAAGGTACAGTAAGAGTGAGAAGGGAGGATGAAGACCAGACAGGAAGAGGCGCGACGCCAGTCGAACAAGTCTGGTCTGTGCTGCAGAGCCGATGAGTGAGGACGCAGAGGCGAGCGGTTCAGAGCAGGAGTGCCCGTCAGCACCGCCGTCCGCGTCTCGCTCTGCCGCTTACCGGCCAAACCACTGCGGGAAAGTTACTTAATCTCCTGGAATCTCAGTTTCATTATCCTTAAAATGGGGGCCACAGTATCCTGAGATAACATAGGAGAAGCTCGTAGCACAGGTGCCGGGAACGTGGTGGGAGCTTAACCACTGAATTTGGAGCTTAACCAAACAAATTTGGTCTTTAGACCCAAGAAGCCCAAGGCGATAAGGACCCTGCAGGTAGCAGCTGGAAATGTCAAGTGTGAGATGAGAAGCGGGGACTGGGGGACAGAAATCTCGGAGGGGGAATTAACCACGGCGGCTGGCAGTTAAGCAAAGGGGTCCCGGGGCCCAGGCTGGACTGAGGAGAGGAGCTGAGAGCAGAGGGCTGGGAAAAGGCACAAATGAAGGGGCTGCAACCAGAAACGGAGTTAGTGAAGGAGAGAGAATTTAAATATAATCGTGACCATATTAATCATAATAAACGCTAAGACTTTTATGGTCACTCTTCATATTCATATTGTGTAACCTTCCCTGTGCTTTTACATACATTAACTGACTTGATCCACACAATGACCCTGAGTGATACACAGAAGAATAATGATCTCTATCTCACAGCGGAAAACCGGTTCAGACATGTCACAATCCCACAGCTATGACATGGCAGAGCTGTGACATGCACACAGATCTAGGGCTCAAAGTCTAGTGCTCATGGTCCTGGACACTCTTACAGGATTTCCTGCAAACAGATTCAGAGTGAGCTTTGCACAAACAGCTCCCACCACTCACGGCCACTGCAGGAAAGGCCTCTGCATCTTTTGCATGCCGGGCAAATACTCCGTCGAAATTCAGGATCCAGCTCTTCTGTGACTGCTTCTCTGAATAACCTCCCTCTCTTAAGAAATGTTCCGTTTCCTCCCTTTGTTTCACTGCTATTCCTTAACTATTCTTTCATTATAAGGTTTCTTGATTGGACTATATTCCATTTACTTGCTTTGCATATTTCTCTCTCCCACTAGACAGCAAACCATGTCACATTCATTTTTTATATTCCCCAGAGGCTCCCAAAATGCCTGGTATATAACACATGCTCAAGAAATACTGCTTTCCTTTTCTCTTCTTCTGAAGAGAATGAGGAAGAGTTGAATCAGCAGTAAAAGAAGGATTCTTAAAAAAAATTACAAGACGAGAATAGAATAACTACCAAGCAGCAGGAGCCAGTGACGCTCGGATGCTTGTCGGCATGACCTTGCATCGCCCCCGTTAACGCACTATGTCTGGAGACCAGGACAGAGTCACCTGTCATTTTATCATAGTTGAAACTTATCACCCTAAGAAGCAAATATAAATACAAGTGCAAATGAATAAAACTGGAAGCCATTTAAATAAATACATTTTTCTAAAATCATTCTAGACCTTCATATCTGTATTATAACTCCGGTTTGAATATAAACTCAAAATAACCACAAAGTTCACTGTTCCCCAATATGAAAACAACGGTCTTAGTAAGAAAAGTCACGAGTGCCTGGATAAAGAAGAGAATGCCTAGATCTGTGGCAAGTTGCAGAGACGTTTCCTGGTTCCTACAGGGTCGTGAAGTACCGACCTGTCTCTTAGAAAGCGGGGAAACTTCTAAACTTCTAACTTCAGAGCTGCAGGTTAGAGCAACTGCAAATAGCACCTCAGACTTACCAGGATCAAGAATCTGGTCACTTCAAAACTGTTTAATAGTCATTAAAATTTCCCCTTCCTTTTAAAATTAATATAATGCATTTCAAAACGGGACAGCAACAGAAGAGTCCCTGTAACCAAACCATTCCAATGGACTCCTAGACAAAAATGCCAAGTAACATTCCCAGCATGTGCGGCTTACCTGCAAACTCCAGGTGCGAAACATTTCAGTTTCCCCATTTACTGATACAGAAAAGCCCCTCCTTGAACATAAAAGCCACCATGGAAGAGTGCTATTCTAAATTTTATAAAAAGAGCAAGTCTATATTAGCACTGGAAAATTCTGTTCCAGCAAATCAATTCTGTTCCATGCCCCTGGGATAGGGGGCTGCTATCGACTTGGTATAATGGAGCTTTTCCAAAAGATTTACATACGTCTATACCCACAGGCCCTGTGTACTGAGAGGGCTGTTTATGACAGTGTCAGCTGAAGTCTTCGTGCACAGGACACAAGCCCTGCCAACCCCACTACCTGGGCCTGTGATTCGGAGCTAATGCACATCCACGTCCACCTAGGAGCTGATTCTCATTTCTTGGCTCCTCTGACGAGGCTTAAGTGACAGCACTCACTTGCCACACATGTTTTAACAAACTTGCAAATCCCTTAATGGCACACTTGGGACAAAGTATAATACACTGTTCAGGAAATACCTTAGAGCCAAGAAAAGCAATTGATATTTCCACAGGGAGTTCCTGACAAGGCTTGCCAATAGCTTCTTTCATTATAAAATATGACCACGAACACTATCGTTTTAAAGACATATTACAGAAGGCATATCTGTTAGTGGGACCTTTGTTTGCCTAAGGTAGTTCACGCTCAAAGTACCTTCTATTTAGTTTAGAAAATCAGAACAAACTATCTCTACTCTTCTGGTTACTCAGGCCAAAAAGCCTGTTAAACTTATAGATCGTTAAATTAATAAATTCCTCTCTCTCTCTCTCTCTCTCTCTCTCTCTCTCTCTCTCTCTCTCCTCACCACACCACACACACACACACACACACACACCCCCCCCCCACCATCACATTGGTCGGCTCGGCCTGGCAGCTCCACCTTCATTCCCACCATGGCCACCACGCTGGTTTAGGCTCCAACGTATCTCTCACCTGGATGAGGCAACAGCCTCATAAGGGGTCTTCTACTCCTCCCCATTCAGTTCATGCTAACGTGGCAGCCCGAGCGAGCTCGTGAAACATCAGTCCTACGTCAATGCTCTTACTCCTCCAAGGCTTTCCACCTCCATCGTCGCCGAAACCCGAATGCTAACGGTACACAGGCCCTACCCGAGCGGTACCCCAACCCCACCAGCCCTCGGATCTCCTCTGTAACTAGTCTCCACCTCAGCCTCTTTGCTGTTCCTTAAACACATATTTACTGTCCCCTAAGCGTTCCACAAGCTAACTCCCTCACTTCCTTCAGTTCTTACGCAAAGTCACCTTCTGGATGAGGGCTCCTTGGGTCGCCCTATCTAAAAACTCAATCGCCTCCTCAAACTCCCACGTCTCTTCCTTATTCATTTTCCTTCTTCAGTACCTGTCACTTTGATCATGCGACCCCTGGTATTTTATTATCATGTCTCTAATACCTGGTATTGCATTATCACGTCTCTCCCAGAGAAGCTCCACGAGGGCAGGGATCTTTCTGCCTGTTTGCTCACCGTTCTTCCTCTTCTGCGTGGTCACCACCAGGCACTAATCAACCAGCACTTAATGGAGCACCTAACAGTGTCTTCCACAATCCAGTCTCCACGTGGTACTACTACTTTAAACTCAAAGCATCACTAACCACCTAGTCTCTCCCCTCCAAGCAGTTCCCGTCCCTGGTCTCCTTTTTGACACCTGCTACCGCTTTTTCCAAGGCCTTTCAAACTCTCAACCACAGCCGACTCTTCCTACTGCTGAACACGCCGCTTCACCGAGCCCTTCACTGTGTTCTTCTGACGAGCGCTCCTAAATCTCCACAAAGTCCTGGTATTCTCGATGCCACCATCCTACAAATTTCTAGAAATAAAAAATCTAATTAAATTACCTTCTTACCAAACAAACTTTCCGTGAATTTCTCTTCCCTAGAGAAGCTGGCTCTGTTCTTTGACTTACCATTCAAGGACCCTGACCTTCTCCGTGCCTGCTGACCTTTTTGACCATTTAAATCTCCCCTGACGATCCCTTCCATTATAAACCATTTTCAGGCCACTGCAAATTCTTTCTGGGCTTAGATCACACTAATCCAAGAACAGGTCTCTAACAACTTAGAACAGCAGAATCTGTCTCCCTCTTTCTATTTCTCTGTGACTACAACAAGGAAAACTAACGCCCTTTAAAAACGGCTCAATATTGTTTGAAGTATTTTAAGAAAAAAGGACAAAGGGCTCCTGCAAAATGATCTGTATCTGTCCAGGGGTCTTCCACGGTGCCACGCAGGCCGGGACTGCAGGAGGGGAAGGGAACAGAAGTGTGAGTTGCCGGGCCTTAGGGTCTCTGGACTCTGCTCCTAAAAGATCACAGGATTGGAAACAGGACTATGGGTGTCTTGTACCATGCGCCTCCTTCCTCTTCCACGTGGTCCCCACAAGGCACTAACCAACCACAGCCTGACTCCGGGACAGCCAAGCCTCCGCACCTGGTTGCTAGGAGAGCAAATGCGTCCCTTAGAGGAAAGCTGGCTCACAGGACACAGCAGAACTCACCAGAGCGACCTCAAGAGCAAGGTGGTGGATATTTTGATGCCAGAAATGAGCAGAGAGGTAGGGAAGAGAATCTGGCAGAACATAACACCAAGTTCCAAAGCTCAGGAGCAATTATTTATAAGTCAGGCAAGAAGCTGGGTAGAAACAAATCTGGGAAAGCGAGCCCTGAGGAAGCGTTCCTGAGAGAGAGAGGTCCCAGAACAGAGTACGTGCATGGTGGACTCTTTCTACAGGGTGGGTGCTTTTCTTTGAATCTCGCTCTTTACTATATTTTGACTTAGGTCTTTAAAAATATATGCAATGTATTAATAATGGCTGTTTTAGCTGCAAGAGACAGAAAAAAAAACAATTTGAATTGGCTTTTTTAAAGTAACTTACTAGTTTATGTAATTGAGTCAATCTGATCAGACTGAGAGCTCGCTTGGTATCTGTAGGAATGACTGTGTGTGTGTGTGCGTGTGTGTGTGTGACCTCAGATTTGCTCAGTATTGGCTCCATTACCAGGGCAGCCTCTCTTCCCATAGGGTCAAGAATTCTAGTAACCCCCAAATTATATCCCATCCTCTTAGAGACCTCAGTGGGGAAAAAAGGGGAACTCTCGCCCACGTGGTCTGCAAAAACGTCCCAGGACGACTCTGCTGGGGTTGATCTGGGTAACATGCCCTCTCCCGAATCAGCCACTGAAGGAAGGAGGTGGACTACACTGATTGTCCCTGTATCTGAGGAATATGGACAATTTTTCAATCCTAGTAAAGAATAATGTCCAGGCCTCCTCAGAAATGCTCAAAGTAGAGTTCTTTTTAAAAACAATTCTCTGTGTTTTTATTAATAGTAGAAGCCTACTGATATCATTTCCAACTGCTTCCCTGAATTGAAGATTACGCCCCTTTAAGAATCACAATTTTAGATATGAAATCAAAGTAGGGAGTTAACAAAATTTAGGAGAGAAAATAACTTAAAAAGTTTAAACTACATTCAAATAAAGATAATCTATGTTTAAAGTTTTTACATGTGCGGAGACTTAGCTGCAGTACCCGACCTCAGACTCCCTGACATCCCATGAACCTCCAGCAAAATGGATTTCACATCCCCGAGACATTTCCATATCCTGAACTTCACTGGAAAATACACTCAATTTGCAGACTATTTCAGAAAACCAGACAGTATATAATGAAAACTTTTCAGGACAAGGGAGATTCGGGACGCTAACATAAGGGCCACAACCCCAGAGCCTAATGATGTTCCATACAGCCACTTACTATTAATCCATTAACCACAATTCAATTATGTGAAGAATCAGCGACATTTGAACTACCACCCTCATGTGTTGATAATAAGAACTGAAACCACGTTTCTTTGATTAGTGGTTTCTGGAACACTATGGCTAGATTTTTAAAATAAATCTAAGGTATATCCAACTCTAAAAATCTGCTTGTATCTGCAACCATCCTTTCTTTCTTCCTGCCTGAAATCACACACGGGGGGGATCTAGCTGTGAATGCGACTTCTTGCCTGAGGGCTTTGTTCATAGAGTAATACCTCCTCACCACACCTCCACATTTCACTGCTCCCTCCCTCTCCGATAGAAATTTCTCTATCAGCATATAGATGTTCTCTATTATTTCCCATGTTTGAAAACACTCTCAGGAAACTGAAGTAGCTATATTAGTATCAGACAAAGTCGAATTCTGGGGGGAAAAAAGGTATTATGGGTCAAAGAGAACATTTCATGTTAATAAAAGAGTCAATGCATTAGTAAGCTATAATGATTGTAAACGTAGATGCCCCTAATAAAAAAGCTTCAACCTCATAAATGAAGCAAAAACTGACAAAAGTAAAGGGAGAAATAAATCCTCAATCACAGATATTTAATGAATAAGTAATAAAACAGCTAGACAAAAAACTAGTAAGGACACAGAAGATCTAAACAACACAAATCTATCTCAAAGGACTTTTATATAAACAAGTCTTGCAATTCATTAATGTGAAGACAAACCAATTAAAAAACGGAGTCAAAGACTTGCACAGACACTTCAGAAAAGACTGTACATATGAATGGCCAATAAGCGCACATGCAAAAAAATATTCAGCATCATTTTGTCACCAGGGAAATGCAAAACAAAAGATAACAAATGACAACAAAAAGTAAATATTACTATACACTCACCAGAATGGTTAAAATCATATTACTGTTTGTGGTGAGGACATGGAATAAATGAATGTCTTACACGTTTTTAATGGGAGTGGAAAATGGTATCCTACTTTGGAAAACAGCTTCATGGTTTCTTATAAACATGTGCTTACTATATGACCCAGCAATTCCACTTCTAGGCATTTAACTAAGAGAAATAAAAACATATGTCCATACAAAGACATGTGCTGCGATGTTCACAGCAAGTTTATTCTTAATGGTCACAAACTGGAAATAATCCAAACGTCCTTCAACTGGCGGATGGGTAAACAAACTCTGGGACATGCATACAACAGAATACTATTCGACAACACTAAACAACATGGATGAAAGGTAAGTGATTATGCTAGCGGAAAAAGGCCAGACTCAAAATAATTCCATTTATATGACATTCTGGAGAAGGCAAATCCACAGGGACATAAAACAGATCAGTGTTTGGCAAAGGTTGTGGAATAAGGGGAAGTGTTAACTAAAAAGGGAAATGGGAACTCTGGGGTAGGGTGGACCTGTCTTCTATCTCGACTGTGGCAGCGGTTACGCACATCTATGCATGTTTTGAAATTCAGAGAACTAGATGTTAAAAAGGGTGAAATTCATTATGTGTAAATATATGAACCAAATAAATCACTTTTGTACCCAAGTCAAACCAGCTCAGCATTTGTAAATATGGGGAAGCAAAACTCAATTAAAAAAAATCAAAGGTATGAATCAGGTTATCGACTAAAGACACCAAATATTTTTTTATTCTGACAAAATTTTAAATCTAATAAACATTTATCAAAATCTTATAACGTACAAGTCATCTATTAGAAGGCAGACCTGAATGTCAAACATATACAACTTAAAATGCGTGTGCATGCGCATACTCGATTTGTTTTTCTTTCTTTCAACTTCATGCTTAAAAGAAAGCTAGCTATGAACATAGATATAAAGACAGAAATGATAACACCCTAAACACAAGTAGCGCCAAGGCTCTTGTACACCTACTAGCTACATAGGATTCACGTAGAAAGCTAGAACTCCCGACTGTCAAAGGAATTCACACTCAAAAACAATATGGTACATGGTGCAGAATCAGGGCAGTGAGGAGGCAAGAGCCCACGGGACTGAAACCTGAGCAAGAAAGGTGACCTAGTGGAACAGCAGACCAGTGATGGTAGCATACTGGTTACAAACAGGAACGTGCAAATGAGTAAATACAGCATGGATGGTAAGAGCCAGCTTCCTCACTGTCAGAGAAGGGAGTTACAAATATGGAAAGAGAGAAACTAATAAACCTTGTGGTTTAGATCCTTGTGGAATTAGAACTATAGCATGAATCAGTTTGATAGATATGTAGGTAGGTAGGTAGGTAGGTAGGTAGGTAGACAGACAGACAGACAGACAGACAGACATAGAGAGATAGAGACAGAGACAGAGACAGAGACAGAGACAGAGTATAAGAGTATATACACACACATATATTTCCAGTTGTTCAGTGGGAAGGCTTGGGAGCATCTGGATTTCTCCTCTTAAAGGAACAGGGGCTTCTTGGTAAATGGCTGATTTCCAGGATAGTGCAGGGAAAATACAAGATGAGGGTAGAACATCTCCAGAAAATAATGTTCAAAGAATGATGAGACCATGTCAACATGACACAGATGCCAACTTGGGGACCTTCCACTGGCCAAATCTGGGACAAGTGGAACAAAATAATGAGAGCGACAGTTACTCCTCTGGGAAATTACATCATCTGCTGTCTCCATATGCAACCTACCCACCTGTCAGGAATCCTGAACTCCGGCACGTGCTTGATGGCACGGCAACGCCCACTCTCTGAGACGCCACTACCTCTTGCACACCTCAGACTCCAGCTTGGAGCTTCTGGCGGGTCATGACGGCATGAGCGCCGGTCTCTCCCTATAACGAGCCACCAAACGTGAGACCAGGCAAAGGTGGAGAAGGGACCTCTCAGTAAGACGATGTCCGAGAAAGCAACACACTTCCATTTCGGGAGCCAAGGCAGGCTTTCTCCTCCTTCGGCATGACAGGGCTGGAGCAAATTCCCTAAGATCTTTGAATAAACGTTGACCTGATTTTAAAGAAGTCGTTTTCTTTAACAGCAAAGACTAAAGGATTTTTGTTGTTGATGTTGTTGTTGTTGTTTTTGCCTTGTTTGGCCCTAAGTATGGTTTTGCATCATTACTTTAGAGAGGGGAGGGATAAGTTTTTCACTAATGAGGCAGTTCCTTCTCCGCCATGGAGACAACTGGATGTATATAATGCAATATCATTTCTAATCCATATTTCACATAAAGTCACATTTCATTTCAAACCAGCACCTCAAACAATCCCTGTGAGCGCTATGCACTTCCATGGTGCAGCAGCTGACACGACAGAGGAAGCTACTGTGAACTCTGAGACCAGGCTGGCTGCCACATACGAAAGTATCCATGGAGGTAATCTGCTTATGAGATTCAACTCTGAACAAGTAGAAAAGAATAAAAAAAGAAACCTGCCCACAAGCTGCAAAGGGCTGTATGTGCATGTGTGTTCGCAAGAGCACAAAAGCCAGGCGCTTATCTACACTGTGGCTGATCTTCCTTTCAAGCTAAAACCTGCCCAGAGTTTTGGGGAGAAAGTTACATTAACAAGAAGCTCTCCAGCTTCACTGGATAAGGCTCCAATCATGGAAGAAATAGGTCTTTGCTTTCCCATTAGCACTGACTTCCTTGCTTTTCAGGCAGCTAAGCGCAGGTACCAAAGAGACAGCTATTTTCCAATAAGTGGGGCCCGTAAGAATCTCTTTGGGGTTACACACAGACGCTGAGCTGCCCCCCAAACTGCTTTCGAACTTGGCTGGCAAAATCTAGTCTTAAAAGAGTTATTCCCAAGTCATCTAGATTTGGGTCTTATGCTGGGTTTGCTGGGGCTATAATTTTTGATATTTAAGCCAATGAATGGTGAGTCTTCTAGTGGTAAACTTTTTTTTAACTAACAATTTTCTGAGAAAGCTAGAAGAATAATTTTCATATTGTTCTACTTGAATCATTTTTAAAGTTGTCATCTTTCCCCTACTTTGACAGAAGCATAAAAACTGAGTTCAATGTGAACTGGTTCTGCCATATAACCTCACGGTTTATGCCACTGCAATAATTATTCTGAAAATTATGTTGGGCAGAGATTTTTGTATACAAAGTATCAGCCAAGAACAAACTTTTATAGCTGACTTCTAAACCCTTTAAAATTGCATTTTATAATGGAAATACTGACAGATGCTTTACGATTTTAATATTCCTAGAAGTACTATATTAATATTCCTAGTTTTTCCAAAATACAATACTATGAATTCAGGATCAGAGATGTAAAATTAAAACTTTTTTTTATTTTTAAAAATATTTTTTAAAATAGGCACAAAGAAAAATATGTTTTATGACTCAAACACAATTACATGCATCTACCTGCCATAACTGTTACATTTATTTTGCCAATGCTTTCTTAAACTGTATTTCAATCTGTAGAAACCTTAACGCAAGAATTCTTTGTGATCAGTGATTGACTTCCACCTGACTTTACACCCATTCACCCATCTACAGATAGAGTCCAGTTCCTCTTTTCACAATCAGGAGAAGTAGGGGCATTATCTAATTTCATATCAATTTAAGGTGAGGAAGGCTATAAACCAACAGGAGCCTTAGAAAACTTGAAACAGCTGGAGGCCATTTCTGGGAATTAGGTACCCCAAAGAAGGAAAATCTGCAAAAAAGACATCTCAGTGCATTAAGACAGGCACAATAGATATTTGGGGTTGAATGAAATTCTCCTCCACCATCCCAACTCCCACTATGCTCAATACCAGCTCATCAGCTCTAGTTAAAACCAGACTACCCAAACTACGTCCACAACATAACAACCAAACAGCATGCACTTACATCCTCTGGATTCCAGATGATCCGTGATATGAGGAAATAAACACAGAACTGAGCCCTCAAGAACTAAGGTACTGGCTTTGCTATTCAATACTTAATTTGAAGCACGCCCAGTTTCATCACCTTTAAAATAAGGAGGTTAGACGGAAAAATCATTACATCTCCACCTTCAGGACTCTATTACTCTCCAAGCGAAACCACTGGGGAAAAATGTAAAATATAAGTGACTTGTCAATAAGAGAGTAAGGATGGAAGGTGAGTTCACTAATGGAAAGGAACATTTAAACTAATTTTATGACCAAATCTGCTTGTGTTCAACTTAACCAGTACAATTTCAACATAATTATTTGATTACATTTGTGTACTGATCAAAGGTAACGCAGAGGAATGCTATTAACTGTTGTCTTGTTTTAAGATGAACACTTTTATTCAATATAATTCATTTTTATTTATATACAGAAAAATACACAAATCATAAATGTACAATATGATGAATTTTTACAAAGTAAGTACACATGCCCATGTGACTACTACCAAGATGAAGAAATAGAGTATTACCAAAGTGGATTAATTTTCTGTGCTGCATAAAAACTGACCACAAACTCAACAGCTTAAAACAAGATACATTTATCATCCCAAGTTTCTGTGGACCAGATGTCCTGGCAACGGCTTAGCTGGGTCCTGTGCTAAGGATCATAAAGCTGCAATCAAGGTGTCGACTGGGGCTGGTGTCTTATCTGTGATATAAGGATCAGGGTCCTCTTAAAAGCCTGAGTCACTGTTGGCTAAATTTGTTTCCTCGCAAGCCTGGAACTCGCGGCAGCGTGCTTCTTTAGGGCTAGCAGGAGAGCATCTCTGACCTGTAGACCTAATGAGGTTGGGCTCACGAGGATAATTCCTTTTTGGTTAAGTCAGTTGATTAGGGACTTTAATAACATCTGCAAAATCCCTTTACCTTTGCGAAATAACATAAATTACTCATGGGAGTAGTATCCCATTATATTCACAGATCCTACTCACACTCAAGGAGAGGGGATTGTAAGTGCTGTATATATCAGAGAAGGGGACACGCAAGGGCCATCTTAGAATTTTGCCTACTAGAGCCCACCTGGAAACTGCTCTCTTGCCCATTCGGTTACTGCCCTTCCAAGGATAAACATTATCCTGAAAAGCCCATAGTTTTGCATGTTTATAAGAATTATTGTATAGTAAATATTCTTTTTTGCTTGGCTCCATCGGCTCCAAGTTTGTGAGTCACATTAATTGTTGCTCACAGCTGTAGCTCATCCATTCTCACTGCTATATTATAATACCATACACATGTACCACAATGTATTCAACCAGTTGAGGATGCTTTATAGAACACTGCCTGAAGATTCTTGAACATGTTTTTTGGTGCATGAATGTACTCATTTCTGTTGCGCATATACTTAACAAAAAATGAAACTTCTAGGTCACAGAGTATCTGTAGCTTTAGAAGATGATACTAAGCAGCTTTCTAAAGTGACCAGACCAAGTGACATTCCCACCAGCAACACCTGAGAGTTCCAGTCACACTGCACCTCACCAACTTAGTACTGTCTGTCCCTTTCAGTCTAATACTTCAGGTTGGGAAGTGGTACTGCATTATGGTTTTGACTTGCACTTCCCCAGTAACTGCTGAAGTTGAGCATCTTTTCATAAATTTATTGGTCATGTGGATATCTTTTTATATACATATATAGCCCGTTTAAGTCTTTTGCCCATTTTTCTATTTGTTTTTTCCCTCAACGATTTGTGGGAATTCTTCATAAATTCTCGATGAGTCCTCTGCTGGATAGATGTATCGTGCACGCCTTCTCCCACTCTGTGGGTTACTATTAACTTTCTTTATGGTGTTTTTGATGAATAGTTCTTTAACGTACTCCGATTTATTCATTTTTTTCCTTTATGGTTAGTGTTTTTTATGTCCTGTTTAAGAAATCTTTGCTGCCCCCCAGGGCATAAAGATACGCTCCCTGTTTTCTTTTAAAAGCTTTGTGGTTTCACCTTTCACACTTGGATCTGTAATCCATCTAGAACTGATTTTTATGTATGGTATGAGATAAGAGTCAGCATTCTTTTTCTCCATATGGATATCCAGTTGGCCTAGCACTTACCTGTTGAAAGAACATTCTTTCCCTCACTGCACTACATTGTCACTTCTGTCATAAATCAAGTGACCATATATGAGTGAGTCTGTTTCTGGACTTTCATTCCATTCATCAGCTTATTTGTCTCTCCTTATATCAATACTACACTGTCTTATTTGTTCTTCAAAATTGGCTTGTTTTTTTTGGCCCTTTACATTGCCACCTATATTAAGAATAAGCTGGTCACTCTCCACACACACACGAACGATTCCTGGAATCTGGCTGGAATTGTGTTGAATCCATAGATCAATTTGGGAAGAATTAACATTTTTACTGTATGGAATTTTACAGTCCATGACCATTTAGTTAGGGCATCTTTAACTTCTCTTGATACCATTATGTAGTTTTCAAAGTGTAGGTCTTGCAAATCTTTCATGGTATTTATCCTGAAGTATTTGTTTTGATATGCTAATATAAAGGGTATCATTTTAATTACTGGTTTGCTGCTGATATATGGGATTACAAATAATTTTTATAGATTGACTTTGTATGTAGCAACCTCAATTCTTTTGGATTTTTCATATACATACATATATATGTATTTATATATATATATATACACACATATAAATATACATATACATATAAATAAAATCGAGTAGTCTGAAAATAATGACCATCGTCTTACTTTCCCACTCTTATACCTTTTTCTCTATGCTTTACTGCATTGACTAGAACTGCTGGTATAATGGGGAATTGAAGTGGTGATCATATTATCTGTTTCATTCCATCAGAAGAAAAGTTTTCACAGTTTCACCATTAATTATGATTTTTGTAGGGTTTTGTTTTGTTTTTTGGTTGTTTTTTTTTTTTTTGGTAGAAAGCCTGTGTAAGATTAAGGGGGTTTCTTCTATTACCAGTTTGCTAAGAATTTTTATTATAAATAGGTGTTGTACTTTACCAAATATTTTTCTGTAAAATTTGAAGTAATCATATGATTTTTTCCTTTCTTCTGTTAATGTGGTTAATTATATTAAGTTTTATCCATTTTTAAACCACTGAGATATGACTGACATGTAAAAGCTGTACATATTAATATATACAACTTAATGAAATTTGGAGGTAAGCCTGAAACCATCACCACCACAATTAAGGTCAAAGACATATCTATAACCTCCCAAAGTTTCTCTCAATCCTCTTTATTTTATTTTTGTGGTAAGAACACTTAACAGAGGATCTACCCTCGTAGCAAATTTTATGTACACAATAAAACATCGTTAGCTATAGGCACTGTGCTGCACAGCAGATCTCCAGAACTTATTTTGCATAACTGAAATTTTGTACCCTTTGACCACCAGCTCGCCTACTGAGTTTTGAATAGTAGTATAATCTTCCATTCCTGGACTAATTCACACTTGGTCCTAATATGTCACGCCTTCTATATCTCTATGGAGTAAATTTCCTATTAGTACTTTATTTAGGAAGTTTGCATCTTTGTTCATGAGAAAAATTTTCCTATACTTTTCCTGTATTGTCTTTGTCAGGTTTTGATATCAAAGATATGCTGGCCTCATAAATCATTTTAGTATTCTCCAGAAGAGTTTTGTAGGATTGTTCTTTTTCTTCCTTAAATATCTGGAAGCATTCACTGGTAGTAAAACCATTTGACCCTGGAGTTTTCCTTGTTTAAAAAAAATGTTGAATTGAAGATGCAATTTCTTTACTAGATATGGAAATATTCAGATTTTCTATTTCTTCTTGTGACCATTTTGTTGAATGTTTCAAGAAATTTGTCTAATACATATGAATTCTGCTTGCACTTTTGAAAAATACTTTCCCTGGGTATAGATATCTAGGTATCTATAGATATATTCTTTCTGCACTTTAAAGATACCATTCTATCAGTCCTCCTGTTGTTCCTTTGAAGAGATCTTATTTTCCAAACTGATGCTTTCAAGATTTTTCTCTTTGCTTTTCATAAGTTTATTATAGTGTGCCTATATATGATTTATTTTGTGTTAATCCTATTTGGTTTTTCTTGAGCTTCTCGAATCTGTGGCCTGACATCTTTTTAAGTTTTAGAAAACTCCTGGCCATTATCCCTTAAAATACTGTTTGAGTCTCATTCTCTCCCTCCTTTTCTCATTGGCTCACATTACATAAATGTAAGGTCTTTTCCTTGTGTCTAATATGCATTTTATACCTATTTCTGTATTTTCTATCCTTTTCTTTTTTTCTTGCCCCATTCTAAATATGTTTTACTGAGCTATTTTCCAGTCCACTAATCCTTTCTTCGACAGTATCTAATGTGCAGCTAAACACATATATTGAGTGGTCAATTTCTATTATTTTCAGTTCTAGAACTTCTATCTATTCTCTTTCTATAAGTACCAGTTTTCTGGTGAAATTAGCCATCTTGTCATCTATTATCTTGAGCATATTATCTCACTTATTTTTAAATAAATTTCTGATAATATCAAAATCTGATTTACCTGTGGTGTGTGTGTATTTTTTTCCTTGAATTTCGGTCAGCTGTCTCGTCTCCTGGTATACATGGTAATTTTTTATTAAATGCTGAACATTGTGGATATAAAATTGTAGGCACTCTCAAAGAGATTCTCTTCTTCCAGAGAAGATTCACCTTTCTTTCAGTGGGCAGTTAGAACGGGGACAGATAACCCTAACCCAGTCAGAAATCAAGATGACTACAGGATGAATTTTCTGCCTTTTAAAAGTACACACCATCAACCCAACACTTCTACTATGGGTAGAAATTTTAGGGTTCAAAATATATACAATATAACAAGTGAATTATTCAATAATGGGTCATGAGTTCATGGAACTTATGAAATTAAGACTAGAAGTGCTCTGGGCAGTTTACATAATATAGATGTTCTCCCATACAAATGTTCACATGAATTTTATCTTTCTTTGTTTTTTCCTCCACATATCCTATTACCTCTATTTGTAGGTCCTCTCTAAATCCCAGCAAAATCCTCCCTGCACATGTACATAGGCACATGTATACGTTTTGTGTCTCACTCAACTAGGGATTCGAGATGATGGCCTACAGGACAAGGAGGTAGGAAGGGGACAATTCCTTTTCCCGGTGCTGCTTCTCAGCAACCACAGCTATCCGTGGAAAGCTTCAAGGCAAAATGGGAGAAAGAAAAATAAAATGAAAAGCGATTCATTCTTTATCAATTTCATATCTCAAACAAGGTCTCAAATAATTCTAAAATGAATGAGTTTAGGAAAGTTATTTAACTTATTAATTCTAAGACAAAAATCAGTATAAGCATGACTGGTTTTTTCCTCCACATGAACTTAACTAAAGAGATTATTTTCTGCTAAAAGAACAGAATTTTCCTTTCAAATTAGTAAAAGTTAAAAAGCACTTCTGGCTTTTGCATTTATTAAAATAGTTTCCAACTATTAAGGTACTGATTAAATCTCCTTGTGGTTCCTAAACAAAAAAACAAACAACAGGTTTTGATAATAAGTTTCCCTGGATCCATCCGGGCCCAAGAGATGATGTAAATTTTCTGTATGTGCTATGAGGGTGGCACACTGTCCGTCATGTTCAATGATGTTCTATTCCCTTATCTGGTGGACAACAGATGTCCAAAATCATATTTGTTGAATGAATCATCATATTAATGAATTAAGAGAAAAGGAGACACTGACATGTAAGTACCCTCCTTGCTTTAATTTATTTCATTATAAAAAATACATTTTAAACTACTTTTTAAATAATTTAATAATGAAACTGAAGCCAATATATTTTCTAAGTTCTGTATAGCCTTAACAGAAGTACCTTGAAGATGGAAGTATGAACAAATACCCAAATTCAAGAATTTTCTGATTTAAGAATTGACTTTTCATCTGCCACCAGGCACTACTCTGTCATGAGCTAAACCAATATGCTCTGGCCTGTTTAGAAATGGACACATGAATAATGAAAAAAAATGCAACAGTTCAGTCCATCTTGCAAAGTAATCTATATCTGCAACATACTGTGTTTACAAAGGTCCCAGAAGAGTGAGGATCACAGGACAGTTACCCAATAAAAAGAGTCTGCCATTTCGACATCATCATATAGTAGGAGTCATTCATAATAAACAACACAAATAAAACACAGAAGAAAATATCTAATACCACTGGAATATGAACAGAGACATAATACCGGTGAGAAACATCCGAAGATTTTTCAATACAGTAAAAAGGTAACCTTGAGTAACGATTGTGGAGATATCAAGGAAAAGCTTCCCATAGGCAACAACCTATGAATCCAGTCTTGAAAGATGAGCAAGGGAGAGAGGAAGAGATACACGCAGAAAACGCAAGCAAAGGAAACAATGTGTGTGAAGACAAAACGTAGGCATGCAGCTGGGTGGTGCACGTTCAGTTCAAAGCCCTCCAGTCTGTGGTGCCTACGCTAAGGGTACATTAAAGGTAACAGGTGGCCCAAGAGGGCAGCGAGCAGGTCCTGCAAGGCCTTTATGTCACACAAAGGAGGAATATGATTGGTAACAAAGAGCTAATCGACTCTAGTCTGGGCCCACGTTAACTGGGAAATAGGTGAGCTACAGCACCTGGGCCACAGGGAGAAAACACGCCACCCCAGAACACTCAGATCTACAATCGCACTTATTCCATTCTCTACACCAAAGGAAATTAAGACGGAAACAAGTTTAGAACCATCTGTAAACATTGATGAAGTGAAATTACAGAAGACGTGTGTAATCGACATAGTCCACCTTTGATATTCAGAGGAGGAGGTCGCATGCAGCTCCCATGTGCAAAAGTCCGGCAAACCTAACTTGACCCATCGCTGTGTTCTCGCCTCTCATTAAAGTTAGTTCTGAAAACAAATTTCTGCTCCATAAGACCACTACATCTAGTGAATTCACCCTGTGAGCTTTAGTCACAAAATTTTAAGTCGAAAGAAACGATATCGGTCATTTTTCTCACATTGTTGGAAACACTGAAATTATCCGACAAGTACTATTCCCTGAATACAGAAAGCCAGTCACCCGGCAGTCGGAGTCAAGAGAAAGAAAGTGAAAGAATGAAACTCACATTTCAAAAGCATCTATTTACCCGACACCATTTTAGGTGATTATAGGTCATTAATCCTTACCAAAAAAAACTTACCCCCATCTACAGATGAGGCCTCTAAACCTCAGAGCCAGTCAGTAAAAGGTCTAGAATGTGGACCCTAATCTGACTTGAGAAGCCCACGTTCTTTCTAGCATGCCATGAAATAGACATAAATACAGCAGAATCCATCCTCACCAGCGTAGACTTAGAAGGAATACGTGCTCACATGCCTGCGAACATACAGTTCCCCTGCCTAAAATATTCTCCTCTCCTCTGAATTTTCATGTGGCAAACTCTTCTTTCAAACCGAGACTGACATGCCGTCTATTCTAAGAAGCTTCACCCCATCCCCTTAAGCACAGCTGTCCTCTCTGCGCCCCCGAGTTCTGGCATCTGTACTCAGACCAGCTAGGGTACACGGCAAAGGGGACCACGGAGGCTTTCAGCACCGGTCTGCAAGTTCATCAAAGCGTGTTCGTCTCTGCAACCCCAGGACCTGGCCCAGTGTCAGGTACAACGTGGCTCGTAGGGCTGCTTGGCAGGGCAGGACGAGCAAGGTCCTTCATGAGGCCTCGTTATGCCTCTAGAACAGGCATCAGCAAACTACAGCTCATGGGCCAGATCCAGCTGTTTTTGCAAATAAAGTTTTATTAGAACATAACTGCTTTCATGCTAAAATGGCAGCTTTGTGAGGCTATAAAAAAACCGTATGGCCTCAAAGCCTAAAACATTTACTATCTGGTCTTTTACAGAAAAAGTATCCCTTCAATTACCCAAGCCTGAAATGTAGGAGCCATCCTAGCCTGTTCCTTCTCCCTTACCTCCTCCATCCAATCCCCACATTCCACCTTAATAAACGGTCTTCTATTCACCTCCTTGCAGTCTCCACGGCCTCCGCGACTCTTAACCATCTCCCACTGAGACTCTACTAAATAAATTTCTTGTCAGTCTCTCATCAGTTTTGCCCCTTTCCTTGAAGCCCTTCACCCTACCACCAGAATGATATTTTGATACAGACAGGCATACCTGGCGGGTATTGGGGTTCAGTTCCAGACCCCTGCAATAATGCAAGTTTCACAATAAAGAAAGCCGTAATCTTTTTTGCTGGTGGAGGATCTTGTCTTCAATTTGTAAGAAAACACATTTGTGAAGTAATAAAAAAAACTAAATGTGCCTGTATACAAATCTGACTGTGTCACCTGTCCTGAAAAATTTTTAATGGCTCCCCACTGCCTATACAATAACAGCTGAACTCCTTTACACAGTAGGAAGACATTTCATGTAACTCCCCCAGTGCAGCTACCAGCCTGGCCTCATCTCCTGCCAGATATTTTGATAAGCTCCACAATATCAAAATATCTGTAGTTTTTCAAATCTACCATGCTGCTTCCTCTAGTTACCTAAATTCATAATAGTTATGTATATGACCTAAATCATTACTAGTTTCTATAAAACACAGGATAAGCTTATATCCATTGAAATTTTTTAAAAAACAAAAATTTAAACAATAGAAGTAACAAGCAACAATGTCACAATAATGCTATCAATAATAACCTCTTTACAGTTTACAAATATTACCAAATAAATGACAGTACCTTTCCTTCCTTGCCTTTCACTTACAAAAACTGTACCATTAACTTAATTCAAAGATCATCAAATTTACTTAGCATCATCCATTGTACTTTAAAGCAAGAATTACATAACTGAGGGTGATTGAAAGGCCATCTGACTTCTCTTTTCATTAGTGGGAATGAATGTGTAGTAAGTGATAAGCTTTTGCCTGATCTCCCTAATGACCCAGGGCGTATGACTTTTCAGATGGCTAGTCAAGAATGCAGCGTAACATCGATCCAGTGTGACAGTCATGAGTGCAGCTCGCCAGGTATACCCTGTCAGCCCTACGTGGCGACACCTACTGGGAAGGACTGCGCTTCTTGGTTCTCTCGTGGTTGAGCAAGGCCAGGTGACTCTTTCCAGCCAATGAGTTGTGAGCAGAACTGAGAGTCACTTCTGGAGAAAGGCATTTTAAATGTGGCCTTCAAGGGCTCTGTTTCCTTCTGCCACCAGGAAAGGGGACTACTCCTGATGATAGTTGTTTCATTTAGCCTGGACTCTGGAGTGAGACTAATGCAAGGCAAAGCCCTTCATGATCCTGATGGGCAAGGAGCGTGCATAAGAAATAAGCCACGTCGCTCCACAGCATAACCTCACCTGCCACACAACTGTCAGCGATTTGGACGCTTCAAAGAAACGCACATTGAGACAGGAACATTTTACGTCAACATCTTATGTCAACCTTTTGTCTGCTGTGAGTAAATGTTGTCAGTGGTAAATTCAAGAGCTAGAAATAGTAAATTTGCGTTATTCTGTGATCTTGGCCAAACTATGACTCTCAGTCCTCATTTCAAAGAAGAATAACAGTAACATCTGGCATTTCTTGAGCACTTATAACGTGCTAACGCTGCTTTAAGTGCTTTACCATTAACTCATTCCTTACGATGAGAGTGAATTTCACTGAAACATCTCCTTGGAGTTAAGGAGAAATGAATTCGTTTTCTAGCAAATAATCTTGAAACATTAATTGGGAGTTTCCCAGCACAAATAAGCTACCCTATCCTTAAATGATACATTCCTTATTTCAGACATTTCAATTTGAATTACAGAGATCTGAAGGCATGTTTAAAGCAGGCAAGAACCTGAAGTATTTGATCCTAGAACTGGCAGTAATGAAGAAGAAAAGATGATTGTTAAAAATAGACTTGTATATATAACAATTTGGGGAAAATCTGATCGTGCTAGTAGATATACCTTGCCTACCGTACCACTGTGGGTGGAGGCTCCGAAGAACTTGCCCTCCATCATTAAGTACCTTCCAAGTCTTTCAGGGCCTGCCACCCAGGCCAAGAAACCAAACAGTTCTAAGAAATTCTAATTCCACCGGAATTGAGAACAATCCAAAATGATAGTGGTTATATAAGAGATTGGATTAAATATAATCTAGTATGATGGGTGCGTATTTAAAGAAGAACTTGGAAGACAAAACTTTAAAACAATCACTTGAAGGTGAAGTTAGTTGTCAAAGGAAATAATTTACTGTGCTAGACCAATTTCATGTGACCATAAGAAGGCCTGGAACAGGCACTGAAAATTGGGGATTAAATGTGCACTTTGATTCTTTCTGTTGTTTGTTTAATTTAGAACAAGAGTATTTGCTCCTATAAGCACTTCCTTTATTCTTTCAAACTCAAGTTGTTTCCTTCTTTCTATGCCAATCTCTTCCAAAATACCCATCCACACTTCTATTATTCCCTTGCTGAATTAGTATCTCTGCACAAAAATGAGTTTCTTAGTAATTGTGTAATAAACGTGTTAGAAAGTATAGAGTAACTGTCTCTGCTTCTCCGCCCTCTTTAATTCACATAGACTCTGCTTTGCTGTGAAATAATCCTGTCCCAAGAGAAATTAAGACAGCTGACGAATCGCTTGATTAATTTATCCCGACTGTATTCTGTCAGTACAATGCAGGCACTCAACAAATACCTGGGGGATAAGTGAAGAGCATTCTAGTTTAATCGATGTATTAAATCCATTCCAGCCTGTCTTACTATATTTTTAAATATTAAGCCAAAAGAACATAGAAGCTAAGTTCCAATGAGTAGAAATTTCACTTGAAATCCACCCTGACTCTTAAGCTAGTCGGCTTGTTTCACACTGTGTTATCTGACTGCATCTAACGTGAACGTGCTTTATCAGCCTCCCTCCCTCAGATTTCCTCTGGGCCACTGGCTATGGTTCCATCGACTAAGCCACTCACCCTAGTTCACAATCAAGCAAGGTAGGCAGTATTTAAACAGCTTCAGCTCCTCCTATAGGAGGCCTTTGCTTTTAACCCATCTTCCAGATCCAAGGTATCAGAGCTGAATTCTGGGTTCCCAAATCTCCCTTGTACAGCAAAAAAAAAAGCCCAGAATTCAGGGTTGGTCCTCCTCTTTGATTCTTGCTCCCGGTACCGCACTAGCCAATTCTAGCTTGGGGATCAATCTCCAGCCCAGTGGCTGCCTCTACCAGTCTGCTCGTAATAAGACAGTCCCACATTTCTGGAATTAAAACCCAATCCCAAAGCCCCAAAAGAACTAAGCTCCTACAAGATAAATGTCTACCTGCCTTCTGAATACCTGTGCCACAGGCCCCACAAATTTGGGATCTGCTGCCAGCCAGTCAAGATGGCATCTGGGTTTGTAACCCCTTTGACTCCGTGCCTCATCCAGCAGACTGCAGTTCTTGATTTGACATTCTAATTGGATCAATGCTCTCAGCATCTGATCCATTATCTAGATGAGGTTGTGACGCATTCTCAACGCCTGCTTCCCTAATGCCCTGAGAAGCCAGTCTTAAGATACAACCACTAGAATTCCAGTTTTTTTTTCTAAACTCTTTCCTAAAAATAATACCAGGCCTTTGGTCATTTCAACTGATAGCATCATTTTCTTTACCCATGATGGCAACTCAAAACATTACCTAATGCCAAAGCATATATTCCTATTTTGGGGTTTATGCCGATTTTTATGATAGTTAACAATATCTATCGACAGATCAAATAACTCTCTTCTTTATATCTCTGGACTAACAAATAGTAATGAGATCATGACATGAGGAGATGTGACCCGAATCCCAGCTCTGTCACTCGCTAATTATATGTTGTCTAAATAAGATGTTTAAGCTAAGCCTCAGGTTTCTCACTCATAAATGAGAACGAGATAACAGCAGACTAGATAATGGTGTGGGGCACTAAATACAGCTCCTGGCACATAGTAAGCACTAAAAACTTAGCAATCAGCAACGACATCTACAGGGTTTACCTACACTGATTTGTAAAGTAAAGAATTGGAATATTAAGGGAAGGCAATTAGGATAAACCTTTTACAGTAACAAAAAGGATGAACGATAAGGTCGTTTAATGATTATAGGAGATGAACTTGACAAGAGAAAGGAAAGCAAAAGGAAAAGAATGAGAGAGGCAGAGTGAAGATCAAATGAATGGCAGACAGAAGACTTTACAAAGCAAAGAGCAGTATTCCATGAGCTTCTTTGTAAAGGGGGGCCAAGGATGTTGGTCTCCCTGGAGAGCAAGATCTCAAGAACAGGAAGGAATGTCCTGCCTTTGCCAGAGTCTAAGAGAGTTGGTTGAGGGGCTGCAGCACTTAGCCAATGACATGGCAAAAAGAGAGAGCCTTATTCCGTACGTTCCCCCTGAAAGGGGAAATTTTCACAATCCTCTCTTGCCAAATCATTCTCAGCCCAAATCACTCTCATCCTAAAACAAAACAAATCCTCTCTCCTTCTCCATTCCCATCCTCAAACCTTAATTAAAATGTAACCTCCTCTATGAAATCTTCCCCAATTCATTCAGACAGAGTTTGATGTTTCCATAACATGTATTTCTCTTTCTCTCCTGCAAACCATGTTACAATTGTTCCCATTCCCTTCCCATCGGGTCTATGAGCTCCTTAAGAGCACAGCCAGTAACCTACCTGAGTCTGTACCTCCAGCATCTAGCACAGAGCAAGATGGCTGGAAGATGAGAAGCACCTGGGTACCCTGCACTGCTCCACGCAGAAACATCAGGATCATGGCTCCTAACCATTTGGGGGACTTGTGCCCCTAGCTTTGAAAACCTGAAGAAAGTCACAGACACTCAGCCTAGAAAAATATATACACACACACTCAACACACACACACACACACACACATGCACGCGCACACACACACGAAAGTGCAATAAGCTAAAAGTCAAAAGATCTGGATTCTACTCCTTGGTTCTGTGAAAAACTCCAAGTTCTCAAACAAGGCACTTAATTTCCCAATTGACAAGGTAAAGAAACTATCATTTGCCCTTCAACTATCCTTCATTAGATGTCTGTAATAAAAAAAAATACATATATACTAAAAATGTGGAAGAATGCTGAAATTAAAATTGTTGTGTAGAAGCAGGTTATGTTTTATTATTGCCTCACAGCTTGATACTTTTACAGCTCTCTGTTTTGCCAAAAAAAAACATGCTGTGAAATAAATTGACTGTTTACTACAACAGCTAAAAGAATCGTTTTTTCTAAAACCCCAATGGCCCTGTAGTTTACACACCCAAGAGGGGTGAGCGCAGCAAGTATAAAGAAGCAGAGATGAATAATCCAATTAATTCGCATTTGCTCACACCCTTTGACTACAAATTCCTCTGATAACAATATGCTTTTGTCCTAACAAACCTGTGATACAATTGGCCAGTATGCTTTGAGATGTTTATGTTCTACATGTCAGGGATTCTTGATGCCAGTCTGAATTTCTCCTCTCTCTAATTTGGCCCTATCACCAACAACTGTCACAGGTGGGTGACAGTCAACAGAACTCCTCTCTTCAGAATGGGAAGCTGTGAAATACTCTAACCAATGAGTCCTAAGAGACACACCTAGTGGGACCAACTTTAATATGAAAAGCAACTGTCAGGCAGTCGCTGTGAAGACCCTCAGGAGCTCCACAGAAACGGAGTGAGGAAGGGGTCCTGGGCCGTCCCCCACGCTTCAAATCTTCTGCAGGCTGAAGGGGGCCTGCACACACCAAGGCCACCCCTCTGTCTCTGCCCCTACTCTACTCCTACCAGTCCAGGCCTCTCTCTGTCTCCATGCCAGTATTTTACAGATATTAACTATAAAACAGAAAAACAACAAGTGGTGTCCATGTGGCCTGAATGTTGGACAGTGAGAATACTCTAAGAATTTCTACAAATTCTTATCTGCGTAACTAGCTCCAGTGACCCAGAATCCACAAAATTAGACCTTTTAGGAAAAACCATGACTGCTGAGTTGACTCTAAAAGCAGGTATAGGCTTCTGTCTAGAAGCGAAGGCACCAAAGCAGAAGTAGGAATGCCCAAGTCCTAAACCTGGACTTTAGAACCCAATAACAAACACCTTCTCCTCCAACCCACTCCCATTTTCTTAGGCTTCCTGCCCAAAGCAAGAGAGCTTGACAATATCAGGAAAGGAGGTGCGTGCTGAAATGGGTGAAGAACAACGGAAATAATGCAACCAATTTACTCATTTCTATGCTTGTTTATTTCAGCCATCTCCTACCTCAGCCGAGGACAGTAAGGGTGCTCAGTGAGGGCAGGAACCATGCCGTGTTGATCATAATTTCCCCGCGCGCTACAAACCCCTAGCACGAGGTCGAACTCAGCTACCGCAGCCCCGGCAGATGCAGAGGGATTTAACCGATGCCGGAACAAAGCTCGGGTGTAAGGGAACACTTCCCACACCTTGGACAAGCTAACGATAAGAACCTGCATTTCTTGAGCTTCTACCATTGATCAGGCACCATTCTACGACTTTTATAGGTATTCTCATTTAATTCTCATGACAAATCTATGAAGTAGGTACTAGATAATTCCCACTTTGTGGATGAAGCATTTGAGGCACAGTGAGAGGTCAGTTTGCAAGCCATGTGACGGGGGGACAGATCACAGGGGGACAGCAAGGAGAGCAACTCGAACCATTCGATGTCTGCTCCCCGATGCTGCGTCCTAAGTGTTATGAAGCCTGTGTCTAAAGCGACCACAGGGCCCGGGGGGTCCACAGCTGCTTCAGCTTATGAAGCTTTCCTGGTACACCATGAAATGCTGAAGGCCCCGAGAAGCCTGTCATTAGAAAAGGCGGAGTTTAACTCACCTGCCACCGCTCTTCCGGAAGCAGCTTCACAACCACCAGATCCCCATTCAAGGCTCTGTTACGAGCAACAACCCCGTCAATAAAAATGTCTCGATCACCATCCTAGGATGGAGAAAGAAAGAAAACAGTCAGCTTACTAAGTCTTGGAACCAAAAATTACTTTCTTGGTTTAAAAGCTGTAGACTCTACAATCCGTCCACTGACTGAACAGAAACACCAGTACATAGCCACAAGCGGACCTAGAGGGAGCTCGGTCTCTTTGGAACTAAAAGAAATGATGAACACATCAGAGCAGGTTAACAGAATGCTTTAAAAAAAAATTAAAAAACACCATATAAGATCTACTACAAACAAACGAAAACACATAAAGTAAAAAACTAGGATTGCATGCTTCCATAACTGAAATGAGAAAGGAGTAAATTATTCTTACGTTCTCTTTTTTTGTTTTAAATAACAAAGCATGATTATATATTTTCTACACTAGCTAAATATTTTTAAATAAGGATAAGGGTAAAATATTGAAAGTTTGCAAGAAAACTGAAGAACTGCAACATATAATCCCCCAAGAAAACCAACTGAGCATGAGCAGCAACCAGCCCTAGAATGCAGCAGGTTCTCTACGAGGAAACCAGCAAAATCCTACTCCTCCCCCACCCCGCCAACGCCCACCCCCGGAAAGCGGCAGAGAGCGCACACTGTGCTTGTCTTTATGGAGACCCACATAGAAGGCAAAGAAGTAAAGGGCAGGGATGGGGATTGAGATCCATAAAGCATTCTCACATTCCTCCTCTCTCTCCGACTCAGAAGCAGGGTGAATTCCCAACTGTGAACAACACAACAAGGCACTGACCCTTCATCCTTAATCACATGCTTACAAACGACCCACTTTACACAGTGTAGACACAGTGAAATCCTCAGGTATTGATTGCTAAATTTAAATTAATGCCAGAATCTTCCCATTAAGCCAAATTACTTTACAAAAACACTTAAATGGAAAAGACAGCTAAGGAAAATAAGGTTTCATGACAAAATTAAGTATTTTCAAAACGTTTCATCAACAAACATGCAAACATGTACTCTTATCCTTTTTTGTCCTCCCAAAAGTTTATACTATATGCTCTTTCCAGAGGATACAAGAGAAGTAAAATGTTAATTTTTCTTAAAGGACGTAATAATAGTAAACAGGCTTGGAAACTCAAAATGTTCTAATACACATATGACATAGAATAGATTTAATACTCAAACTGCAGGTGATTACTATGACATTTTAGTTAAAGTTAAAATTAGCATTCCAAATCACCAACCTCCCCGCACCCTATTTGCCACCCGCCCCCGCCATGGGATTTCAGACACTCAGCAATTTTTATACTTTCCACTCACAAACCATTAGAGATCTTTCAGAACAGTCTTTCTGTTCAAGGTCCAATCTAGCCACGGGCTGGCAGCTGTGGCCTGCACACTTTGCCAAACCTGACCCACCCAAGTCCCTGAGGAACAGCTACCGTGCTAGCCACAAAGACGGAATGACTGCAGCTGACCTCAAGACAAGCTCCTCAGAGAAACAAGGAAGAGGCAACCAGTAAATGGTGAACAACGGAAGTGCGGCACCACATTATCAATCACTGCCTTCTGTGATTTGTAAAGCAATGGAAGCTCTCCGACTGCCTAAGAATGAAAAGAGCTGTCTGTATGGAGGCCGTCCTCCCCACTATTATGTGTCAAAACATATGCAATGAGACGTCCCTTTCATAAGCAGCTACACCACCCTTAGACAGACAGCTCAGAGATTTGAGATAAGATGCTGGTACAGTCATGTTTCTATTCCAAAAAAACAAGAAAAGTAGGGCTGAGCTGAACCTAAGACAACACACAAATTTATAGTAATTGCAGCATTACTCAGCTCTTAATTTGATTCAGTCAGAAGCCTGTATCTATGGCAGAATCTCTTATTTTAAAAATATTAAACTTGGGAACACTTCCATATTAAAAGTCTGAGTCAGCCTCACAACCAGGGGTCCCCAACCCTCAAGCCACCTGGTCAGTGGCTTGTTAGGAACTGGGGTGCACAGCAGGAGATGAGCGGCAGGTGAGCTGCAGGCCAGTGAGTGAAGCTTCGTCTGTATTTGCAGCCGCTCCCCAGCGCTAGCATCATTGCCTCAGCTCCACCTCAGATCGTCAGGCGTTAGATTCTCATAGGAGCACCGGTCTCTGGTGCCAAAAAAGGTTGGAGACCACTGCTCTTAACTACTTTTTAAAGCCAAATGCTTCAGCCCTTTATTAGAATGCCAGAAGACTTGCTTTTACCCATCAGAAAGAGTCGGGGGGGCGGGGCGGGGAGGATAATGAACAACCCTAGAGGAAATAAACGGGGATCTGGGGGTACTCTCACCAAATACGTAGTTAGATATGGAGGTGGGAGCATGACCCAGGTATGCCATAATGGTCAGAGCATCTTCCATTGATGGAATAGCTCCTTTTGGACCTGAAATAAATTCCGCAGACGTACAAAGAGTGCCTCCCATGACAAGATGCATGAAAAAGTTACAGAACTCCTTGCACCAACGTAATTCAGAATGGAAACTAGGCTTTTTGTAAAAAGCCAGGTTTTTATATTGGGTCTATTTCTCTTTATCTTATCCCCCAAAGAGGATAAAAACGTGTCTTAATAATATCAAATTATTTTGGTTTGCTTGAAAGTCACGTGGTTTTATTCTAACTCTATACCTTACTTTTATTGAGAACCCCAGGAGAATAGACTGGCAGGTACACATAAAAGTGACTTATCCCATGTATTTTGAGTTTGTCGTAAGAAAATGAAAATCAACTTTCTATTAGTATAAACTATAATAAATCTAAGTCAATTTCCCCCAAAACAAAGTACTTTTAATACCTGATGATCAATTCACTATTCCTAGCCTACTGATTAAGTAGATATTTTAACACAGCAAATGACATTTCATAACCTTTTTTGGAGTCAGTAAGAATAAAACTACATAATTTCAACAAATCTGTCTATTTTTGTCTCTCCATAAACCTTTAAAATTTTAAAGTTGGGAGGAACATTAGACAATATGTAATCTACCCCCTCATTTCACAAATAAGGAAACTTTTCTAGCTTTCATTGTCAGAGCAGAGGCTACATCTTCTTTACTATCATTTCTTGTCTTTATTCTCTTGCTAAAGCAGGGGATGATGGCACGCAGGCCCGGGTTCTGACATCCTCTCCCCTGGCTACCTGTGAGCATTTCTGCAGTACCTACAAGTTCACTACTGACACAGACATAACCTATGTGTACTCAGAAATCCAGACCAGCGGTGGGATTTATCTACATGTAACTTACTGTCTCTGCTATCTTCCTCTTCAATGGCTTTCTGTAATGCTTCTCAAACCTAAAACTAACAAGACAAAAAAAAACCTAGAATGCAAGATTATTCTAGTGTCCAAAACTAGAGAATCTACAATCATTCACAAACAGGCCTTGACGGAGCTTTTACAGTCTGCTCTTAATTAGAGATGACTCATTTAGCACTTTTTCTCCCTCTGTGACAATATGACTACTCCATCAGTGGCCAGATAGGAGTATAAAAGAGGCATAGAACTAAACCAATCCTAAAATCACAACTGCCTGAAAATTTCTAAATAAGACATGCCAGGAACACAAGTTCAAGTAGAACAATTTGAGCTTTTGAAACATCAATGGCTCCTGCCACTTAACCTCCTTTAACAAACCAGATTAAACAGTGGTGACACAAACTGCAAATTTAAATCGCATAAATTTCAATTATAGGAACCTAACTAGGCCCCACACTTTAACAGACCTCTGCTCTGGCCCTCCTCCAGCCACACCCCTCGTCTTCATGTAAGGAGTTCTCAGGGCCTAAAGGCTGTGTATCCCCATTTATACTCAGGCCCAAACCCACTTCCAGGACAAAAACAGGCATCTTCTCCAAGTCTGCCTTCCCAAAGACTGACCACATCACAGGTGGCACCCCATGGATTTGACAGGTGGCTAAGGGGTGGGTACTTCCACAGAGTTTGGACATGCGAGATAAGATGCCCACATAGGTGCATGCAGGGGCCCTCGCCGAATGGGGGTAGGCAGCAAACAGGGCACAGGAGCCAGAACTGGGAAGGGAAGAAGGACAGGCCAGGGGCAGACCCTCTCTATGCAGCCCATTTCAGCACAGGGCTCCAAGGAGTCTGAGAATTCTACATTTGAACCCAAGTACATGGAGGTATGTTTGGCAAGGAATATATTTTATTTGTCATGAATATATTTTACTTAACAGTTTGCTAGTGTGATTTATAACTTCTTGATATTTAATAGAAGGTATGTGTGCCTCCGTTTGTACTTTTGACCTAGGCCCCACACTTGTCAGGAGCCAGCCTAACAGGGATCTAGCTTGGGGAAATTCAATACTGTGTACTCAGGGAAGAGAAAGCAAGCAGCAGAATTTTCCAGATGCTGTGTCGTTCCCTCATCACACCCGTCAGTGAGAGCAAACCTCGGTGTGAGCAGGAGCCGGGAGACGGGAAACCTGCTGGGTGCCCAGGCGCCTCTCTGGCCGCACACCCTGCTGCACTGGGTGTGTGTCTCATGTCTAAAAACCCATGTTGCCCACATTAGGGGCCCAGAATATAACTGAGCACCCTCAACTGGTCCGCCAATTACGAAACAGTCATTCTTTTTAATGTGGAGAGAACACTGAATATGCTGGACTTCTTGAGAGGTGGTTTATCTGTCTCTAACACAGCATAGTTCTGAGAGATTTTCATGCTTAATTTTTATGATTACTGAATGTGCTTTTCATCTTATGAGCAAACTCTGGAACCTAACGCCTATATAAATTGTGTTTCTACTGTATGACGGAACTGCTCCCGCAGCTAAGTTACTACCCCAGAGCCGACCCTCAATTCTACAGTCCAAGTCCCAAGGTGAACACAGGTACCATGTTCTGTCACAGGAATGGAATATGACTCAGGGGAACAATGTGACTTGTCAGGAATACTTTTTATCTAACCCAATGGGTAAGACCTGAACTTAAGATACAAATGTGACTCCTTGGCTTCTGGAGGGCACGGGAAAAAACGACTAAACTGATCTTGAGAATAGGTCTGAAGGTTATCGTAACAACAGTAATACCTATGAAGTACATGACTCAATTTGTATTCTCACTAAACCTGTCATTTAACATAATGAAATACGTTAACTGAAATATATGTACTCCACTTCCTCATCTACAAGCAAAAGTTCATCCCTATGGTCTACCTTCCACCTTGAAAATCTGTAATTCTATGGCTACCCTATTTATGGCGTCCTGGAAAAGTTGGATCAGGAATCTTAGAACATTGCTCTTGCGGCTTTGCACAATCTCACCTTATTCAGTGACCTGCCATTTACTATATGTCAGAGTGAACCTCCCTTCGCAGAGGGAGAACCCGTTAAAATGAGTCATGAACATCAGGAAGGGTAGAAAGACGCAGCGACAAAGAGCCTTGTTACCTACCAAGTCCTATCACTTGCAAAAAAGTAAAGTGAGAAACTCTGACCAAAAAAAAAGCATTTTTGGACAAATTTGCAGATTAGCCCATGCAATAGATCGAAAGTAGATAGCATATTTGTTTAGGAAAGATAAACTGAAACTGGTGGAAAACCCATAAATCCTTTTAAGCAATAAATCAAGGGCATTCAGTGACACGGACCGGTGGGTGTCTACCTGGGTCCGGCTGCTCCCTGCAGCCCAGTAACGAGGGCCATCCCTTTCATCCGAAGTGTGATTTTAAGACTGGCGGAAAGGGTTGTTAACCAAAAGCAAATTTTGTTTATTTAAATGTGAAACACATTTTTGCCTATCCTCAATTTTGTTTTACTACTCTGCTTTTTAGTTAGAATATATGATTTCAGTTTCAGAGCACATCTAAAAAATTAAATGTGACATTAAGTTTATTATAAAGTTACTAAACTTACCGGGGAAGGAATGAAGGCTTCGTGAAACTTCTTAGGATTAATTCTCAATACGCCCTAAAAATAAAAAATGCAATCTATGAAAATTTAGTTATATACACTTATGATTTTTCCATGCTTATGTTATTCTCCAATAAAAACGTTTTTCAAGTAATTAAACAGTTCAATTTAGGAAACCAATTAGATGAGAACTATTCATGAAACGCATGAACCATGATTTACACTGATACCTGTAACACAGCGTTCCACCAAAACCCGAAAGCTCACACTGGCACCTGGCTGTGAACAGGCAGAGGTGAGAAGCAACAGAGCCCGGAGTGGAAAAGTGGCAACAGCCGGGATTCCGTGTGCCCCGGCGAGCTGTCTTCAAATTTAACCTTCACTCTGAGAACAAGGCGATCAGGGGATCACGCCTCAGCACATAATGGCCTTTTTAATTCTCTAAGACCTTCCCACCGTGCTTGTTTCTGTGACAACTTTCTAAGTGATGCAGGTCGATTTCCAACCTAGATACTGAGCCTCGAGGGACTGGATGCATATTTTTTACTCCGGCCCCTCTGCAGAGCTGAATGTGTCAATAATTCAAAATGGTCCAGAACCGCTCTTAATGTAAATGGGAATTCTGGCTCCAACAGCCAGGCCACCCAGTCTGCCTTCAACTTCATGTTATTCCAGCACCAAATCAGGGTCTGCTTCTATTTATGCACAGGGGTGCAGGTGGGGGCCGTCCTCAATGCAGTTCAGTATTTTAGGCTCGTGCAGGAAGCCGTAACCCGGCCCGCTTCCAGCTGCATTTGAAGGCCACAGGAACACATGGATCGAGGCAGTTATTTTCCTAACAGCCAGACTCAAAGAGTGTCTTGAGAAAGTGTTTTAAATAACATTTCCCCCCTAAAATGTTGAAAGACTCAAAGATACATAATTAACAAAATAAGTGAGGGCATTAAAATAAAGCAGAAAGTAATTCTTTCTTTCACCGGTGCCCCAAGTTTAAATGACAAATTTCCATGCAACGGTTTATACTACCGTTAACATCCCAAGGAACTACCACAAATGCTTGTTCAGTCCTTAATTCAATAGTTATCGACTGCATTCTACTTTCAAGACCCTGTGACAGACAATGTGGGAGAGAGAATGGTGACCAAGCTCGGCTCTTGTTTATAAAGTAAATCACGAATGCCGTAAGTGAGGGCACGGCTGGTTTTCAGCTGGAGGCACTAGGAGAAGCTCCGGAGACAGTGTCTGACCTGCTCCTTGATGGAGGAGCAACCTATGCAGGTAAATCAGAAGGGAAATACAGGTGCGAGACACTGTGTAAGCAAGAGTGATTAAGAGGGCAAATTCTCTTCTCCCACCAGGCTGCAGCTCTGCTTGGGGCAGAGAGAGAGGGGCTGGAAGCAAAGGCTGGCAAAGCTCCCTGAGGCCAGCCCCTCTTCAGGAAACTGTCACAGCAATTTCCCTTGTAAGACAGCTGTTTCTTGTTGGACAGAAGCCTTGTTCAAGAAAAACACTGCAATCTGACTGGCGCATACTCTTTAAGAACTGGACCTCAGGAACAGAAGTCCCTTTGAGAGTGTAGATCACACTAAAAAAGAACAGAGACCCTTAGCAGACTGTCACCCTCACAGCCTGATGGAAGAAGCTGTCGGTAACACATGTCGAGAAATGCTCTTTTAACTAAAAGGGGCTTCTAGCAGACGTTCCGTCTTATTCACCTAAAGAAGTCCAGGACTTCCACTGCCATATTTTTATGACCATCACCTAATCTGCCCCAACCCCTCATCTCTCACCTTCTTCCTCATCCCTTTCCTAGGTCTGGAACTGGATCAGCAAGGCTCCTGCATGCTCCATCTCTTCTCTGAGTGCTCCTGTGCCTCCCTGTCTTAACTGAAACCTGGCTATCCCCTGATGTGACCACTTCCCATGAAATATTCTCAAAGAGAACCTGTTTTCTCTCTTCTAGTCTATGTCTCTCAGAGACCAGAAGAAGAATGTTTCCCCCGTTTCCATTTTAGTTTTAACATTTTGTTTCCTCCATTCTCTTTCAAACTCCCCAGATCCTTTGAAATTCATGCCATGGGCTCCTGCTATACCTCCTGGGTGCCGTCATCTTCAAAGCTTCTGATCTATCCTCCCTGATTCACTAATGCTTTGTCTAGCAGCTCACTGGCTTCCTCTCCAACCCCGTTCCTATAAACACTTACTAGGACTTCACATCCATATGGCTGACCAGGCAACCCTAGCCAGTCACTCCAGCCACCTCTTCCTCCACCCAACCCTAGCCGCTCTCTCCCATGTTCACAGCCTGCATCTTGTCATCATTGCTAATTATCCCACCACCAAAAAGAAGAAATCAAGTATTACTTTCCGCTCCTTGCCTTCCAGCTCACTTCAGCAAGTCTTCATCTTCACTAAGACCTCCAACCACGGATCTGATCACATTTTTACCGCTCATCATCCTCTCACTGTATTCACTCCCTTCCGTGGCCACCTAGTTGCCGTGACCCAGCACCTCCTGCCCCTGCCAACCCTGAGACTTGGGTCCACTCTTGCTCTTACGTGCAACTAGCAAAATTTCACTCTCAGTTGACCCCGACTATATGCACTCTCCACGCCTGCACCCCAAGGAGCTGAATGTATCTCTGTAGAAAAATACCACACAACTGGGCTACTTCGCCTAACTTGGCAATCACAAACATGTTTTACTTGGCTTACAGGATGTTTGAGAATGCTGAAAACTGAGGAATTTCACACATAAATATGTATTTCCAGATTTTCTTGAAACATCAGTTAACCCCACATGGCAGCAACCACCTGAGTTGGATAACAGATGCTTCTCTTATAGCAAATAACACTGACACCAGTAAGTGTCGCACACTGTTCCATATCTACTTAACGAATTTAACCCTCAAAACGACTCTACAAGGTGGGTACTGATATCCTCCTCTTTACAGACGAGAACCCTGAGGCCCCGAGCAGGGCCCGCTCTCACACCAGTCAAGCTCACGCGGTCTGGTTGCTGGGTCCTTGCTCCACACAACTGCAGACTGGCCCTCTGTTTGCCACAGTCAACACCAGGGCCTCTTCACTCGCGTGTGCCACCTGCTCCCTTCCCCCCAAAAACCATACACACTCCAACCTCAGCCTCCCACCCTGGTCAATGGCAGCGTCACCCATCCTGCTGCTCGACCCCAACGCTTAGGAGTCACCCTTCATCCCTCCCTTCGCCTCGGCTTCCGTGCTTCACCCAGCCACGTGGCAGGCCAGTTCTGGCTCCGCCGCTGCTCTCCACCAACACCCTTGTTCACGCCTCTTTTGTCGCCGGGTGTACTCTGATGGCCTTCTGCATGCTCTCCCTGCTTCCGCTCTAGTCTATTTGTCTTACAACTGCCAGAGAGATGTTTTTAAAGCGTAAAATAGATCATGTCTTTCTCCTGCTTAGTACCCCTCAGCAACTCCCCATCGCTCTTTAAACAAATATCCAAATCTCCGGCAGAGCCCAGAGACCCTACGTGACATGGCGGCCACCTGACTCTCCGACTTATTCCCATATCGTAATCCCCTCTGCTCGCCACGTCCAGCAGGCTCCCTTCTCAGTCCTCCAGGACGCCGAGCCGAGCCTTCTTCTGATTGCTGTTCCTCCACTAGCCGATCTCTCCGCCTGTAACGTTCTTTTTCTAATTCTCCATAAGGCTGGCTCATTCTCACCGTTCAGACCCCGACTCGGAGACCACCTCCTCAGAAGTGAGTACAGCGCTCCTCACGAGCTGTAATTTCCTCTTTATTTGTTTAGTTGTGTTTGCCTATCTCCCCCAGTGAATTGCCTCTCCGTTATATACTTGCTACTTAACAGGCAGTCAGGAAGTATTTGTCGAGCTAATTAATTTCTGCAGAGCTGAAGTTCTCTCACCCCGCTTAGCATTAATGTCATCTGTTCCTTCTAAATGACTGGGCAGTCCACTGTCGGGTCACCTCTCTTCTTCTCTTTAATTCACACCCAAGTGTTCTCCAGCTGATTTCACTCTTAAGAAAGGTGAAGGTCACCCTGCCCCACCTTCCCAAACTAGAATTTCTTTCAAGGTTCAATAGCAACTTTACACCAATATGCTATTCTAGAGGGAACTCCTACATGATGCCTCAGGCAGCTCTGCAGACTCGGCCTGAACCACCTTTAGACAAAGCATCATCTGGGATTGTGAAACCAAGCAATTCTACCATCTTCCTACCCATGTCACTTTGGTCATCACCACAAGCCTGAGCCCCTTCCAACACTGTCTATCCCATACTCTCATTTCTCTCAACATCTCCTATAACAATCTCCTGATATTGTATCTATAGAGAGAGAAAGGACATATGTTCTTTAATGTGAGAACTTCTTTACAAAAAAAATTTCAAACTACATGTACATGATCAAGGGTTATTACCAGTCAGTTGAAACTCAGGAAAGAGATTTCTTTGGTCAGTATGGACTCCTCTTCTCCATTTAGGGTAAAACACCAATAAAATGTCAAATTATTGGTCAAACTATTAAAAACAAATAATATTATTCTATTCCTATTTTTAAAAACTCTTTAATATCTCTCAATAAAAGCTTCTCTGGATGGAGAGAAGGAAATGATGTCATAATATACTTGAGCCTAAATACGAAAGTTAACAAATGCTTGTAAGTCTATCTAATAAGTTTAATTTTCTCCAGCGGCATTCAAATATCTTTTTTGTCTAGCTTTTTACCTTACCCATCAAAGCCTGCTCACATAAAGTTTACATCAGAAAGCAGATGGACTCTGTTTCTCTGTCTATGAAAATCTTATTTACAGGGTTGGATATTTCACACAGCGACCTCATATCTGGAACCCATCCCTCTCTCCATCTGCAAAGAACTGCTCTCATCTGCGGAGGGAGGCTCTGGCTGCAGAGTCTCCTGATGTCACAGGCCAGGAGGGATCACTTAAGAACTGGGAATGAGACTTGTTATATTGATCAGCTCTTTATTTTTATTTAAATATCAGCAAAGACTTGCTTCAAAAGCAAAAATTGATAGGAGGGAGCAAAAACTAATACCACTGCAGACTATCTCCCTCACCCCATCTATGTAAATGCTAGAACCAAAACTAAAGGCAAGTTTTCTTCCAAGTTGTAACACCCGAGGTTCCCCTCACTCTTTATCAAAGACAGTACCTTGACCCTTTATTTAGTCAGTAAATATTTATTCGATATAAACTTATTGAGCATCAATCAAATGACAGGCACTGGGCTAATCTGTGGGACTAAGATATGACCCTGCCCACAAGGAAGTGAACAGTCTGTGTGAAGAAACATAAATGTCAGAAGATGGTAATAGGTTTAGAATAAACAGTAAACCAAGAAGTCAGCTCCAGGAAAGTGGCAATGGCCAATCCTCCTTGGAGAATTAAAGTCAAGCTTCTCAACGGGGGTAACATTTACGTAGGGACTTAAAGGTCAAGCATAATTACATTAAGACAGCGGGAGACAGCATTCCAAGCACCAGGAACAGCATGTACAGAGTCACAGAGAAATTTAAGAGCAGAGTTTTCACAGGAAAAGTCTGAAAGTCAGGGTGAATGGAGCACAGCGTACCTGGAGGAGAATGTGAGAGATAGAATGGGAAACGCACACCGGGTCCTCGTGCATGGAACGAGATGAGGGCCAAGAAACTGTAGGTAAAATGAAGTTCAGTGCGTGGGCTGAACAGTAAACCGCAAATGAATGGGTTACGATTGGTCAAATGTCCAACTCTTCTAAGAGAGGCTTTGTCATAGAAATCTAAGGGAAGCTTCAAAAAGAAAAAGCCAATAGTACTTCTAAAGTCAGAAAGATCAACTCATTCATTAAAAAGTTTTCCATTCGAGAGTCTATATTAATCATATCTGCACTTGACTGCAGGTTCAATACAAAACGGTGATAACAAGGAAGAGAAGATGACAGTATCTATTAATTGGCCAGATCGTCGGCCAAAAGCACAAACACAGAAGCTGGGCTCTCAGAATGAGAGAAAATGGAACACAGTCAACATTTTCAGTGAGCCAGGTAACACATGGAATATTTTTATACTAATCGAGAAATTATAGAATGTGCTTAATTCAGGGAATCTGTGGCCCTGCCTCCCCCTGCATCTCATTGCCTACTACCTGTCCCACATTTCATGCCTAAGGAGACCTAAGCTGCGTACTCCACATGGTTTCACAAGTTCACATTTCCATTAGTGCCGCTCCTCTCCATACCATCGTCCCACACACATATCGCTCATCTAATAAGTCCAAACCTGTCAGCCTTCAATACCCACTGCAGATGTCACCTCCCAGGTTCCCAGTTTCCCCCAATCGTTTTCCCATGTGCCCTGGTCACACTTTAGCTGAGCACTTACCCTTTATCCCTCAATCATCAGTCCACATGGCTGCCTGCGCCGCACTGGGCTGCGAGCTCCAAGTGCTGAAGGGCGGTCTCCTGCACCTTCATCTCGACCCCCATGCACATGCTCCGACCCTAAACTGTTCCTGGCACACAGCAGATGCTCGATAAACATCTGCTGAGCCAAAGCACTGCACTCGCTTACAAAAGTGTTTTGTAAACTATAAAGCACTCAACAAATATTCGCTACTGCTGTTTACTGTCTCCTTTTCAACCTTACTCTCTGTCACTCAGCTTCCACATGCTCAAGGCAAACTGAACTATCAATGTGTCTTATGGCCAAACCCTGTTTCCCACTTCTGTCTTGGTAGCTCACACCAGTCCCTCCCTTTACAAAGCTCTTTCTCTTATCTTTACCTATTTAAATTGCACCAATCCATGGCCTGGATCAAATGTGTCCCTTCCAATAAAACATCCCTAGACACTCCTAGCTGGAATTAACACTCCCTCCTCCCAAACCTCAGAGCGCTATGTCTGTCTCTGCTTTGTGGCACTTATTACCTCTAACCGTACTGCAGGCCTAAAAGTGGGAAGCCCTGTTCTCATTAAGTCATCATTTCTCTCAAAGCACACCACAGCGCAGAAAAATAAGTGGTTTAATGACTAAACAGATTACTTCCAATCCCACATACTCAAGGAAGAGCCTTCTAGGATGATTTAAGCACCTGGATAAGTGTTCCTCTCTTCAAACCTTCCGAAACATCCTCCTTGGACATGTAGGTTTCAAATATGCTCTTTTTCTTCCCTCGTACGGACTTGTTCTTTGACTTTTTGTCACCTGGCGAAGCACCAACACCATGTGGGCCAACCACAGAGGACACACCTAGAAACACGAGGCAGCGGTCAAGTCTTCCCTCAACCAAACATCTCTATATTTTTTAAACTGGAGATATTTTACCTCTTTTTTAATTTAGAAAGATCAACAGGAAAATGAAACTCGCTCATAATGATTTCAAACAGTCACAAAAAGGAAAGAATGGGTAAGGAAAACATGAACAAAATGTACACAGATGAGGCCTGAGTTTTAAATCAGCAACACGCTATGCATGGAACATAATCTGAATAATGGATTGAGTATGCTTTGCTTTATAGACATGAACTTTTTAAAAACAGGAATTACTAAAAGATTGCCACTTTTCTAGAGGAAATTAAATAGCTGTGCTCAATATAACAATAAATTAAGATGATAAGAAACCACACTTAATTCTAGAATAAATAACACTGGAGAATATTTAACAGGTCACCAAAAAAAATTACAGCCCCGCTCAGTCCTAAGACCCGCCTCACACCTCCACTCCATTTGTATGTCAGGCCTCCAGGTGCCAGAGTAGACTCCATTTTCCCTTTGTTACCTCTGGGGGTCCCCGGGTTCAGCCTGCAGTCAAGATGGCTCATCACTGGTTCCAAAGGCGCCTCTTCTCTCCCGATCCTGGGGGCCTCCACTGCTCAGCTCTGAGTTCTTCCTGCCTTGAGCAGCTCAGGTGTCACGAGCTGAAGCCAAAGAGAGATGGGTGACTAAAAAGCAATTAATCTATAGCCCCCCCTGTGCTCTCGGAAACTCAGTACTTGGATGGCAAAGGCAGTGTGGTACCCTTCCGTGGTCTTAGTGTCACTTCCTCCTGGGCAGTTAGCACCTATCTGTCTTGAGTTTCTTTTCAAGGCCTTCACCTTCACAAGTATCACCAGCCCGCTTGTCTGGGCCACTTCAACTAACAACTTCCACGAACACGGCAGTGACATGGAAATTAAGGAGTTCTGCAGTTCTGTCCAGTTTGTGAAATGCATAAGAGCAGAAAGGAACACATTTTTGAAAAATGGTATAAAGATCTAGAATCTGACAGCTATAATTAAATAAGTATTAAACTAAGGCTCAAGAGATGTGGCATTTACTAAGTTTAACCTTGACAAAATGACATTCATCTACAAAAACAAGAAGTCAGTTCCTTAGAATTCATCATCAAAACTAATTCATAGCCACAATCTGATATCCAAAACTATTCAGGGAACCCCAGATGGGTCACTAGTTTCAAAAAATGGAAATACTGCAGTTAGACATCTATGTCCCTACTCTTACCTGCCATCATTTCAAACCAGTCATCTGGCCAGCAGCTCGAGAAGCTGCTTCTAAAGAATACGAGGCAGATGCCGGGATGGGCGGACTGGAACGCGGGCGCTGCAGCTGGCCCCTGGCCTTCCACCTGGATACTGAACGTGTCGTCGCAACTTGGGCTTTCTACTCTCTGCTGGCCACCGGCCCAGGATTCAAGCCTATACACGCACATTTCCAAAGTCCTTTCTGCTTTCCCATAAAATGGATCAAGATGTCATTCTGAACACTAGCTTCCACTTCCTCTAAATTTCCCACACACATCTAATACCAAAATGATGTAATTTTTCTTTAAATTGAAACTAATGCTAACTCAGGAGAAGAGAAGCAACAGAGACAAACGGTAACAGGCCGCTTAGTGATACATGAGAGGATTCAGAGACAAAGCCCAAAGGCTGCGAGAAGGGAGAGAAGTAGATGGTCTTAGGTGAATGCCGCCGGCGGGAAAGGCACGTACAGGCGTCCAGCCTGCCTGACGGTCTAGTTCAGAAATGCATCCATCCATTCATTAATCCAACGAACACTTCTGCAAGGCTCTGTACTAGGCACCATGAGGGATATAAAAGTTCGTTAGATTTATAAAAATCATGTTGAACTAACAATTAATACAAGTTGGGAAGTGATACCACTAAATTTTTTTTCTAAGTGCTGGTAAATGTACACAAGATGGAAGAGAAAGGGTACCTCCAGGTCAGGAAATCTCAGAGAGCTTCAGGAAAGACTTTAAGGAAGAACTGAATGTTAGGAAAGCATACTGCTGGCAAAAGAAAGAAAAGAGAGAGAGACTCAAACAGAAAAACAGGCAGGTTCTTGCAACATTAATTCCATTTGGATAGAGGCCAGACTATACGAAGGGAGGCGGTGGCAAGGAAATTAAAACAAGCTGGAAGATCTAGAAAACCGACCCAGGGCTGCAAAGGCAGCAGGGAGTTTCTGAAGCGTGAATGAGCAGAAGAACAAATCAGAGTTGTGTTTCAGGAAAAAATAACAGGGTACAGAGTAATCTGCAGTTGAGAAAGACTAGTGGCAGCCACACCTTAGGAAAGAACTAAAACAGACGAGGGGAAAGGAAGGCCTGAGCTAGAGTTATACACGCAGACACTGAAACAGAGATCTTTAACGTGATATCACACAGGACAGACTGCCACCATTTGGCAACCAGGCATATCTGGAAGACAGCGAGGAGACTGGGAGATGATAACATGACTAAGTTAGAGAAGATGATGAATTCTTCTTGGGGTATTATGTACCTCTACGTGGAAATACACACTTTTATATATACTTCCACACATGGAAATACATCTCTCTACCTATAGCTCAATAAGTACCTCTACCTATATCTCCAGGTGGAAATACGTACCTCTACCTATACCTCTAACCAAATATTTGGAAACTAGAGCATAATTTAAGAGAAATTAGCCAGTCATTTGCATAAATATGGTAACCCAAAGTTTTCTAGAATGGACGAGATTTTCAAGAAAGGGTAAGCCGATACAGAAGAGGGCCTAGGACAAAATCTGGGTTAGGGTAGCTTTGAAGAAATGCAAAGAGGAAGGAGTAGAAAATATAACAAAGAAGCTAATAAAGATGTAAGAAAAAACCAACAGACTCAAATGTTAAAAAAAAAGGGGGGGCCGGGGGGAATAACTTCCAAAGGAAGACAGGTTCAAGATCACGGTTTGCACGCTACTGAGTAAGAATACAAATAATGGCAGCCTTGGGTGGAGCAAGGTTTGGGGGAAAACTGCAAGCAAGAGAAAGCCAATCTGCAACAAGAGTCATATTTGAAAAAGGGGTACTTCATATCAAGTCCTGATGTTGGCAAGAGTTCGAAATTAAGGGGAGTTACTGCCAGTTAAGTGAGATGGAGGTACAGGGATCTTGACTCTAGCGTCCCTAGGTCGGCTGCATCTGTAACTTTCCTTCACGGCAAATATCAGAGTCGTATTCCAATTGGTATGATTGACACCTGTCTCTCTAGCTCAGGAAGACAAGCAAAGTTCTGTTGGGTTCATCATTACAACCCCACTGGTTCCCACGGTATCTAGGTACTCGATAATCACCCCTTAAATGACTGAATGAGTTTTTTTTCATGAACAAGCAGTGAGAACACCAACAAAGCAGGGTCACTCAGGGAAACCATACCAAAAACAACTCAGCAAAGAATGGGAAAAGAACATAGGACCCAGGAAACAGTTTTGGCAAAAATAAGCCAGATGGCTGGGCAGGAAGTCAAAGCTTGCCTTGGGGTATCAAAACAGTGGAAGATGGAAAGATCCCAAGTATATAAGATGCTAAGCAGAAGATGAGTAAACAGGCAACCTTCTCTTCTAGTGACATAGTTGTACAGGCCCATTAACCCTGGACAAATCCTGGGCACTCCTACCCTGACACAATGAAAGTACCGGTCGATTTCTAATCCTCGCCAGCTTCCAGAACGAGGGCACTGGTATATGGCCCGACTGCCCGCTGGCTGCCAGAAAGGCTGTTTTACCACAGAAACTGCTGTACGTTCTGAAGAGCTGGGCTGAGAGTAGCATGAACAGGGCAGTAAGAGTGTCACACGGTACAACAAGCGGGAATGAGGAGGAAAGGGGGAAAGGCACTAGACTTGAAGAAAGCAAACATCTGGGTGAAAGAAGTGGTGTCTTGAGACCCTTTATATTCTCCAGACCAGCACAATGCATAGTGCAAAGCAGGCAATCACAAAATTTAAATAAATGAAGCCTATTTGGGACAGAAACCAGGTTACAACGAATGTATACTAATGAGAAATGTAAGTAGCAGGGCCAGAATTAGGGTGAGGCAAGCCAGGTACCTAGGACATAAAATTTACAAAAGCGAAGTCATACGAATGCCAGCCCCACACGTGGAGGACTCCAAGAGTGAGTGTCTCCATAAACGTTTGTACCCTCGGCGTCTCACTTGCCTTGCCCTAGTCTTGGCCCTGATGAGTAGAAAAAGCAGATGAAATTTATGAACCTAAAGAAACAAACAGAAATTCAAGGTGAAAGGTAGAATAACTAAAATGAAAAATTTACTAGAGGGGCTGGTCATCAAATTTGACACAGCAGAAGAAAGACAGCAGAAGAAAGAATCAATAAACCTGGGAAAAAATCAATCAATATCATCCAATCTGAAGAAAAGGAAAAAGAAATGAAAATTAAGAATTTTTTAAAAATCCAAATCCAGAACTTGTAATAAAGAGTCTGGCTCCAATTTTAGACATTTGACCACTGACTTACTTTAAGCCTCATCTCCCCCTGCCCCTTTGAGCTATCTGGACAGGTTGACAACAAAAATCCACTGTGTCCCCACTTTGGCCCTAACGGGAAACTTGAATTTTGCAAATCCCCCACCTGCACATGGGAACTTCTCTCCAGTCTCCTAGCCATCATAAAGGCCTAACCTACTCCTTTGTCTTGGCTCAAGCCAGGCCAGACTGGCTTGTACCCACCTTATCTCCCCAAGAGTCTCTTGGGTGAGTAATAAATTCTCTCTCAAATTTTCTTAGTGTATGGAGTGCAATCAGCATAAACATCCTACTAATTGGGAAGTGGCCCATTCCACCTCCACAGGGTGACCACAGAACAGGAACGAAAGGGGGGACATCTCTACTCACCTACAGAAATGAAAAGGACTACAAGGGAATACAATGAACAGCTTTAGGTCACTAGACAACTTAGATGAAATGGACAAATCCCTAGAAAGACACAAATTACTAGAGTTGACTTAAGAAGAATAGAAAATTTTAAATTAAATTAAATTAGTAATTTAAAATGCTCCAATAAAGAAAAGTCCAGGTAGCTTCACTGATGAATTCTACCACGCATTAAAAGAAAAAAATAATACTAATCCTTTACAAATTTTTCCAAAAAATAGAGGAAACATCCCCCACTTATTCTATGAAGATAGTATTCCCTGATACCAAAGGCAGACAAAGACATCACATGAAAAAATTACTTTTTAAACATAGTTTGGATTTTTAAATTTCTTCTTGGGTCAGCTTTGTTAATTTGTATTTTTCTGGGGATCTGTCAATTTCATGTAAAGTTTCCCTTTTTGAGGGGGGGCAGAATGTTGTTCAAAATATCCTCTTGATTTTTTTTTTATTGAAATTATTGGGGTGACATTGGTTAATCAAATCAAATAGGTTTCTCTCCTGATTTTCTTAATACCTATAGCTGTCCTTTCTGACATGATGAAAATTTTCAATTATCTGTGTTATCCAATATAGTAGCCACCTACCACCTGTCTTTTGAGTATCTTAAAGAGTGGCTAGTACAACTGAGAAACTGTCAAGTCTGAAAAGTTTGTATTTCATCTTTATTCTTATAGGATATTTGTGCAGGGTTTAGAATTCTAGAGTATCAGTTATTTTCTCTCAGTAATTTGGAGCTATTGTTCCATTGTCTTTGGGCCTCCATTGTTTCCGTATTTGATTTTTGGTCTAATTGCTGATTCTTTGAAAGTATACTATTCTCTCTCCCCACTTCCGGCAGACTTTGGAATTTTTCTCTTCATCTTTGGTATTTTACAGGTTTACTATAAGATAGCAAGGTACGGATTTCTTTTCACCCTGCTTGGTGTGAGTAAGGTTTCTTGAATCTGTTGCTTGAGAACCTTCATCAGCTATGGGAAGTTTCCAGCCAATCTCTTCCAACATCACTTCTACCTCAATCTCTCTCAACTCTTTGTCTGGGACTCAAATTACACACTGACCTTCTCAGTGTTTCTGGGTCTCCCTCAATCACTTCGGTAATTCTTCTACGTCACTAATTCTCTCTTCAGCTTTATATAATCTTCTGTTGAAGTCATCCATTAAGCTTCTAATTTCAGTTATTATGTTTTCAAGTCTATATTTTCCATTTCATTCTTTGGAAACTTTCCAGTTCTCTACTGAAAATGGTGAATCTTCTATCTCTTTGAACAAGGTAAGCATAGCTATACTAAAATGGGCTCCTAAAAAGCTCCAGTATCAGAGGCCCCTATGGATCTGACAATATCTCCTGTTGTTTCTATTTGATTTTGTTCATGTCGTGCCTGATTTTCTTAATTCTGGACATTATAGTTGTAAAACGTGTTGCAGTAATAATGTTATCATCTTCCAAACAGGAATTATATTTGCTTCTGCCAAGCACCTGAGACAAATAGAGTAAATTATCTCAATCTCTTTTCAGGGTTAAATGTATTTGAAGTGGAGCTCAGTTCCTGCAAGGGCCTATCTACATCCTTACTTGTAGGTGGTAGCCCATCAGGGTCCCAATCTCAAATTAGAGTGGTTCACCAGGGCCACACACTCCCCACATCAGCTGGGCCCAAATTCCAATCTCTATCTCTCTGGCCCTAAGAGAAAATCAAATTCATTGCTCAGTTTTCCAGCTTCTTAGTCTTCCAGTTGACCCCCCAAAAATGCATAAACATTTATAGGAGACAAACAACTCCAAATACTAGCCTCATCTCCTTAAGCCTTTATCCTCTCCTACACAGTCACTCACTATTGCCTTTCAAATGCCTTCAATGGGTTTTTTGATGGGTGGGAGTAAGACAACTTTTCTAGTTGTTACTGGAAGGAAAATTGGTTTCCAAATATTTTCTATGCCATAACTGGAAATGGAAGTGTCAACCTCACTCTTAATTCTTTCTCAGTCAATGCTTTAAATTCCCATCTTCCTTCTATGTGGCTCACTCTTCTCTTTGACAAAACGCCAGAATTTCATCTATCCTCTTCTCCCTTCCTGTAAATAAAAAATTATACTCAAATTAAGACTAGTTTTTCAGTTACGGGTTAGCAATTCTAAAACTACTTTCTGTATATTCTAGGATTTAACAAATAAGTAAATATACTGTGGATAATAGGAGTCAGGTTTGTTGATGTTGGAGAAATTATAAATATAGAAAGTGGAAAGGCTGGTATAGACCCTGTGGTGCTGAAATGGAATTGGAGATATCACTATAACTCAGTGGCTTATAATATGTGGAGACAGATATAGAAATATATACATACACACATGTATACATATATGTTTGTGCAGATCCTTATATGATCTAGCTGTCTTCTAAGTAAGAGGGCCTAGAATAAAAAATATCCCAAGAGCAATGAACACATGTGGTACCCGGATCTCAATTTCTAAATACTGTTGTGCACAGCTATAAGAAACCAGGGCTCCTGAGAAAAGTGGCCAACTATAGCCCACAGGCCAAATCCAGTCAGCCACCTGTCTTTGCAAATAAAGTTTTACTGGAACACAGCCATGCTTGTTCATTTACAAATTGTCTATGGCTGCTTTCCTTCTGCAAGGGTGGAGTTAAGTAGTTGCGACAGAGACTGTATGGCCCACAAAGCCAAAAATATTTACTATCTGGCCACTTAAAGAAAAAGTTTGCCAAGCTCTGGCCTAGAATATCTTGTTGTTCCAGAAAGTAAGGAAACACTCAAAAAATGATGGGGACATGTCGAAAGTTCACAGGAGCCAACTGAAAAGGCTCCTACTGGCCAAATATACGACAATTGAAGTATTAAATTTTTTAAACGATAGCTTATATATAACCCATTAAATAAGAATCCATGAGTCCACGATGATAAAAACAAACAAATAAATGAAAGAGAGGAGCTCTTCCTCAATCAGAATCTCAGCTAATAAGTGAAGAAAAAGTGACGGGCTTAAAAAATTACCATTGGCAATCAGCAGCAGCATCATTAATTCAGACTCATCAATGCATGCTAAAACTGCGGGTAAAAGTTTTGAGGAGTAACAGAATATTAAATAGACTCAAAGATACTTATTAAAGACAAAGAGGAAAAGCGTATCATGGAGGAAGCTGGCAGATCACCTTAACCAAGTGATCAAAATAAACACCTGCAATGGGACAGGTCAACATCACAAACTTCCTGATACATTATGAAAAACATGTTATTTGTGAAACACGAATTAAACTCAAATTGAGGGACCTGCTACAAAATAAATGGCCTATAATCTTCAAAAATGTTAAATTCATGAAAGGTAAAACTGTTTCGGATTAAAGAGACTGCAGATACATGATCGCTCTATGCAACTTGTGATCCAGGATTTTCTTTTCACATAAAGGACGTGACTGGAAAACTTGAAGACATCTGAATAAGATCTAGAGATAACATCCATGGCATTACATCCATGTTAACTTCCTGATTCCGATCATTGACAGTGGTCACAAAAGAGAATGGCTCTGAGCGCCTGCAACTTACTCTCAGTTACAAAATAAGGAGGGGGAGCAGGTGGGGAGGGATCTTAATGTAGTAAAATGCTGATAATGCCGGGGAATCTGGTGAAGAGGATGGAGTAATTCTGCGTATCGTTCTTGCATCCTTTCTGTAGGCCTGAAATTATGCATTTCCCAAAAGAATCCAAGTCTTTAATGATAAAATCATATCTGTTTATTGCGTTACATTTTTTTCTCATGCTAAAGAACATTTCCAGCAACTGACAATATAACAATTAAAAACATCCCTTAACATGGAATACAAATGATGTACTAAATAAAAGAAGTTCAAATAACCAGTAAAAGAATATGTGGGCTACAAAATCATTTTATCCTGTTTCCTATGGGCCAAAACAGATTTATTAGCTGCAAGCTCAAATAAAATGATCTCAAATGAGAGTTATGTCAGTAAAAACACTGCCTCTCAACAGGTCAGAAGTGACTTTATTCACATTTTACAAAATATTTTGAGGATTTAAAAGATTAAATGTCCTGAAAGGGACAACAACCCAGCACTTTTTGCAAACACAGCTGTTGGATAAAGCTCTTGAGAAAAGAAAAGTTCTGGAATGGGAATCAGTTGTAGGAAGAGATAATGGTTATAAAATATTAAGAAAATTTTGGAATTTTTCTTTTTACTCTAATAGCTGACCTGTTTCTAAACACGTGCTTCATCACTACATGCTAGGACCTCTTTGGGCCCCGGGCACAGGGCAATGAACACAGGAGCTATGAGGTCCCAACCCTCATGGTACGTAAGCAAATCTAGGGGGTGGAGAAGACAAACAAGTAAACAGCTACCAAGACAGTGGAATGGACCGATGGGACAGTGACAGTGGAAGGGGAAAGAAGACACTGCTTTAGCCCTAGTGATCAGGAAAAGTGTCCACTGAGGAGACAATGCTGGAGCCAAAATCGCAATGACGAGAAGTCACCGTGTGAAGGTCACGGGGTAGAGCCTTCTTGGCAGAGGGCATGACAAGTACGAAAAACAACAAAGGAGAAACAATCTCAACATGTTCAAAGAAGGTTTTTAAAAAAGGCTTCATTAATATTCTCAGTGTAGTAGATGATACCAAAGGACTATCGGTCTTGTATCAGGCATGGTAATGGCATTTTGACTGTGTGTAACGATTTCCATGTTGCATGCCATGTATATGTATGTGAAAGTACGAAAAAATGACGGCAGGGGTTTCTTTAAAATATTTCAGCAAAGAAAAAAATTTCAAAGGGATGAATGAAGCAAATGTATAAAAATTCTTGAATTTAGGAAATGGATAAATGGGGGTGATAAACTACTCTAGTTTTCATGTTTAAATTTTTCATAAGTTTTAGAATTTCACATAATAGAAACTTCATGTTAAAATGGCAATACCTCCCACCTTCTTTCTCTTACTTTAATACCCAGCTCAGCTCTTACCGCTTCCCTTCTGTCTTCTGATTACCTCATTTGAGGAGACAAAAATGAAAGCTTTAAAAACAGGTATACGCTGGACAGGTCTTACACTCTCTGACAAAGCCAGTTTCTATGACAGACAGAGCTAATCTACCAAAGGCAGAGTTGTAACCCAGAGAGAACTAAAAAAGAGAATATGAAATAAATAGCCACTACTGCTAAACAAGTCATGCTTTCTGAGAAGAACGGGAATTGCTTGGACTAAAGACCATTTTCCTGAGATTAAAAAATACAACAGGCTTCTTTCTTCCCCCTCCAGTCCATGGAGACTTCTCTGGCAAAGAGCTCCTGATTGTGAAATCCCGCCGTCGGTCCTCAGGCTTGGTCTTACTTGACCTTGCTGTAGCCCTCGCAGACACAGTTGAATACTCCCCCTCTACTGAGCCTCTTACAACCTTGGCTGACATGACAGCAGTGCAAAAGATGGCCATAACGCCTTCCTTCAAAGGTTAAGTGTTCCCGCCATAGCCCCTCCTGAGAAACAGGAAGCAATTTTTGTCCCATGTGACCAGTCTGAAGGAACCAGGAGTGGATCCCTGACCCAACAACTGATGATCCAAAGAATGGTGTCAGGAATTTCTATTTCTGATAATATAGTGGAGTCGATATTCTGAAAAACCTTCTGATGCCAAATTACTACAAATGCCGAACAAAATATTACCAACTTCTTAAGAGCACAGATGAGCTCTCAAGAGAGAAGAGAAAACCTCCAGGAGCTAAACATCAAGTGGAAAAGAAGATGCAGAAGCTGAGGCTACAGAGCCCCCGGAGCACAGCGTGGTGGTGGCACCAAGAGGCTCGTAGTCTAAAGCTGCAGGAAGGGACAGAAAAAAGGGTTCTGAGCATAAAATGTAGAGGGCGGGGAGTCATCCCTCCTGCAAAACATAAAGGGCAACCACTCAGTGAAAAGATGGGAGAGCGGGGGAAAAATGCACCTACTGGCGAAGAAAACAATCAAGAAAGGTGTCTGTTTTGACCCGGGCTCCAGCTAGGGGCACAGGAGAGTTTCCCCGAAAATTCACGAACATGGGCTTCCGGTCATGCAGCGTAGCCTAACCCCAAGTGAGCAAAGTGATCCTAGGTGGCTAAGGTCCCAGGATGCTGCAGGAATCAAAAAATCCTCTCGGAACTATCTGACTCAGAATATTCCCAGTCAAAGGCCAGATGAATGCTTACAAAACACAGGAAGAGGAGAGCTTGAGGAAGAGAGCCATGACGACTGAGAGTCAGAGAAAAAAAAAAAACAGCAAAATGTGGTGCAAAATAATTTCCGGTCATAAAAATGATAAATACGCAATATTTTAAAACTATAATGTGGATAAAGAAAAAGAAAAGCAAGTGGAAGAAGCTTGCTAAAAGACAAACTTTTAAAGAATTAAACAGATCTTTCAGAAGTAAAAATAAATGTTGGTGGGTAACTTTATAGGTAAATGTACTAGACTGCCTCTGTCCTTGAGTTTTTTAAATTGTCAGGTGGTTAAAAGCAAAAGTATAATATTGTCTGATATAGTTCTCAATGTAGGTAAAGGAGATATTTAAGACAGCTAATTATAAAGTAGGGAGGATAAAGGGGCCTAATTGGTGGTGAGCTACCTGCATTTCACCTAAGGTGGTGAGGTATCGATATTACCAGGCTATGACATAGTAAAGATGTCAATTCTCCCCAAACTGATCTTTAAATTCAACCCAATTCCTATCAGAAGCCCCAGATTTCTTATAAATATTAACAAGCTGATCCTAAAATTTATATAGAAATGCGAAGGAACTAGAATAACTAAAATAATGGAAAAAAAAGAATAAAGTTGGAGGAAGCATACTACCCGATTTTAAGCTATCTATGAATGTGGTATCTTCAGCAAGAAAGACACACAAACCAATGGAACAACACAGAGAACCCGGAAAAAGACCCATATAAATATGCCGAACTGATTTTGTAAAGAGGTGCAAAATCAATTGAAGGGAGGAAAAAGTCTTTTCAACAAATGGTGCTGATTAGACATCGAAAGACAAAAATATAGACCTTAACCTAAACCTCACATCTTGCACAAAAATTAATGGATACTATGTCTAACATAAAACTATAAAATTTTTAGAAGAGAACATAAGAGAAAAACTTTATGACCTAGGATTAGGTAAAGAGTTCTTAGACAGGACACCAAAAGCATCATCCATAAAGAAAACAGTGGATGAATTGCTTTTCTTTTCATTTCTATGGTCATTGACATAGCTGAATGACAATTTTAAAAATTTTTATTCAACTGGTTCAACATTAGAGCTCTTCTCAGAAGACTGAAAAGTTAGAATCTGAGTTGTTTTATCCTTAAGTAGTAAAGTAGACAGGTGAGAGAGACTTATGTATAACCATCTCATTTTAATGACATTGGCTAGACACCATTTACCTACAACCTATCACTTTAGGATCTTTGTGAAAAATCTCCGGGGAATTAAATTTAAGAGTTTCAGACCCTCAGTGCTAATTCTAGAACTGCTGTTATCAATCGAGGGTTTCTCATAAAGAAAAAAGGCCATCTCATGTACTAGAACCTGGCTGACACCATATTATCTTGACCTCTAGTTCCCAAATGCTTCTCTAACTTGTAAAGTATTATAACTCTCAGTGGAATTTAGGTTTATATAGTTTTAATCTAAATTCAAAACCACTATACTAGCAAAGGTAATAATACTTAGATTATAAAATATTTTATTGACTTCTGCAATCCCAAAGCCTAGCAAAGCGCCTTCTAAATAATAGCTCGATAAAGTTTGTGAAAAATTCCATTTCCAAAGGAAAAATGAAATGCCAAATTTAAGAAGCCGAAATAACGAAACTCATTGAAATTTCATCACCTCAACTCATCACCTCAACAATCAACCAGACCCCATCGCTTCCACTCTACACTCTCCAACAAGTGACAGCCCCTCCTCATGTCTGTCAGTGTTCTAGGGCTGGTCCGTACCGTCTCTGCCCTAAACTAACAGCTACAAGTTTCACCTGCTTCGAGCCCATCCTCCTTCATATCTAGCTCTTAAGGATTTAAAAGAACTTTAATATCATAATTTGTGGCCCAACATTTGGACAGTTTGCAGTTTAAACCCTAAAGCTGCATACAAGGAATGACTTTGCTCTTTTGAGCGCCGAAACTGCCTGCAAGGTAAACAGGCCCCCTGCGCTGGCCGGGCTGTTTGATTAATCGTACCCCCTAGACCGGAAGTACGCAACCCAAAACGTTTGTTCTCTGAGTCTGAATGGAAAGTAGGACGTTGATAAATGCTTAATCATGTTTCCCATTGTTCTTATCACTGAAAGTTCAGTTGCCCACTCAATCAGAAAATGAATGATGTAAGTTTACAATCTTATTTCCCTAGTGTTGATGTAAGAAACGTCCAAATCTGTAGATAATTTTAATAAGATTTTATTTGACTCAAACTGATGACATTGCTGGTAAGAGAGATTTCAAATGCTCCGGAGAATGACAGTTTTGGAATGCAGGAGAGATCCTAAGAAAGATTATGTGAAAGTGAGGGAAAGCAAGGCGGGGACTGGATTACAGGATAGTTAAGCAGACTATGTGCTCTCCTGAGGGTGGTTATGCTTCCTAGGCGTCTGAAAAAGAAGCGTTTCAAAGATGTGTAACCTAGATGCACAGAAACAATGGCCAGGGCTACTTTAAGGCAAAGATAAACCTTTTACTAAGGAAGTTCTGTGCCTGAAGTGTGGCCACCCCCCATGACCTGCCCAATTAGGAGTTCACGACCAGATCACCCTGAGAGGTGACTTTCCCTGGCTGGACTTGACAGTTTTATTACAGCATCCCATTTTCATCCACACTAGCAATCCGTCCTTTTAGTAATCAGCTCCTTGCAACTTAAGCATTTGAAAAATCCTGTTCTACACACACACACCTCGGAGCCTGTCTTCACTTCATACCAAGGGCTACATTCTCTGACTTGTACATGATATATGAATAAAACGCTCTTTTAATTTCTTCTGGAATTTTTGTTAACTTTACTGGCAACAAAGGATGACATCTGAAGCGACCCCCTGATCTCCTCCCTTCGCAGCAGAGAACGCAATGCATTCAGACACCTGCAGAGACCCTTGAGCTAAAATTGCCTCCCTCCACCGTTGGGGGGCGTCCACGGGTTATTCCTCTCAAATCCTCGCTCTCTCACACTGTCAACTGAGATCTGAGAGGTTTATTCTTAAGGGAGGGACCCTTCTATACCCTTCTTTTGGATGCCACCGAAATAGATCACAGGAGTTAGACTCAACCCATAAGATTCCAGACTAGTCTTTCTGTAGGTTCTCAAAGAGACATCTTCATTTCATGAGTGCTAGGAATGGGTAACCCTTACACTGAAGCGCCTCTGCAGACCTTCCACCATCTGACACCCCTACAGGTACATGCAAAAACCTTATGAGACTGAGACCTGCGACTGGCTGGGTCTCTGGACTAAAATCACCGGAGACAATGACTTAAAACTGACGCCTCTGAGGTCTTTTGATGTTCCTAAATTGGTTTATTTAAGGGTCCAATTAAAACAAAGAGGTTTCTGGACTCCCAAAAGCGATGGGAAGCTTTCTTCAATTGGTATTTTGAGGCTTCCAGGTGAAACCAGGAAGTAACTCTCAGTTGAATAAGAGACTTCACAAACTAGAGGAACCCTCTGGCTCACGTGCTTGATAAATCGTGCCCTGTGTGGCAGATAAGCAACACCCCCTGGACCGGAACTGCTCAACTCAAAGCCTTTGTTCTGTGAGGCTGAACCAAAACTAGGACGTTGATAAATGCTTAATCATATGTTCCCATTGTCCTTACCACTGAAAGTTCAGCTGCCCTCACCAATCAGAAAGTGAATGATGTAAATTTGTAACCTTGTTTCCCTAGCAACTCTTCTCTTTAATGATCAGCTCCTTGCCACTTATGCTTTTTAAAAACCCTGTTCTCCACACCCCCAACCTCGGAGCACGTCTCCAGTTCACATCAAGGACTACATTCTCTGATTTACAAATCACATAAGAAAACAACTCTTAATTTCTTCTGGAGTTTTTGTTAATCCCCTGAATCCCACGGGCAGCTCACCTTTCCTAATGTGTGGCCCTGATTATGTCACCACCCCACTTAAATCTCACATCACTGCCTCAGAAGGTCCTTCGGCACCTGCTAACTTTTCGGTCACTTCACCCATCTTTTCATGTCTTATTATTTTCACTGAAGCATTCAGTTGTTCACCATTCACTCATTTAACAAAAATGTATTGAGCTCTTACATTGAACCAGGTGCTAGGCTTGGCCCTAAGGAAAACAATGGAAAAAAAGAAAAGAGATGCAGTCCTTCCATGAAGCTTACAATCTAGGGTAGAAGACAATGTTAATCAAACAGTTATACAAATCGATGTGTAATTTCAAACTGAAATTCATAGCCTGGATTGGGAGAGTACAAACACACTCCCAATGGCTATGGCTTAGAGATCAAAGGGGAAAGTAGGGTAAAATCAGGCTGGAGGGAAAGCAGGGGCCACACCACGCTGCAACTTGCAGGGGAAATTAAGAATTTTGGTTTTTTACTTTAGAAACAATGGAGAAGTACTGAAGGATTTCAATCAGGAGGGTAATATGATTAGATTTACATTCTGATAAGATCCCTCTAGCTTGAGGGAAGAAAATAGGTTGGAGGTAGAACAAGAATGAATGGGGCCCTAGTTAGAAGGGTGTTTGAACAATTCATGTAGAAAATGATGGTACTGAAATCAAGAAATTTTAATCAAGAAATACTTAGGGGGCCAAATCAACAGAACACAGTAAGGGGCTGGACATTAAAGGGAAGGGGAAAAGATAATCAAAGATAACTTCATGTCTGCCAGCTCATACAACTGGACAGATGATGGTGACAGTCACTGGGACAGGATTATTGGACTGGGGTAGAGACCATCAGCTCAGTATTGGACACACTGAGTATGAGGTAACTTTGCAACACGAACAGATGATATCAAACAGGCAGCTGGATATACAAGTGAGGAGCTCGGAGAACATCTGGACTGCGGTCAAATTTGGGAGTCACCAGAGAACAAACAGTAATTTAAGTCGGGAACACAGATGGGATCAGTCTAGGGAGAGAGTATGGAGTAAAAAGAGAAGGAGCCTAGGATTGAGACTTGAAGAGCCTCAAAGTTCAGTAGTCAGGAAGAAGAAAATCAAAATTGCAGAGACAAAAAAGAAATGGCCTCCTCAAAAGAAGATATAAGAGAAAACTTGGGAGAATGCTGTCAAGAAAATCAAGGTTTCAAGAATATAGTGGGTAATAAAGTCATACTCTGCTACGAAAAGAAAAATAAAAAATTAAGTGTTCATGACTTAGCAGCATGGATGTCACAGGGAGCTTGGTGAGAGCTGTTTTAATAAAGCAATGGGAATAACAGCCAAAGAGAAATAAGCTGAGGCATTAACGGGCAGACGCGGAACTAATGCGCACAGTAGACTCTTCTGTGAAGTTGGGCTACGAAAAGGGAGAGGTGAAATCAAAAGACAGAGTTTCCATTTTTTGTTGTTGTTGTGGTTGTTGTTGTTGCTATTATTTTCATTAAAGGGGAACTTTGAGGGCGTCCAAATACTGACAGGAAGGAACAATTGAGAAGGTGGGCCCCAAGATAAATGACGGCTTCTCTGAGGGGAGAGAGGGGGTCGGGTACATTTTGGCTAGTACTCCTCCACCATGTGCTGCACTCCTCCAGCTCACACGATTCACTCATCCTCCACTCCAACCGCACTCTTAAAACTACCCGTTAGAGAACAGCTCAATTCCATATCCTCTCCCCTCTGTGAATCTCGCCTAATTTCTCTAGCTCTTGGGATCCTTTCTCTGCAACCCCATGGTGGTATACTATGCTTCCCACATTTATCTGACCACGAAATCCTTTACAGCAGGTTCTACAGAATATACACGGGGAAATAAACATCCTACTTCTGTCTGGCTCGTGTCCTGCCCCCTCAGCACAAGCTTCCTAACCACAGCAGAACAAAGTAATATCTCCCTCATAAAGTCCTGAACAATGATCTCATGCGGCTCTTACTTCAATATAGTAAGTATTGAAGACCCCAGAATGTTAGCTCCAGAAGCGTGGGCCTTGTCTGTCTGGTTCACCGCTGTATCCCCACTGCCTAGGAGGGCACTGAAATGTGAATTATTAAATAGTAGGGATTATGCTTTATGCCTATTTGTAACAGTGCCCTATAAAGTACACTCAATAAATGCTCAATAATATGATGATTTATTATGGCCTTATGGCAGAATGGGAATTAAAAAGACAAAATTTGACAATATACCTTGACACTGATGAAAAATGAAAACCTTCTATAATGTCTCTTAACTCTAATTTTAATAACAGTTGTCCTCAAAATACTAAAACATTTCCCCATATTTCAGAATTTAAGAAAACCCTTACAAAGACAATTGAACCATCTTTCCCCTGCTTGTGAAATTCTTTTATAAATTTGTATAACACTCGAAAATCTCAGTGCCTATTATGAGATTTATCTGAATGCTAGAGTTTAATATTTTCACATCTTGATAATATACTTCCTGCCTTTACTGACATGTAAAGGTAGGAAGTATATTAAGGATATTGTTAGGGTGGATCTAAGTATCATCCCCCTGCCTCATATAGACAGAGTCATCTTAATGTCACTGAAGAACCAGAGTTCTGGTCACACACACACACACACACAAAAACCACAACAAATATAAGATTTGCAATGAGGCAGTGTACAAAACCAAAATCGAAAGAGGTCACCCAGGGTCTTCTTAAATATAAGCTCTGCTACCAAATAAAGACCCAACATGTTATGAGGTGGAAACTACTTCGTTTTTCAACAAAAAGCTTCATTTCTCATGTGCACTTTGTACAGGACTTATTTTAAATTCGACCTCATGTTTCTCTTCCATATTTTATTACGATTAAAGTCATCTACAGCAGGGGCCCCCAAACCCCAGGCCACAGACGGGTGCCGGTCCTCAGCTCCGCCTCAGATCATCAGGCATTATATTCTCATGGGAGCACTGGTCTCTGGTGCCAAAAAGGTTGGGGACCGCTGATCAACAGAATTACTAAATTTGAATGAATGAGATTACTTCTTATGCATTAAAGACCTTCACACCAATTGGTACTTTCAACTCCCTGAAATTTATTCTATCTTCTCTTTTTGGGATAAATGTGCAGACTTTGGAAACAAATTCTAGACAAAACAGCAAAAGCCTTAGGTTAAACACAAGTACCTTTAGAAACAAGAAGAAATCTCTCTTTATCCAGTGCAGGAAGGAAGAGAGAAACTTGTGAAATATAAAACGCTAGGAACTAAATAAAAACTTCAATTTTTTAATGGAAATCAGAATCTAAAGAAGCACAGGATGCACCCACTGATGTCAGAATTCATGTGTGACTCCAAACAGCAAAAGGAAGTATAAAAAGAAGGCAAGGGGGAGGTATTTTCAAAACATGGCAGAAATCACACTGAAATATCTCTACCGTGATCAGTAAACTTGGGTAATAACAGGATCAAACAATATTCTCTCCTGAAGTAATTCAGGGGCAGTACTCCAGCAGCGCTGAAAAAGCCGCCCTAAGAGGCACTGGAAGTCGTGATATCTTTTCCATTAACTCCTGGTCCTCACTGTCAAATAAAGTCTGTCTGGGATCTTATCATTTTTCTTCATAACTTTTGGGGAAACTTTTTTATCTCCTTATTTTGAAATTTTAAAAACATACACAAAGTAGAAAAAAAGATGCAGGACACACACACACACACGCACACTCTTCATCTCTCCATAGATACACACATACACATAGTAAATTACACTGAAGCATGTGGGAAGACTTTTAAATCCCCTTTTGAAAATTCTAAATCACAGGTCATAAATGGCAAAATGTTCTATTCAGCAAACAATTCAGCAACAACTAATATTATCACTTAGCGCTTTTACTTACATAAAGCATACATTTTATGGAGCAAGGTTATCATATAGGGTCATCCAAATTTCATGCTGTGATACAGAAGCAACTCTTCAATAACAGAACTAAAAAATAATTCACCTACCAGCTATATGCATAATTTAAATGGTAATCAAAGCCATCATCCACCCACATACACTAATCTCTCACCATTAATGAGACAAAGGAAAAGCGGGTTGCACGTGGCCAATTTTTATCATGGCAATTTGGAAAAATATGTGAATTTCAAAATCCACAATTGACTGAACAAAAGGACTAAAATATACAAGAACTGAACATGGTTTTCCCTATCTTTTTATTATTTCAAATAAAATATCAGTTTTCATGAAAACTATTTTTTTTACTTTACACAAGAGATCAGTATCGATGTGACTTCTATGTTAGCGCTTCATTTTTTTTAAAAATCCATCAGTTATATCATTACTTTCTTCTTGGAAAAATGTTGCTACAGCAATGCCTACTCTCTGGGCTGTAGGTGAAACATCTGGAACTTACTACCTTTAGATTCATTCAGCCCCATGCAAGGTAAGGCCTCGTTAAGGATTACGTTCCTGCCAACACACAAGGTCCCTGTAGTGTCTTGCAGAAAGCTCACAGAACACATGCAAAGTTACGAGCAGTTTTCCTGTCCCATCGAAGTCATAGAGAAGAATTCCGGCATTATTCAAGATATCTGGAGAAATGCAGGACACTAAATTCTAAACAGCTAAATGACTAAGACTAACTCCAGACCACAGATAGGAATACGAGGACACTTTAATGACCCCCTACGCCAACTTGCCGATTTTGAATCCGGCCTGTCAGCTGAGTGCCCTGTACTGGGGAACCTGGGAGAGATCCAACAAGACCAACTGATGGTAGCCCTCCATCTGTGGAGAAATGATGTTCCTGTCAACGTGAATGACTTTGAAAGATGGTGAGTCCAGAGTTTGCCGCTTTTCAAAACTCTGCATTTCCCAGATAAACACCTCTACCACCCAGAAGGGCATCGCCATCGATCTGTTTAATAGTTAACAACTTCAGGTACTTAGTAACAAATAGGACAATAAGACAAGTAACCAAAATAATTGCAAAAACACTGAAATGCAACTACGACGAACCTGTGATATTTCTTCTCCCTGTTGCTTCAAAGACCTCAAACAGCAACCCAGGAATCCCTGCTTCTCCGGGAGACAAAGTAAACCTGAGGCCTGCGGGCTAGGGAGATACGCTAGGCCCCCACCACCACCCGCCTCCTCTGCCCAGCTTCCCAGTGCTGTGCGAGCCTTCTGAGCAGGAGGACGGAGTGTGGGATGTCCAGAATCTTAGAATTATTTTAAAACTTCATGCTGCCAGTGTTCTACTTGTCATTTATGGGGAAGCTACATCATTAAGGTCTTGCTGCCTCTAGATGCACATTAAATATGAAACCTATATTCATACAGAGCACGATTCGTTAATCCAGATGTGAGGAAATCCAAAGTTAAGATTCCCACAGCAACTGTAACCCTGGCAAACCTGTACACATGTATTTTGTATTACTTCAGATGGTAGTGACCTTAAAAGAAATTTAGAAAGAAAAAGGATATTTTAATCTCCATACCTAATTATGAAGAACAACTCCCAGACAGATCAGAGATTAGAAAACTACCTTTCTAAGCTCTTTCTTCGAGACAATTAACAAAGACTGGGCCAAGCACTGCAGAAGATGCTGGAAGAAGCAATCCTTACCTGGCCTGAAGCACAGACAGTAGGGTTTCCTCTAAGCTCTCATTTTCAGTTTGCTAAGACAACCAGCTATTGGATGTTTAAAACTTAATTTCAAATATTTAATACTAAAAAACACCTGCATTGTGATTCCATTTTATAAATTTCAAAAAACATGCAAAATTAAATAACAACTTAAGGATATAAACTATGTGGTTCAAATATGAAGAAATTACAAAACTCAGGTAACCTCTAAAAGAGGAAGAGGTAGGATTAAAAACAGGATCAGAGAGAATTTCAATGGCAATAACAATTTTTTCTTAAACTAGCTGTTTGGGTACATGGATGTCCATTGTCTTATTATTCTGTATACCTCACCACATATTTTGCATACATTATTTTGTAACTTCTCAGCATGAAATAAAAGACCACAATTTTAAAACTAACAAGACTACGCTGAATGTATGTAAAGGCATACATAGTCTTTTAATTCTAGATTCAATCTCTGTCACTGAAAATCTGGTTCTATCATGTCCTTCTAATTAGTCACCTGTTAGGAGTTTGCAAAATCCTTGATTTTCATCTTTTCTTCTGAAATTGTACCAACAAAGAGATTCATGGAGGTGGGGCAGGCTTACAGCAACGAGCAGTGCATTTTGTTTAAACTCACTGAGAACAACTGGCGTTGACTTCAAGGAGCTTCAGCAAAGAGGGCACTTGCCAGAACTCAAGGGTAAAAAGGTTTGCATAAAATAATTAAGAGCGCTGCAGGAAGAATGATGTAATTTGAATAATAAGATATTTTCCTATTAATTATTTTTTTAGTTGATTGAAATAATGAAACCCTGGTTGAAATCTCTGCTCTCAATTCTTTTGAGATACAAAAATTAGAGTGAGCGCATCCTATGTCACAGCCAATTCTGCATGTTGCGGGCAGTTGTGAGTTCAAGGTCAGTACCATACACACTCTTCTCTATCAGCCAGAAGTTAAAAAGTCCCAGAAAACCGGGCCTGGGCTCTGCCCACAACACTATCATGTGAGCATTCCTTTCATTAGAACAGTACAAGATTACACAATGACAAGTTGAAGTAGGATTCTGGATGCCTGAAGAAGTGTGATACTCCCTTAGCATGGTAAACTGACTGCTGAGACAATCAATAAATGAGTATGCTGAGTTCCTTGGAAGAAATTTTATGAACACAAGATTTAAGATTTCTTATACAATAAACAGTGCAATCACAAGTACCAAAAAAAGTAGAACTAAAGATGCTATAAGATTTTATTAATCAATCGATAACCTGTGAATTAATTATGTGCAAGTCTACACTAAGTAATAAAAGAGAATGTTAAAAGAGACCATCCCTGTGTCAGAAGCATGTAGCAGCTGAAGAGACGAGAAGTATAAAAAAGTTGTGTTAAAGCCATCAACAATATTCCATAGTTCAGGTCAACCACTCTAGTCATCTGCTATCCACATTCACGACCAATTCTGCTAAACACATGCCCCGCTCTTCCAACCCCACGCACTATAGGAGCTCTTCTCTCCTCCTCTAATGCTTTATCCTCCTTAAAGAAACCTGTAAAATTGGACTTGCCCTTCAAAGGTTGATCCTAAAAGCTTCCTGCATCTTTGGAAGTCTTTTATAACCTACACACTCCCTTCTAATCTGTCATAATTCTTCTCTTTTGATTATGGTGCCTTTTCTACTCTTACTCCTATTTTAGCTCTATACTTGTCTTATCCCTTGTACTGAAGCAGGAGTAATGGAAACAGCAGAAGTTGGGAAAACTCTGAATTTAAAAGTGAACATTAACTGTCTAACTTTGACCAAGCCAAACTATCTTTCTTAAGCCTGTTTCCAAATACACAAAGTAGGGAAATTATTATGTACTTTGTATTACTTCTTTAATAAGTATGGTGTGTTTGTGTCCGAGACAAAGACAGAGAGAATGCAAAAATATATGAGAATAATAAAAAAGGACAGAAAAGTAGTAGTTATTAGAACTGTGTCTCATATGTTCAAAAAATTAGAGGAAATATTGAACAGGTTAAGAGACATTAAAGATATAAAAAAAAAAAAATCCAAATCAAACTTCTAGAGATAAAAATCTATGATGCCTGAGATGAAAAACAGACTGGATTTAATTAACAGCAGATTAGACACTGCTGAAGAAAAAATCAGTAAAATTGATAATAAGGTAATAGGAACTATCCAAAATGGGGGGAGGGGGGCGGAAACAGAAAGAAAAAATGAACAGAGAGCATCAGTAAGCTGTGGAACAACTTCAAGCAACCTAATAAATGTGTAACTGAAATCTGCAAAGGTAAGGAAAGAGAGAGGTGGGTAAAGTAAAAACATTTGAAGAGCTGAAAATTTTCCAAACTGATTAAAAACTATAAAATCACAAATCCAAGAAGGTCAATGATACAAATCACAAGAAACATAAAACTATACCAAGACAGATCATAATCAATTTTCTTAAAACCAGTTTAAAGAGAAAATCTTAAAAGCAGCAGAGAAAAAAGACCTATTAAGTTCGGAGGAACAGAGATAAGGATGTCAGATTTTTGTGAGAAACAAGCAAGGTAGAACACAGTGACTCAAAATCCTTATAGCACTGGTAGAAAAAAAACTGTCAACCTAGAAATCTTTATGCAGCAAATATATCTTTCAAAAACAAAGGCAAAATACAAACTTCTTCAGACACATGAAAGCTGAAATAATTATCACCAGCAAATGTGTATTACCAGAAGCATTAAAGGAAGTACTCAACGTAGAAGGAAAGTAGTAACAGATGCAAACTATTCCATAAAATTAAAGGAAAGGTAATAGTACTTCCTAACCCATTCAAGGTTGTCAGCATTGTTCTGATACCAAAGCAAAAACAAAGATATTACAAGAAAAAATATCTCAAACTAGTATGTCATAATCATAGATGCAAAATTTTTAAACAAAATTTTAGGAAATCAGTTCCAAAAATATATAAAAAGAACAGTACATCAGGACCAAGTAGGGTTTATCTCAGGAATGCAAGGTTATTTCTAACATCTGAAAATCAATGTAATTCACTATATTAAGAAACTAAAAATGAAGAAATGTATGATTTCAGTAGATTCAGGAAAAGCATAACAAAATCCAACATTCCTTCTGATAAAAACTCTCAGTAATCTAGGAATAGAAAGAATGAATGACAAAGAGCACATACAAAATGCCTATAGCTATCATCATACTTAATGGCAAAAGACAGTTCCTAAGATCAGGAACAAAACAAGTATGTCTGCTCCCACTGTTTCTGTTTAACACTGGACTGGGAATTATAGCCAGTGCAATAAGAAAAAGAATATAAAAGATCAAAAAGAAGTAAAATTGTGTGCATTCGCAGATGACAATATGTATGTAGAAAATCCAATAGAATCTATAAAAAGCTACTAGAATTAGTAAGCATAACCAGGTTGACAGTACAAATGTACAAATATCAATCATATTTCTATATATTAGCAACAAATATTCAAAAATATAAATTTTTTAAAAACATCATTTCCATAGCATCAAAAAATATATAATACATAGGGATAACTGTGACCAAAAAAAAAAAGTACAAGATTTGCCCCAAGAAAAGTACAAAATATTGCTAAGAGAAATTAAAGAAAACCTAAATGGACACTATCGTATGTTCATGGGTTGGAAGACTCAACATTGATAACAATTCTCCCCAAATTGGGATCCATAGATTCAATACAATCCCAATCAAATTCTCAAGCAGACTCTTTTGAAAAGCTAACAAGCCGATTCTGAAATTAATTTAGAAATGAAAGGACTTCAAAGAGCCAAAATCTGGAAAAAGAACAGCAAAGTTGAAGGACTTACACTATCTGATTTCGATTCTTGTTATAAAACTACAGTAATCAAGTCAGTGTAGTATTGGTATCGAGATAGACAAATAGGTCAATAGTGAAATGAAAGGCCAGAAATAAAACCACACGTATATAAGTAGATTTTCAACCTAAGTACAACCTAGATACAAGACAATTTAGTGAAGGAATGGTCTTCTCAACAAATAGTTCTAGAACAGTTGGATTCTATATGTAAAAATAAAATAAAATAAAAATTGATCCATACTTTGCTTACATATAAAAATTAACTCAAAGAGGACCATAGATCTAAATGTTAAGCCTAAAACTAAAACTTCCAGAATTTAAGAGAATGTCTTTGTGATATCAACTTAGGCAAAGATTTCTTAAAGTAACAAAAGCACAATCCATAAAAGAAAAAAATTATAAATTGGACTTTATCAAAATTAAGAACTTCTCTTCAAGACATCATTAAGAGAATGAAAACCAAGTAAAAGAAAATATTTGCAAATCTTATGTCTGAAAAAGGGCTTATAACCAGAATAAAGAACTTCTAAAACTCAGTAATATGAAAACACAGAACCCAATTAAAAATGGTCAAAAGATTTGAACAGACACTGCACCAAAGCTATATAGATAGTAAATAAGTTCATGAAAAGATGCTCAGTATCACTAGTCATTAGGAAAATGCAAATTAAAACCACAGTGAGGTACCACCACAAATTAGAACATCTAAAATTTTAAAGACTGACCATACCAAGTGCTGGTGGGAATGTAAAATAGTACACCACTTTGAAAAACTTTGACAGTTTCTTTAAAAGTTAAGTATATATCTACCTTATAATCCAGCCATTCTACTCCTAAGTATTTTTTTTTTTTATGGTGACACTGGTTAATGAAATCCAATAAGTTTCAGCTGTACATTTTTACAGTAAGGCATATATATATTTACACTGTGTGTTCACCTCCCATAGCTAGATCTCTTTCTGTAACCACATATTTGACCCCTTTTACCCCGTCTACCTCCCCACTCCTCTCTGGTAACCACTAGTCCATTGTCCATGTCCATGAGTCTCTCTTTCTTTGTCCTGTTCATTTGTTGCTTTTAGGTTTATATCCCACATATAAGTGAATGATAACACTTATAAGTGAATGATATCACTTATATGTGGGATACTCCTAGATATTTATGTAGCCAAGAGAAATAAAAGTATATGTCCACACAAAGACTTGTACACAAATTTCATAACAGCCTTATTTGTAACCAAAACCGGAAACAATATGTTCATTATTAGGTGAATGTATTAATAAACTGTGCTATATTCAGACAGAGGAATGTTACTCAGAATTAAAGAGAAATCAACTACTGATACACTAACAAACATGGATGAATCTTAAAATAATTTTAGTGAATGAAAGAAGCGTAACTACATACTGTATGATTTCATTAATGTAAAATTTTAGGAAATGAAAATTAATATATAATGAGAGAAAGATCAGTAGTTGTCTAGGATGGGGGTCAAGAAGCCAGGGATGTGAGAAGGTTTTGGGGTGATGGATATGTTCACCCTCTATTTGTGATGATGGTCTCATGAGTCCACAATGTGCCAAAACTTAACAAACTGTACTTCTAAATACATACAGTTTATAGCATGTCAACTATACCTCAGTAAATCAGCTATAACAAATATGGTCCTGATAATTAATAATCCTTCATAATACGAACTGGGCCCTAATGCATTCACTAAAAATTGTTAATAATGTGTATTTTTGTCATATAATTCATAAGGTACCATTCCCAAACTATTAAGACTGGTTTGAACTGGCAAAATTCAGTAAATCATAAAGAAAATAAATGTCTTATTGGAGCAAAAGATCTCTGAACAATTCAAATATTGTTTTCATTTAAAAAAACTTAAAATAACTAAAAAGAATAGCAAACCATGTAAACTGTTGATTTTAAGTAGAATTGTCCAAAAATAACAATGTGTTATTACCTCCTTTTTTGTATAATTGCTGCTACAGTTTCATACTCAGCCCTTTAAACCTGATTAAAGCTGACCTCTTTAATCAGCGGAGAGAAAGGAGCAACTATTTCCCAGAAGATGATATGCTCTCTGCATGAGGTGAAGTTAAACAGAAACATTAGGGCTTCTCGCTGAATCTCTCAGCACCCAGATAATCACCACAAACTTCTCTTCCTCATCAAAGCCTAATGGGAGATAGAAACAATCCAATCTCATCAAAGGAAGCCTGCAGAGGAACCTAACGAACAGAGTTCTTCAATTAGCATTATATAACTTCCTGCCTCCTCCTGGTTTGGGCGCCCAAGCTCTCAAGCCTATCAGATACTCCAACAATCACTTTCCTTCATTTAAAGGCTTAACACTCCTACTAAATCAGTCTACTTCATTCCTTGCCCTTTTCTTTATCATTCCTATAGTATTTATGTTGATGTTCTCATGCCTGGTGTAAATGCTGAAATCAGAACTTGTCTGCAGAAAGTAGCACGATGCAATGTAATGAGAGAAATATGGGCTTTGGAATCAGACAGACATGAGTCCATACTTTGGTTCCAACACTTATTGCCTTATGACTCCCGTTTTCTCAATAAGAGTCAAATCATCTTCCTCACTGTACAACAATTGGTAGTAAATGATACAACACATGTAAATTACTTGACAAATAGAAAGGGATCCATAAATTATAATCCCCACAATAAACCACAATTTTAAAAATTGGGGAGGAAAAGGTAGTTTCTTTAGACTAATAGTTGACTAAACTTGACCAATTCTAGCCTCAACACTGGAGTTAATCACATAATTGCAACTCTGGGGCATCAAGTTCTTGCTATGGTTCCAAATTAAATGCTATCTGAGAAGTCCCCATTGTCAAATCTTTCTGTGTCCTGTTACATGACACAAAGGAGCATCGTGTTCAGTTTCACCACCACCCTCAGGCTACTACAGACAACAAGAATTCTAGCCAAGTCTCCCTGACATCACCAATAACAGCAGAGACAGCTGGAGCTCAGAAGAATCTACGGGTCTATCCCAGCCCACGGTTTGATTTGTACACGTGCTCAGTAGTATCTGAGTGAAAATGAATTTTATTTCCCACAGCAACTCCCTGTATAAAGCAAAAAAAAATTTTGAAGGGTAAAATAAGAGGACATTCTAAAAGCTGGATTCTACAAGGCCGGTCATACAACATTACAGGAAAGCAATCTGGGATAAATGGGGAAACTGCAAATCTTCCTCACGCGAGAAAATCCTTTGTTACACTTTTCTGCCCTTAAAATATTGAGCCATGTCAAAATCACTTCCAGTCCGATACCCAAAATCAACTGGTCCTTAGGCATTCTGAGGTGAGCACTATAAAATGTGGTACAAATATGATTCTTTCAGAAATACCTAGCAGCGATGAAGCCCTCAAAGAAGCACAAACCTTTGCCTCAAAGATAAATCAACTAACCTAAAGAGTTTAATGCATTAGGCTTTTCATTTCTGATGGTTTCTTCATTAAATTTTCATCAAAATTCGCAAAACCCAAGTAAGTATATGTGTCATGGGCAAATACATGCAATAAGAAAGTGTTAAGAAAAGGTCAAGAAGTCTTAACTCTGATTGCAAAAGTCAAAAAATTATTCAATTGCAGAAGGACCAAAGTAAATTTGATTAATACAATTAAGGATATGAAATCAATGAAGTTCAAAATTTTATGTAGGGCTACCTCTTAGGCAATAAAAGTCCTGAAGACAATCAATTCATCAAAAAATATTTCCTACGCATCTAATATGCCTCAGCATAACGTTATGGAGACATGGGAATGTTTCTGTACGACTCTGGTACTTCCCATCTAACTAAAGAAGGATACTCACAACATGTAAGTAGGCCGAAGCAGAAGAGGCACCCACCCAAGAGTTGAAAGACTAGAACTCTAGTCCCAACTCTGCCTGACTCACTAGATGTCCGTCCTTGGGCAAATCAGGAAAACGTAAGACTCAATTTTCTCACCTAGAATAAGAGAGGGTTGGACAGGATGACTTCTAAGGCTTCTTCCACTCTGGGTCTACTAATCTAAGCTGAAGGACAAGAGAGAGGAATTGGGTCTTAAAGAACTGGGAGGATCTGAATTAACTCATGGGAGAAAGGACATTCCAGGGAGGAGCATGAAGGTAAAAATGAACACATCTTGTATGATTCGCTTATATGAGATATCTAGAGTAGTCAAAATCCAGGAAATAGAAAGTAGAAGGGTGGATGCCAGGAGCTAGAGGGGGAGGAGAAATAGGGTGCTGTTCAATGGGTACAGTTGTAGTTTTGCAAGATGACAAAGTCCTAGAGATTTGTTATACAACAATGTAAATAGAGTTAACGCCACTGAACTGTACACTTGAAAATGATTAAGAAGGTAAATTTTATGTTTTTATTAATTACCACAGAAAGAAAGTCATGGCAATTAGTGTCCTAGAGGTCACAATGATGCAAAAATATTTCAAATCAACTAACATCTAGTGTCCAATCCTGATCTCTAGAATTCCTTTTCTCCCAGTTAAAAGCAAGAGTGGACATGTCTTGCTAGTGAGACACAGAGGCTTCCCCAACAACGATAAAGCTCAGAAAAGTATCCAATACTAAGCAGTAGTAGAAATACGAAGCGGGCTATTCAAAAAGTCTAATTGTGTCACCCCCACCCACAATCCAGCCTAAGTCCCTACATAAAACCATAAAGGTTTCTATTCACTCTAAGGATAAAAAAAAAAAAGAAACTCCTCAACCTGTTTACAAGGCCTAGCACCCTTTGGCCCACCTCTCCAACCCCTTTTCCCCCCAGATTCTTCTACACCCTTCCCGCTCCATCTGTCAAGCTGTACCGTAAGTCCCCAGTCCTCTTCATTAACCCCACCATCACAGGGTCTTTGCCCCTGCTGTCTGCTCTAACTGGAACACTCTTCCTTTCCTGTGCAGCTTTCAGATTTCAGTTCAAATGTCACTTCTCTGACTTCCCTAACTCAAATACTTGTCACAGTTGCAATTTACATGCATGTGATTCTTTAATATCATCTGCTGAGGGCAAGGACCACATATGCATTCACTCTCCCCCATTTCCAATGCCAAACACAGTGACTAGGATCAAATATTTGTTAACTAAGTGAATAAATGGGCACTAAACATATAAGAAAGCAATAAACATCGCAAGAGGTCTCCTTAAGAGTGTGCATCTTCGCAAAATGAACCTTTGGAGAATGCCCAAAAAATGGAGTCTAAAATCCCTATTCAACTCTTAGGGGAAAAAAAAAAGTCAATTCAGATACCTATACAGGCATACCTCGGAAATACTGCAGCTTCAGTTCCAGACAACTGTAATAAAGTAATGCAATAAAGCAAGTAGCAATCCTTTTGCTAGTGGTGAGTCTTATCTTCCTTTTACAAGAAAAAAAAGAAAAAAGAAAAAAACGCACCAATGAAGCACAATAAAAAGTAGTATACCTGTATAAATTTCTTTGGCCCTTCTGTCTCTAGCCAAACACTCAGCATCAAAGGCAGGTAGGTTAAACACACACACCAAAGATAAAGCAGAACTACTAATTGCTGTTGTTTTTGGCATTTCCTGATACAGTGCCTGCTACATAGGAAGCATTCTGGAAGTGAAGGGAAAACATTTCACAAGACTCTGAAGTATATATGAAACTATAACTAACTCTACTTAAACTGTGGTGTCTCCTATAAGACACCAACCATAGAAGTTGACACCAACTGCAGAAGCAGAGGAAAGAATCTCTAAATGGCAAAGCCCCATACTAGTAGCCTCATCATATGAGATCTCAAATACAAAATTGCCAGATTTGTGCCAAGAGTGAAAGAAATATATACCGCAATCAAGTGACCCTAGAAATTTAAATACTACAAAAAGTCACATGAGACCATTACCCAACCCCTTAAAAATATAAAGTATTGAGGATTCTCTGTCCCCTCCAATACAATTACAAGTTGTATCTATACTTTAAAGACAAATCAAGAGACAGTTTCTATACTTTAGAGATATAATCCATAAACATATCCCTGAAAACTCAGACCATACTGATTACTCCCGTCACTGACTTTGCATTTAAACAAATGTTATTTTATAGTCTTTCTAAAATTTAATGTGTGTAGTCTCACTTCTTATATGTGTCCTTCCGGGTGCATATAACACTGTAGGTGCTTAATAAATACTTAGTGAACTGAAAAGAAATTATACTGTTTTGAATAATGGATTTTAATATATACACTCCCGAATTTTATTCCCAAATACTGTCATTCCCCAAAATTGTTCATAATGCCTCAGTTTTAGTTCCACCACCATTGCATTCAATATAAGGTCGTTATCCACCAACGCTCAAGTAAGACACAATTAATAGAGGTTTTCAGTCCCCTGTAGTTTCATATAAATTTCAGTTTGTCAATTTCCAGGAAAAAAAAAAGGCGACTAGGATTTTGATACTGTGTTAAATCTGTTAACAACGCCTTCCCCTACTTTCTCCAACGTAGCAAATTTCACTTGAAATTTTCCTAAACCTCCTCAGTCCCAGGGAGAGTTCCTTCTGTATAAACTTGGAAGATACAAAATCTAAGCTACAGAATACTAACTGCACATCACTAAAGACTGGAAAAGCTAATTACCAAAATAGTCAATTAAATGAGTCTCCACAATCCATCAAGCAGATACAGTGTATCACTTTGGAAAGCATCAGGCAAACATCAAGCATTATAGCTGAGTGGCTACTGTTCAAGGCTCCTGAGGCGCCCCATCCCTGCCCATCCCAAACATCATCCACAGGTGACCCGAGCCTCGAGAAGCATCCTCTCTACAGCAACCGGCTCTGTTCAATTCTGGTTTTCCTCCTCGCGCACCGCACTGGGCTACAGGAGAGGGCGGGGGGCGAGGAGCGGGGCCTCGGAAGCCAGGTCTGCCGGGAGCAGGGGGCGTGGGGTGGGCAGGGGCGAAGCCAGGGCCCGGGAGAGATGCCAGAGGCGGAGGACGCTCGCCCGGGGCCGCCGCCGGCGCCCCACGAGGGGCCGCGAGGCCCCGCGGGCCAGACCCGGGTCGGTCCTCAGAAGGGGTCGAGGTGGGGCGCGCGCAGCGGGGCGGGAGGCCTCACCCTTGCTCCCCGGAGGCCGGCGCCGCCGCGGTCCCGCAGTTGCTAAGGAGAAAGCTCTTCCGGGTCACGGGCGCGGCGGTACAGGGAGCAACGGTGGCCGGAAGGGGCCAAGAGCGGCGCGCGAGGCGTGTGCGCGGCGCAGGCGGTGGTCTGCGGCAGCTGCGCGGCGGCCGGGGCGAAAGAGCCGAGTCGGGGGCCTCGCGGCTTCTCCGGTCTCGCCTCACGGGGGCGACCTGCTGTAGCCGGTGGCTCTCGCTAGGCGACCTCCGGGACGCCTTCTCGCCCGGCCCCGGCTGGCCCTGAAACCCCGCTCCGGAGCCAGCCGTCGTCGGTGCCCTCCCGCCCCTACTGCTGAGCCCCCCGCCCGGGCCCTCCACGGGCTGGGCTCTCACCCCGCGGGTAGTCCCCGGGTGCAGCCTCGCCGGCCCTTTCCTGTGACAGGGTTTTACCCAGCGACACCTGCCCAGAGCTAGGTGCAGGGTAGGCACTGGGGTCACAACGGGGACCCCCCCCAGGCGGGGTGCCTGCCCTCAGAATGCTCAGGCTGCTGGGAGGGAGGGCAGGCGGTGTCCTACATGATAGGACACGCGAAGTCAAAGAAGCGACAGGAGCCTTCCGGAGGAGGAGGAGGCCTGTCCAGACACAAGTGGGGAAAAGCTGATGGTGGCAACGCCAACCAAATAAAAAGGGTAAGGAAGAAAGCGTTTCAGGTCAGGGAGTAGGCTCGGTTGAGAAACCCGCTGAAAGGTCGGCCTACCCAGGGAGGTGTGTAGGAAAGAGAGAATGGCTAAGGAGAGAACCTGAAAAAAAAAAAAATCAATATTGTAGGTGTGAAAAAAGGAACCCTGAAAGAGCACCCAGAATGTTGGGTCCTGAGAATGCAGAAGAGAAAAGAATATCGGTAAGCGGGTGGTCACCAGTGTCAAATGCTGTACAGGTCAAGTGCCCAGTGGCGACCATAGAAAAATCAAAATTCAGGAATACAGCGTCAAAGTCAACAGTGGCTTGAGCCTGTGTACTGAAGGAATCCACTATCATATGCTTCATACAAAGAAAAGATACGTTCAATTGTTCTGAATACCTTAATGTTTTAAAAATCGTCGTCATAGTATTTGCAAATTCAGAATTCCTCTAACTGAACTTGAAGCTGGAAAATATTTATTTAACCTTGCGTCTACGCTGCCTGCCACACAAAGGCTTCAATGTTTGTTTAGAGAATAAATGAACCCATAAAAGCCTTCGGTTTTTAATGTTCACGCAGGTCTCTAGAATCCTCAGCAAAACTGTGATATAGGCAGAATTCGTAGAGAATGGAAGAAGCGCAGGAAGGGTAGGAAGCAGAGGCTGGTAGGGTTCCAGGGGTTCAGGGCAGAAGCTGGTGGGGTTCCAGGGTTTCAGTGTGTAGAGGAGTGTCCAATGGAGCCAAGGGTGGGAAGATCCAGAGGAGAAAAAGAACAAAGGATGGAAAACATCCTTTTGATGTTTAGAAGCCAGAACTGAGAGATGAAACCAAGGAAACCAAAAATAGTTATAAACAGGAATAGAAGAGCAAAGACAAGAACAAAAGAAGGACAGTCACTGTACGTAAGTTCATCAGGCGGATCCGTTCTGACTGGACACCTGGCAGAAAACGCGCCAGCCCGTGTGAAGGCTGCAGGGTTGGGTGGACGTATCCCCACATCGTCTAGGCCAAGTGAGCCCAGGGCTGCCTCGTGTGGGCCAAAGGAAAACCACAAGATGCTGCAGAGTGACTTGGGGTGAGATGCTTGTACGACAAGCATGCCTCCAGTCCATAGCTTCTGGAGAAATATTGTTCTTCTCTGAGAGACTATAAACTGTCTACAATGGATGCGACCAGCCATCCGTGGGAGTAAACAAAATTCAAAACGTGTGGCTGAAGAGTTTAGGAACAACCAAAATATCAGCCAAAGGGACCTAGGTGTAAGGCCAGCAAGGCAGGACCTAAAAATGTTATAATTTGATAAAAGGCAGCTAAACCAATTGTTTTGTCAACAGGACAAGTCAACTTTTAAGGTAGAAAAAGGAAACCCTAAATACATGAAGTATAATAAAGTCCATCCCATTTCTACTGGCAGCCTTGGATGCAGCATGTATTCTAAAGAACTGTTCAAGCACCAAGGCAATTCATTAGGCTCAACTTGGCTGGGGTTCTGGGAGATTTCAGTGGTGCCTCAAGAGATAGAAACTTATCATTGCTATGAAGGGCATATTTTTAGAGAACTGCCGAAAGTTATTGGTGGACTCTAATTCCAGAGTGGTGAGGCATGGAAGGTTCGAGGTGATGTGCTTAGTCTGACTTTGGTCTCTGGATGATGGATGGCCAATTAATAATGCAAAATGTTTTGAGGAATGCCCCCCAATACCCATGAGTGGTGGACCAGAATTATCATGCCCTGTTAGTAAATGAAACAAGCCATCTGCTGCCTCCAGAGAATCCCATTTTGACATTGGGAAGAACTGTGTTATGAAGTTAAAGCCTTAAAAGGCAGTTAGGGGTTATAGACAGCCCCAGAGTATTCCAGTCCCAGCCCAAACCTGATTCCTAACCATCACTACCACCACTTGGTCTTCTCTTGTACTGACATCCCCCCCACCCCCGCCATCACAAAGGCAGATACCCAGACACTTGGGAGGCATCCTTGAATCTCCACTTTCCCCTTTATCACTCCCCTCACCTCCCCAATCTGGGTTCAGTCCAAGACATAAAGCCTCCCAGATGGTCTCATGTTTCCCCCACCCACTTTCACCCCCTCCACCACCACAGTGAAAGGAACAAATAACCAAGGCAACTCAGGCTCTGTATATGTTACAACCTCAGCAATGAAGCAAAGGCAAGGCAATAAGGTTGTGTGTGTGTGTGTGTGTGAGGTGTGTGTGTGTGTGTGTGTGTGTGTGTGTAGACAGTGTGATGACCAAACATTACAAGAACTTCAAGGAGATAACATAGAATACATTTATTCATGCCTTTCATATGCTAATTTCACCTCTAAAGAAGTAAAAGATAATGAAAGGACTAAGAATCGAACTTATTCCGAGAACCAAAGTGAAGGAGTGTTTGCTGCCCTGGGGGTGCAACTTGGGAAAGCCCTTGCTCTGCCATGGGATGCGTTAAAGCACCACGAGCCTCCTCCGTACCTGTGCAGGCTGATACTGCTGTGGGCTAAGTGCTGTGAGTAAGCAGAAAATATTTCTCATCAAACACAATGTCAGTTGTTCTTGGCCTCCTCAGCTGCTGCACCTAGACCCACCCAGACCACTGTTTCCAACCTGCCGTTTTCATCTGAATATAGTCTATTTTTGTTCTTGTCTCACTTTAAACTTAGTTTTAAAAAATAGATTTTTTTATCTTCATAATATTTTTATTTATTTATTTTTATTTTTTATTTGTTTGTTTGTTTTGCCTCATAGTCTTAGCCTTTACCTTAATTTCTCCTTGGCCTTCTAGTTCCTGTTTAAAATTTCATCTTTTTAAATATCTTTAGATGTTAATTTTATCAGGATTTTATCAACATGTTAGTCTTAACTTTTAGGTTTAATTTTTGTATTTTCTAGATCTTTGATCCTCTTAAACTTTTTATTTCACATACATGCTATTTTAATGTGAGTTTTAGAAAATTTTGCCATTTACAATGTTATTTTTTCTAAATTTTCATTCCTACATTTTCTAATCTGTCTTAATTTTTATACTGTCATCACCCTGTCTTAATCTTTCTCTGAGCTTCCATTTTTTTCTGCTTTCGTCCTTTCTGTTTTAATCACAGATGTATCTCAGCAGCTACAAATGGTATCTAACAATGATTATACCTTAAAGAGAAAGAATGGCATGAAGCTCACCAAACCCAGAATGCTTAGACCTTTGTTTTGTTGGAGAATTCACTGCAGAGGGAGGTCTTTACAGGACAAGATTTTACTTTTCTCCTGGATCTTGCCCCCTGGCAGGTACAAGCCTCATGAAAAGCCAATATAACAGGAAGAGGTCTCTCATGTTCCAATCCCGATACAGCAGCAATGCAACATAGCACTTAAGACCAGGGGAACTAAACTGCTGGGTTCAAACCCACCTCCTCCAGTTACTCACTGTGTGACCAAGGGCAAGTGACTCAACCTCTCCATGTCTCCGTTGTGCTCACCTATTGAATGAGGATCATAGGTTGGTGTGAGATTTAAATGAGTCAATTCATGTAAAGCACTTACTATATGCCTGGCACATAGTAAATATATGATAATATCATTTAATTAGAAGTTATCCTGAACAGTCACTCTTAGGAATGTAAAATAACCAAGCATCTTGTAGATGATGGTCCTGTCGGCACAGCTTCTATTCTAACTCTTGTAGCAGACACCGTAACCTACCAAATTTCTCTTTGGCATGGTCTCTTCCAAACAGAACCCCAATTTTTTTCAGATATTGGCATTTCTCTAAGGAGTCATGGGGAGGAGAGGGGTGGTGTGTGTGTGTGTGTGTGTGTGTGTGTGTGTGTGTGTGTGTGTGTGTGTGTTAGGGCAGGGGTGGGGAATAATTTCAGTGAAGGATGACTCTCCCTTTCCAGTGCCTAAAGCTATTGAGTCTCTATACTCTAGAATTCTAGAGAGAAAACATCTGATTGACTCAGGCCAGCCTGTGAATCGAGTTAGAGGTCTGCTGGAGCCCGTCAGCTGAACCAAGGAGACAGACTCATGTAGTAGAATTATGGCTGCTCAGGTTTACCCATTCATTAGGGGCTGCGTGTGTGTGTGTGTGTGTGGGCAGGTGGTGCAGGTGTGTGTGTGTGTGTAGGTGCACACACTTGAGGGGAGGGGCAAAATTTCAATGAAGGTTGTGTAGGCGAGGAGAAATGATAATCTTATGCAGTATATAGCCTGTCTCCACAGATATGCATACCCTAGTCTGAAAAGCAGGGATATAAAGTATAATTGTCATTAAATATGGTAGTCGCATTTTAAAATATTTAACTGGAGAGAAATCTTTTCAGAATGCAAAAACAAAACCAAGAGGACTTGACTAGGGAGGACTTGGAGAAGGTGAATGAATGACAAAAATATTCCGAATCTATTTATAAGAAAGAAAAATGTTTTTAAATTAGAACAAAGAAACCAGCACAATTTGGTTTTTGCTGGGTAAGTGAAAACCTAGTAAAACACTAGGAAATTGTGTTCTTCAGAAAATGTTACATTTCGTCTCACTTAAATGAGTCAAAAAACACAACATCCAATAGAAATCTATGTTAAGTTAAAGAGAAAACAAAGAATTTTATTAACTAAGAAAAATATGGAATAACACAATTACAACAATTATAAGATTACATGTAAATGGACTAAATTCTATTTAAAAAACAAAATCATAGACTGGATTCAAAAGACAAAATCCACACTTATGAATCTCATTTTTCCAAAAAAAAAAAAAGTTTAAAAAAAAGGGAGATAGCAGAATTTAAAAGCCTAGTTCAGATGAATCCAGCTTGCACAACAGCAAGTGTAGCGGGCCCCAGCTTGACTGACAAAGTTATGTTCATCCCAGGATTCCAGCATACCTGGGCATGCCCAGAACACGAGCGGCAGGACCCACTGGAAAAGTCTGTTTTCATGAGAAGCCAGCATCGTAGCAAAGAATCCCTTCTTTAGTCAAGGCCAAAGAGAAGCCCAGGGACAGCAGGTCAGTATGATGCTGTGTGCAGCAGGAAGGCTGTAAGGAGAGAGAGTGGCCGCTAAACAAGCTGTTTGGCCAAAGGCAGCCCCGCTCTGTCACTTTTCAAGGGAACCGAGCAGCAGCAGAAGGGTGCTGTTGGAGCATGTTGCGTAAACTCTCCACAATACTCCATTCATTGGCCCTAAATGCAGGCTATGCCCCAGCCCCACAGAGGGATCGCTGACAAGTCCCTACACCTCCATTGCTTCTTCTCCAAAAAAGAGACAATTGGAGGAACTGATCCAAAGAGAAGAATTGGGAAAATACAGAGCCTTCTCAAGTGTGCGTTAAGCTTTCACAAAAATTAATTGCAATTTTGAAGATAAAGATATTCACAGTAGACGCACGAAAATTTTACGCATACTTTCTCAGACTTCCATATAATAAATCGGAGAGGAAGTCAACACGCCGCCTATATGCACATGATCAGGCAAGAATGGAAGAAAGACTGTGATGGAACAATGAGTTGAAAATGCAACGCCAAATATGGGAATATTATTTTAAAGACAAACAAAAGAAAGATACCAGTACATAGTTAAAGCTATATTGGAGGAACTTTTGTGTCTTTCATGCCTACGGTAATAAGAAAGAAAAACAACTAAATCTGCACCTAAATTTTAAAAAGATATAAGTAACAAATTTAAAAGGGAAAGTAATAAATATGAAATAACTAAATTAGAAAATAAGAAAATATCTGTTTAATAAACAAAAGTAATATTTAAAAACTTAACGAAAATTTACAAACCACTAGTATAGCCAAGAGAACACAAGAGAAAATTCAGAAGACTATATAAACACAAAAAAGTTTCAGTTATGAGGAAATACCATTCAAAGTTAAACCCTAATAAGTTTAAAATATTAAAGAAAATGAACAATTTTGAATAAAATAAACACAGGAAAGAAAAATTCGGAACAAGGAAAGATTGACAAAAGGAATAGTCAAGGAAGAAACAGGGAAAACATTCAATGAAGATTTGTAGAATAAGTGAGTGAATTTTTAGAAAAAAACGCTTGATGTCATTAACACTTACACTATAAAATAAAAAAGCATTCATTTTGTGAGGCAAATTTGGTCATTTCCTACATGTAAAACTAAAGATGATAATAAAAAACGGTTTCAAAAAGTTTACTTCATACATAATTTTACCACTTTTGCACAATAATATTCATTTTATTTTACTTTTTATTACTAGTACTATTTATGTTGCATAGTTGCAGAATGGAAAACTATTTTACATCCTTTCTTTTATAGTATTTAGTATTTCTTATATTTATTTTAGTATTTCTTATATTTATTTTAGAGTTTTATCTTTTTTTATTACGCAAATTACAAATGTTCATTGGCAATAACTTAGATAATACATTTAATTATTAAAAAGCAACTAAAAACGTGTAATTCTACCAACCAGAGATAGATAGATAGACAGACAGACAGACATTTGGATTTGATTGGATATACTATTTTTGAAAGTTTAAATTGAGATACAAGTTGTATAACATAAAATTCATCATCTTAAAATATATAATTTAGTATAATCACAATGTTGTGCAATCATCACCACAATTTTAGAATATCTCATCACACCAAAGAGAAACTCCATATCCATTAACAGTCACCCCCATTACCATCCCATCTTCCCAGCCCTAGGCAACTACCACTCTACTTTCCGTCTCTATGGATTGCCCTCTGCTGTACATTCTGTATCAATGGAAGCAAACAATATGTGGTCCCTTGTGACTGGCTTCTTTCACTTAGCATAAGTTTTCAAGGCTCATCCACATTGTAGTATGAGTCAGTACTTCATTCCTTTTTATAGCTAAATAATATTCCATTGTATATTTACCACATGTTGTTTATCTGTTCAGCAGTTGATAGACATTTGGGTTGTTTCCACTTTTGACTATTATGAATAATACTGCTATTAACATTCAAGTACAACTTTTTGCATGAATATACGTTTTCAGTTCTTCAGGGTATACATAAACACATAGGAGTGGAATCACTGGGTCATATGGTCACTACGCCATTTTACATTCCCACCAGCAATGTATGGATTTCCAGTTTCTCTACGACCCTGACGACATTTGTTATTTTCCATTTCTTCCTATAGCCATTCTAATGCAGTAATGTCTCATCTAGTAAAGTGGCATCTCACTGTAATTGCATTTCCCTAATGGCTAATGATGGTGAGCATCTTTTCATGTGCTTATTGACCATTTGTAAATCTTTGGAGAAATGCCTATTCAAGTCCTCTGCCCATTTTTTAATTGAGTTACTTGTTCTTTTATTATTGAATTGTGAGAATTCTCTATATATTCTGGATACAAGGCCCTTATCAAATATATGATTTGCAAATAGATTTACAAAACAGAAGTTTTAATTTGGATGAAGTCTGAATTATTTTTTCTTTGGTTGCTTGTGCTTTAGATATCATATCTAAGACAGTGTCGCCTAATTCAAGGCCATGGGATGTATACCTATGTTTTTTTCTAGAAGTTGTATGGTTTTAGCTCCTACATTTAGATCTTTAACCCATTTTGCTTTAATTTTTGTATATGGTGTGAGATAGAGGTCTAACTTTAGGGAGTCTTTTACATGTGGTTATCCAGTTGTCACAGCAACATTTGTTAAAAAGACTATTTTCCCATGGAATGATCTTGGCACCCTTGTCAAAATCAACTGACCATATGGGTTTATTCTGGGGATCTCGCCTCAATTCCATTGATCTGTCTTTAGGCCAGTGCCACACTGTCCTGGTTACTATAGCTTTGTAGTAAATTTTGAAATTGAAAAGTGTGAGTCCTCAATGGAATAGACTTTAACATTGTTTTGTAACTTTTTTACTTCAAAAACTTGATAATATTCGCATTAACATGTCAATAAGTATAATTCTATAGCATTACTTTAAATAAATATTAGTATCCCAATTATGAATTTTCCATTAATTATTTGACCAAAATTATACCATGTTGTTAGATACATAGGTTATTTCCTATCTTTTGTTATCATAAACGATGTTTAATAAACATCTATATAACTAAATCTTTGCACATGCATTAAATTATTTATTTTGAAAAAATTATTTGTATTTATTTATTGCAAAGACTGTATAATATTCCATTAAGTTTATGTACAATAATTCCATTTGGTATTTAAGCATTATAAATAATGGGGTAGTAACATCTTTGTATATTTGATTAGCTCATTTTGGGTATTTCCTTAGATAAAATATACTAACGAGATTTCATAATCAAAGGTTACAAACATTTTTATGACAATCGATATACATCCAATCCATATTTCAAATATACATTGCACCAATTTAATGCTCCCCAAAAACAATGTACACCAATTTCACTATCTTTGTCAAAATTGAGTATTATACTTTTTAAAAACTACTTTAGCGATTGAAAATAGCATTTCATTTATGTTTTATTTACATTTGTGTGATTATTGGGGATGTTTTGACTTCTCTTGGATGCTATAAATGTATTTTCTTCTGAGCATATTGTTTTTTTCATGACTTTAAAGAATCCTCTATTAAAGCCCTCAATTCAACTAATTTGTGAAGTCTCTCATTAAAGTGTAATTTTAACCATTTTCTATCATTCTTGCTGTAAACAATTTCCCGTCCATTTTGCCTCATTTCTTTTTAATGTACAAGAATAGAACAGCAGCCAAGACATCATGCTGGGCTTAGAATATTTATGTTGGCAAAAAAAATGAAAACAGTAGCTAAGCTGATTTCCAGTCCTTCAAAAGTGGCCTTTTATTCTGCCTGAGAGTTATTAGTTCTCGTTATTTTGTGTATTTCTTTTTAGAAGTAATATACTCATTTCATGCAAAATTCAACAGAGCTAGTGAAAAGATGTCCCCCGATCTCTGTCCAGCAGCACCCAGTTTCCCTCTCTGTTAGCACTTTCCTCCATCGTCCCAGTACCCATCGTCCATTCATCCATTCCATCGACATGTTCATGGTGCCTGCTCTGTGTGAAGGCAGGCAGGTACGAGACTTCAGAGAGGTTCCAATCTCACCTCTACCACCGACAGCCCATGGCCTTGGGCAAACCACTTGGTCAAGCCTCACTTTGCTTGTGTGTGAAATGGGGATAAGGTAGCTGGCAATGGCCCATGTCCTAAAGATACCACAGGAATAAGCTATGTCGCCTGTCCTCAAGAGCTCTGCTCAAGCGTCCCTCTTACATGTGCGTCTTGGTTCCCTCTTCTCGTTTTTCCCCCTTCGACTGAGCTGTTTCTCTTGCCGCTGTGCTAGAATCCTTCATGTCCTCTCGTCCCACTGCAGGGAGGCCCATCCACAGGACCAGACCCTGCAGACAGCCAGGAGGTGGAAGCTGGGGCTTTCCATGGCCTCATACTAACCGTGAGAATTTTGAACCAAATTCTTAAACTTCATATTCACCAGAATTATCTTGTCAGACACAGTAAAACCATGTATAGTTTGTCTCAACATTATGGATGGCAAGTGTTCAGCCATGGGAAAAAAATGTTAAGATAAACAATGAACTCAGTCACCTGATTCAGGTGTCGTCATTTTCGCTCTTCCTGAAGAAAAATAGTCACTGAACTCTGAAAATATTGGCCAACATCTTCCCCACCAGCTGTGCCTTCTGTTTGAGGAGAAGAGCAAGTTTTCAGTCTGAAAATACCTATATCCAAATAGACGTTTGCGTTTTTTTAGCAAAGTGTTCTTATTGTGCTACCAGACCCGCTAAAGAAACCAGAGGAGGGGCATCTTCCGGGGCGGGAGTGGAGGCGGTTCTTGGAGGAGGCCAAGGCAAGGATGCTGGTGCATTCGGGGAAGTAGTAGCCTGGAAGCCAGTCTCTCCCTCCATTCCTCCTTTTAGTTCTTCCTGCCATCAGGGCACTGCCGCCTGTGAGATGACAAGGCTGTCCCCAACCCACCCGTCCTCAGGAGGAAGCTGAAAGATTCCTCTCCACCCCCACAAGGTCAGCTGGCTTCCTCTGTCAGCGCAAAGTCTGAAGGTGCAGGCAAACTGGATGGGAGGGACCATCCCACCTCCCTTCTCTACAGGCACTGTAAAGATGTATTTTATTCAGGTCATAGGAACTGAACTAGCTGGATCTTGGGGAGCAGCTCCATCAAGAACTGGGGTCTTTGTGAAATCTCGGCTGCAAACTTCATGGCCTTGTACACCCAAGATGTCCCGAGAATGGCCTCCCAGGGTCTAAGCTTTTTCTCTTGGAACTGGCTGTGAGGAACCCCCCCAAAGGGTCCTTCTTCATAGCCTGGCTCTGTGACCAGTAAGACTGGCAGGGCGAGCAAGGAATGTCCAGTGCAGCAGCAGGAGGCATCCACTGGTTAACAGACATCGCCTTAATGTTTTACTGGTTCATATGTGGAAATTTTTAACAAGGCACTATTAGTATTTTAAATCTCTGTGTCTGATCCAGACGGGCGAGACCTGCCTCAATAAGCTTGGTCCATCTCTGAACGTCCTGTTAGGACCTATCGAGCCCTCTACCTGTAACAGACCCTTAATTAGTATTTATAACACATTTTTAGATCTAAGAAAATGTATATTCCTTAAGACTCTTTTCTTTTTAAAAAATCATCTTGACCATTTTCATGAATTTATCATTCCTGAGAAAATTTTAAATCAGTTTTTCAGGAGTCACAAAGCCATTGAGATTTAGTTTGGGATCATGTTAAATTTATGCAGTATTTGGAGGGAGAATAAGCATCTTATAATAGCGTGTCTCTCCATAGAGACATGTGACACAGTTCTTTATCTTGTCAAGTGTTCCTTTATATCCCATAACATTAAATTGTTTAATTTTTTATATGACTGTCATTAATGAGCTTTTCAGATGTATTTGCTGATGGATTATTGCCGTCATATAGGAAGGTATTTGATTTTTATTTTTTTAAAACGTTTTTGTATAGAACCATTTTTATATTTCCCTTAAATCGGGGGTCCCCATCCCCTGGGCCACAGACTGATACCAGTCCACGGCCTCTTAGGAGCCAGGTGGCACAGCAGGAGGTGAGCAGCAGGCAAGGGAACAGAGTTCTCCAGTGTGGCATCACTGCCTCAGCTCCACCTCAGATCATCAGGCATTAGATTCTCATAGGAGCACTGGTCCCTGGTGCCAAAAAAGGTTAGGGACCGCTGCTTTAAATGGTCATTTCATTAAACCCAATAATAAGAATAAGACTTGGAAAATAAGAGACCATATTATTATTTGCCATGATTTGACTGTATGCCAAAAAGAAAAAAAAGAACCAACAACCAAAAACCCAAGACAGTAGAATTAAAAACTATTAATACAATAGGAATATCTAGTTATTAATCCAAATTTAAAATTAATATGTAAACATTAATAATTTTATTTATATGTCAATGATAACCAGAAGTAATACATAATTTTTAAAAATCCTCAGTAAAAAAACAGCATGTTTTATATCCCATTTATTATAACCACAAAACCTATAAAAAGCCAGGAACAACTTAATAAAAACATGTAAGACCTATGTGAGGAAACTCTAAAGCTATGGAAAATGGAAAGGCGCACCTTGTCCTTGGATAGGAAAACTCAATATTGAAAAGGTATCAAACAGTCTTAAGTTTATACATGCATTTAATAAAATCATAGCAGGATATTTAGGGAACTTAGATCAATTATTCTTCCAGGTAGATAGCATAAAAGGGGTCAAAAATGTGGTGATGGAAAGAAATCTAACTATGGATGGTGAACACATAATGCAATATATATATATGTATATGCCTAACTGCTAAACTGTACACCTGAAACTTACTGGATTTAGTTAACCAACGTCACAATAATAAATAAATAAATTAATTAATTAATTAATAATAAACTTCTTCTGGAAAATAAATACGGAAAAAGAGTAAAGAAAACACTGAAAAAAAAGAGTATCTTGGGAATGATGTGCCCTACTAGATGTTAAAATATATTTTAAAACTACGGTGAGTAAAACAGTACGGTTAGGACTAAGCAGGCAGAACGATAAAACGGAGTCCAAAACTTTACATAAGTCTCATGAGAATTCAGCATAAGGAAAGCGAAAGTTTAAATTGTTGGGAGAGAAACTCAGTAAATGTTCTACAAAACTCCACAAATGATGTTGGGACAACTGACTACCCACTGAGGAAAAAAATAGTTGTATTCTTCTCTTTAAGCCCGAATAAATTATAGAAAGATCAATCTATACATTTTTAAAAGTCAAATGTGCTGAAGTAAAAAGTACAAAAGTATTTCTATAATCTCGTGTCAGTGTCGCTGAAGAATAAGAAAACTTCTTGCCTCTGGGACACTTTTCCAAATGCTATGATAGACTAATCTTAATCAACAATGCTTCGCAAAATATTTTAAGCATAACCTGATGGTGCCAAAAGGTGATGTACAGCAAGGGTCCCCAAACCCCAGGCCGCAGACTGGTACCCAGTCTGTGGCCAGTTGGGAACCGGGCCGCACAGCAGGAGGTGAATGGCGGGCCAGCGAGCGAAGCTTCATCTGCATTTGCAGTTGCTCCCCAGCACTGGCATCGCCGCCTCAGCTCCGCCTCAGATCATCAGGCATTAGATTGTCATAGGAGCACCAGTGCCTGGTGTCAAAAAGGTTGAGGACCACTGGTATACAGGACAAACCTGGAGGTGAGATGGTGCTTTGATGGAATGCTGACTTCCCTCCTATTTCTATCCTGGAGTGAGCATCCTTGCCTTTCTGATGTTAAGCACTCCTGCTTCCTGCCATCCTTGATGACATTCTCCTCCGTTCCCTGCTCCCCTCCTCCTCCCGCAAACACGCATCTCCATTTCCACCCCTGGCAAAGCTGTGCTTGCTGCGAACTGCCTTTGGGGTAGAGCTGGTGAGATTACCATCCTATCAAGAAGATGAGGCTGAGCCATATTTAATCTGATTTAGAAAAATAGAAAATAGTAACATTTCTTGCACGTTAGTTTTGCAGAGTAAATCCACGCTGTGACCCAAATTTGGCCCTCTATGAGCATTAGGGCCACCCAGAGCCCTCTCATGGTCTTCATCCCTCTCTGGAGAGATTTCAGGTGCATAAGACCGTTTATCACTTTTATTAAAGCTCTGTCCTAGGCTTTGGTCTCCAGGGACAGAATCAGTGAGGGTCTGAGCCCCCTGTGCTCAGGGGGGAAGCCCAGCTCCTGACACAGATCTGGGGTTGGTGCCTTGGACCCTCTAAGTCCCTGGTCCAGGCTGTTTGGGTTACAAAGGGAGACGGTGATCAGATATAATCTCAAGTGGAGTAAAACAGTTGGATTCTGCCCTCTCTTCTCATTAAGTTGTATTTTAAGGGCTTGATATCACTTTTGAATAAGCCGGATACCCACACCCCCCAACTGCACCCCATAGAACGCAGTGCTAGAAAGAGTGAAAATTGAACACCTCCCTGTGATGTGGATTTACTGCCATGAGCTGGTATGGACACAGTAAATAACTAGGGCTGCTATCTAGGTACTGCCTGGAAAAGATAGCTAAACATCAATAATTTTTAAAAAGAATCCTTTCTGGACAGAACTTTCTTAACTGATGGCAGGCTTGTAGCTAAACAATCTGATAAAGAAACTAAAATATTTAATTATTGAGTCTGTTAGTGTGTTTTATAAATGCTGTTAACCTGGAAGTTTCATCAAGAAATAAAGTTGTCTAAAGTTAGATGTTTTACGCTTTATCTGGATTTTTTTTTAATGATTGTGGTAGGTGACTGGTAACACCTGCTTTAAATTTTTCCATGTTAAAAAAAAATGAAGTTGGATCCCTACCTCACACCTTAAAAGTATATGTGTACATTTTGACTTCTAATTCTCACATTTCTGGATTAGAAGTAAAAATGTACACATATTCCAACACAAACAAATCTCCATAAAAGTACCAGAAAAAAAAACAGGTGTTTATTTAATCTTGGGATGCGAAGGGGTAGATCTTTCTAAAAATGACACCAAAGCGTGAAATCATTTAAAAACATGATGGATTTGATTATATAAAAATTTGAAACTTCCAAATGGTATTTACATGTATTTAAAAGTCAAAACAAAAACTGAGAAACAGCATTTTGACATGTTAGAAGCAAGGGAATAATGTTCCCAACAGACGAATAACTCTTATAAATTAATTAGGAGTAATAATATTCTGGTAGAAATATGAGCAATAGATATGAAGCGGTAACTGACCGAGATTTGCAAATGGCCAGTGACCTCATGAGAGGATGTTCAATCTCACCAGTAACCTAGGGAAGAGTAAAGAAAGAAGAAAAGAGGGGGAAAAAATGAAAAAAACATCACACACACAGCACCGTCACAACAAAACCCATGGGATGTCTTTTCTTGCCTACTAAATGAGCTAAGGTGAGAGATTGCGACGCCAGTGCTGGGGAGGGCTCCAGGAAAACGACTTTTCAGCAGCTGGTGGGAAGAGTGCAAGTATGTATCATCTCTTTGGAGAGAAGTTTGTCAATATGTATCAAAAGCCTTTATGAACGGATGGATACCTATTGACCAAGTAACGCTCCTGCTACCTGTGATTTGGCCTTAAGGGAAGGGACACGGTCTCCCTTGGCCATTCCATCCGGAACATGGGACTGGTTCTTCCTTCTCACAGTCCAGCAAAGGCCAATCTCTCCAAAGGTGCCAGAGACCGGACAGCAAGCACAGCACAGACAGCACCTTGATGGCCAATGCAGGCCTAGCCCCAGCCCAAGGTCACTCACTGAGAGGCACCTGATTTCATTTGGCCAGGGCAGGCACAGACACCCACTCCACCTCCCATCAGGAACTAGCCCAGGCCTCTCCCTACCGCAAAGCCAGGGCCCAACCGACCCAACCATCAGTTCCAAAAAGAGGATGTTCTTCCACCCCCCTCCCCATTCTTCATGGCCTACCCCAGGTCATTAACTGACTGGAAATGACCAGTCACTGCAAAAGCAGCCCCTCCCCCACCCACCTGGCTGGGGTTGGCCCCAGTAAGATAATAACAATATACTGCAAGATCTAAGCTCATCTGTGGTCATGTTGTTACATTTATCATAGAAAAAATGTGGAGACGACCTAAAAAATCCATCAGTAAGGAAGTGACTAAATTATGAGACCTCCATACTTTAGAATGCCGTGAAAAATGATGACATAAACCAATATATAGTTATGTAGAACTACGAGGAATAGCCCTATTTTTAAGTGCCCATGAATTACTTATAAAAATAACATGTATTCAGGTATCTCGGGAAAGTTCAAATCCTAGAGATATTATAAATTCTATTCTCTGACCTCTGTGCAATAAAATTAAAAGTCCATAAGAAAATAAAATTAATTTTATAAAAGTTTATAAAGCAATAAAAACATTGCTATGGAAAAACAACTATTTAGAAATTTTTTTTTTTATTATTTAGGGCAAAACCAGGAAAATACCTACCTACCAGCCTGTAGAACATCCACGGCAGATGTCAAAATCTTGTGGTCGAGCAGATGTGAACACATTTATTTGAGTTTAATATATAGCAAATCAAGGGAAAATAAAATGATGAAAGAAAACTTATCATGATGTTCATAGGGGAAATGGATAATAATGACATGTGAATAGAAAATCCTTACTCATACCATTTACCACATAACATTCCAGACAGGTTAAAGTTAATACACAGATATACACACAGAGAACCATTTTTAAAAACCCACAATAGAAAAACACGGAAGTGTGTGCTCACCCAGTCTACTGAGACACGGGTGACAGGACGAGGTGCAGGTGTTGGAGCAGACAGACCTCTGAGTTTCGGTCCCACCCCAGGTGCTTACTCAAATACTTAACATCTCTGAGCTCAGTTTCCTATATGATGTAGGTAAAAATACCCAATTCATAAGAATCAAACCCACTTTATGGTCTATCCTTTTATCCCCTGTTGAGGACATTGCCAGACTGGGTGCTGGGGACGCGGTGTGGGGGGGCCTCCAGGAACAAATGGCCCTGGGGAGAAAGATCTGAGTCAAGTAACTGTCCAAGCATGAAATTAAAGGACAGTACAGGAGGCTGAGAATATAATACACTTTTAAAATGTGTAAACATCTGTATATAAACATAAAGAAAACAATAGTGTAAAAGAACACTTTGTGGTAAATATGAAAAATAATATCAAAATATTTAGCAAACTGATAAAGATATTTAAGAAAGTCTTGAGAAATTAGAGGATTTTCTATGCCTAAGGCAACTCTGAGAGTCTCCAGCAAGTACAAATATAGATGTAGCATTAGCCGAGTTGCTGGAAAGGAACACGCTAAATACACACCAGATGATGGTCATCAGCCCAGAGCTGATAAAAAGTTACCAACGCAGAGTGCTCACATCAACAAACCTTTCAACCAGCAGGTCCTCTGATTGAAGAAAGAAAGAGAGGAAGGGAGAGATGGGAAGGGAGGAAGAGAGGGAGGGAGAGAGGGAAGGAAGGAGGAAAGGAGGGAGGGAGGGAGAAAAGAGAAAAACTTTTTATATAGAGATGTTTTTACCTGTGAAATTTGTAAACACACGACTCTGAAAACAGCCCAGATCCTGACCGAGAACTGCTATATTGCACACTGCATAGATCCATGGAAAAGGTTATACAAAACAACGTTACATGAAAAAGTTGATCACATGATATTGTGTGCACTTAGACTCCAACTATGCACGAATCGTGCTGAAAGGATCTGAAAAACCTAGGAGAGTAATAGGCAGGCTGTTATGTTGATGGAGGTATTTTTGCTGTTGGTTTGACATTTCTTGCGGGGGCGGGGGGGTGGCGTGGTGGCGGTTCAACTGTAACATTAGGTAAATATTCTATACAAAAGAAGAAAAAAAGGATCAATTTTAAAAAACGCTTCATTGCTCCACCCAAAAAAGTTCAACGTTGCCCAGGTCATCTCAAGGCTGGATTCCTAGGGCTCAACCCCTAGTTTCCAAATAAGTGACAGCAAGGGTGTGGAGGGCCGAGGCGGGCAGGGCCAGCAGCAGGATGCAGAACACAGCTGGCGGAGGGCTCCTGGCCTGGCCAGGCCCCCGGAGCATCTTATCGCATGAGCTCATGTGAAAGTCTCACGCTTCCAGGTCCTCAGCGAACACTTGCCATTCCTTTCCTGTCACCACCCAGCTCTGCACTGGTGCCCATGAGCTCATCGCTTCTGGGCAAGTTCTCCTAGGTCAGCTCACTGCGGGGGGACAGCTCCTTTCCTGCCTCCGCCCCCCACCCCACCCCCCCAGAGACACAGAGCTGCCCAGACTCCCATTCCATGGTTCCACATCGAACAGAGAATTGTGTGAGCTCAGCCGAAGTCCTGGGGGCGGTTGGCCAGGATGCCCCCAGCCTTGCCCCGACCCCCACTGTCATGGCCATGCTTTGATCTGGAGACGGCTCAGCCACTGTGAGTCCAGAATCTGCCTGGGTGCTGGGACCCGGCCATGTCTGAGCCACTGTCTTGTTTCTGGCTCAGTCACATGCTCAGCAGCAGCCCTAACCCAGCAGCCGCCTCTCAGGTGTGTGTCTGCCAGAGGAGACCCCAGGAAGCTGTGAGGACCCCCATCCCAAGGTAGGAAAGGAGGCTCTGCCCAACTGGGTGCTGGTCCCTTTTCCCTGGCAGCCTTGGGTCCCCACCTCCCCCACAAAGCTGGCATGAGGGAGGGTTTCTCTGACAGGCCAAGCTGGTCCCCTCCCTCCATCTCACATAGGAGGGACTCACTGCAGGCCAGGCCCCTCTGCTGGGACTCCGAGGTAGTGTCAAGGAACACGGCCTGTCCCACCTGCCGCCTCAGCCCCACGCCTTGCTCTGTCCCTGTGAACAACACCCCTCACCCTCTCAGAGCCCTGTCCCAGCCAGCTCCGGCCCCAGGCCACCTAACTCACGCTGGCCCCCAGAAAGTGCCGGCCTCCTGTCTCCCAAACCTCATGACCACAATGTTGTCAGCTGATCTGGCCCCGTCCTTTCCAGAACTCTCAGAAATTAAAGTAGGAAAGAATGGGAAGAAGGGACAGTGCAGTACCTGCTGACAGCTATGACAAAGGCCCCGGAACTCCGAGCGCCCCCACCCTGAAAATGACCACGGACGGTGGAGGAGCTGTGTGCGTTTCTCTGCCAAGCCACAGACCGCATTCCCACGGGAGCCCGCTCAGCGCGGGGTAGAGACAGCTGTTCCTCTCAGCAGATGTTCTCGCACGAAGCCGGGGCGCTGCCCCCCAGCCCTACCCCCATGACTCACTGGAGTTCGGCCAGTTCACCCGTTGGGCCCGAGCAGCCTGCCGAGCCCAGTGTGTGGCTGAGGGCAGATCGGGTAACCAGTCAGGGCCTCTACGGCCCCATCTGCAAAATGGGGCATCTGGTCGCTCAGCCGGGACCTTCCTTCTGTGAGGGCAGAGGCTGTCTCTGTCCCTGCTGCCCCCCTGAGGCCTAGTGCAGTGCTGGCCTTCAGTCTTGGCGTTTATTAAGCACCTACTGTGTGACAGGCAATGTGCAAGGAGCTGGGACTACTGAAATAGACACAGGAGTACCCCAAGAAGCTGACGGAGGGAGCAAAGGAGGCCCCTGTGGTATTAGGACTGTGATAGTGACATGCTCAGGAGGAGGCTGTAGGACTCCGAAGCTGCCCCACCCCTGCACTCACTGTCTGTGCTGAATCAACAGGGCCAGGAAGAGCCTCGGTGTTCAGCGGAGTCATCACAACGAAAGACGCCCAGGCCATCCCATGCCACTTCAGGTCCTAGCCAGGCCCCCCTGCCAGAAACCAACCTGTCCTGGAGGGTCTCCTGTGTTGGCAGGGCCCAAAGACTGCCTCTAATGTCACACATCCTTTACCGTGAGCCTCGCCTCCCAGGAGGGTCTCAGTGAGCAGACGCAGCCAAGCGCCCACCCCGCTACCCGCCAGGGTCTGATGTCCCCTCGCAGGCCCTGCAGTCATCTGCAGTCTTCACTGGATGAAAATTCAAGGGGACAAAGAGAAAATGTCATGCCCACGGTCCAGGCGGGGTCTCACACCCGGGGGTGTGGGGCCAGGATGTCCAGAGTATAACACTTAAATCCCTCTGAGTCCACGATCCCTCAGGGCAAAAGGAAGGGGCAGCACCCGCCGTCTGGCTCCACAATCTGGCCAGTG
>NW_024354875.1:1145843-1300410 GCF_902729225.1 Pteropus medius
TCCCGCCCCTGCTCAGCCACCGCTCAGCTCTCTGGACTGTCTCATTACACATCACTCACCACGCTGTGTTTCTCTTCGCTCCATGAAGCCTATTCTGCTTGAGAAACACATTTGGATCTAATGGGGTAAGAAGGTGCTGAAGTTAGAAATATTTGCTCAGTTTAGTAATATGTATGAGCATATGTTACATTCATTTTACCAAAGTTAACTCTCCCTCGCCAGACTGCGAGCGAGGGTCAAGAACTGTCTAATTCTATAGCATCAATGTGATATTTTAAATCATCTCAAAAAATGATTTAAAACATGATTTTTCAAGACAGCACAGCCAGCACGGTCAGCCTGGACCCAATGATCAAACGTTCTCCTGATGATTTGCTTTGCTATTTCCATAGAGGAGCCACCAGGTCCCTCCTAATTGTGCTTCTTTACGTGTTGTCCCCATCGCCCTTCTAGCCATCACTGAAGGTGCAGGAAGAAGGCCTGACATCCCCACCCTCACAGCAGGGGCTGTCTGGAGGCAGCAGGGCTCTGGCAGACCGGTTTTTCAGAGATGAAATGTTGGAGATGTCAAGCAGTGACCTGGCACCAAGGCTAGGAGTCACGCTGGGGATCACTCTGGGTGCTCACTTGTAAGGTGCTTTACTCTGGCCGAGTGAAGTAGAAAAGGAATTTATTAAAAGGGCATTGGATGGTCGAGAAAAAAACCCACCCAGAACCAATCGAGCTGCAGAAAGGGTCTGGTGAGGCCCTCAGCCTTGTCTTTGCCACCAATATTTATGATAATGCTATGTCTGTGACTACCCCGACACAGGACAGTGGAGGCCATTGCCGCTGCCGCTGTGCCCTAGGACCTGCTCTCACAGTTTAACTAAGGGCATTCCACATGGTCCTGGCTTCTCTGAGACAATAGCCCCCAATTTCAAACCTAGGGCTGGCACATCTGCCTGGGGGAGTCCAGGTCACACACCCATGCACAGTCGGCGAGGCTGGCTCGGCAAGCAAGCATTTGCCATTTCAGCTTCTCCAGCAAGCTGGGAAGCCAGGCAGCAAAAACCCACTGACATGTGTCCACTCCTCACAGGAAACCATTGCCTCGCCTCCTCATCACCTCCATGGAGCCCAAGATCCCCAATCGGCTGCTTGATCAGAAGTTCTGAACCCTACTGAACTCTAAGTGGAAGCCTCCTCTCTTAAATTATTTCATCCACAAGGCAAAACAGGCCATGCTTTGCAGGTGTAACACCCTGCTTCCTGGCCAGCCTGCACTGGGACTCAGAGCTCTTCTCAGGCCATCCAGGAGGAAAAGTTTGCTGTGTTATATTGCATCCTGGGTCCAGAAAGGATTTACACAGATACAAGGGTGGTTTTCAAACAATTTATGGGTTTGGGGCTTTTTCTTTTCTTTTTCCTTTTTTTTTTTTTTTTGGCTTTGGGCTTAAAAGTGTTTTCCAATCCCTGTGGAGCCCAGATTGCAAAAAATATGTTCCCGCTAATCTTCATTAACATCTGGTTTAGTTGTCTCTCTTGCTAGTGTTTGCTGGTCATTCTCAGTTTAGAAATTGACTGCTCACCAGAAAGTAGTTGGTGATTACACACTCTTGGGGCAGAAATCTATAGAGTCTCCAGCCTGGAAAACCCAGAGACATGGCTCCTGGAGCTGACTGGTGGCCCTGGACCCTGGCAAGCCCATCCCTGATCCCTTCTGTGAAGGCACCAAGTTAAGAGGCTCCCGTAAAACAATTGGGGCCTCTTCTATCCACAGGGAGAAGCCCCCGTCCTTGAAGACTGTGATCTCCACCCAATCTGAAACACGGTCTCCAAGACTAGACAATAGACACCCTCCTCCAGGTACATGCCAAGAAGATGGGTTCACTGCAGGGACCCCCAGAGCAGCAGGGAGCGGCTCCCTGCTTGGAAGAGCTCCCAAGCCCCGCCGAGGCACAGGGCCTGGCAGCAAGGCCGTTCCTTCTGCAAACATCTGGTGCACACTCCACTCTGAGGTCAGGATACTGCGGAGGGGAGTGGGGGGGGGTCTCTCACTCACCACCCTGCTCACTTTCTCAGGGTTCAGGCCTCAGCCTCTCCTGCCTCACCTGCCTGTCGATAGCCATGTGGGGAGCAGTTGTTCCCCCCAAGGAAACTGAGCCTGTCTGTTAAAGCTATCTGTCTTTTATTTGAAAAGAAAAAAAAAAGAGGGATAAACTCTGACGTCATGGGCCTGCGTAGGACAGCAGGGTTGGAGGCCATCTGGAGCAGGTGCTGGCAGGGCCCCTGGGAAAGGACAAGGAGAGCAGCTGGCTCGTCAGGTGGGGGTGTCCTGGGGTCAGACAAAGACCTCATGGCATGATGAGGTTAAGCTTTCCTGGAATTTCAGGCCCAGGAAGGGTGGATGATGCCTCCTTGGCCTCCAGCTCCTCAACTAAGGTCAGGCCCCCATAGGCGCAGGACTCCTGGAGGAGGTACCAAGCTCCAGGAGACCTAGCCAGGTCATGGTCTCTGTGTCCTCCATGAGTCCCCACCACCAAACAGTCTCAGGAAGTCTCAGAGGTCCAGGGTCCCTGTTCTCCCCATCTGGGAGTGTGTGCATTTGTACAGTAACGTTCAGATACCTCTTCTGCCACAGCTGCTTCATCCTGCCTTCACCCAGGGGTCAGAAGCCTCTCATCTGGCCCCCTGATTCACTCTGCTCCTATCCAGGAGGTAAAGACAGCTTTTTCCCAATTATAGGTGGTGAAACCGAAGGCCCTGTGCAGTGACGGGACTTGGCCAGGGTCCCGCTGCAATTTCCCTGCCCGGCCTCCATGAGATCTGTTCACCGCCTGTTCAGTGTCCTCTCTGGGAAGTTATGCAGCTGGGAGGGGGCCCCTGGGATGAAATAATTGCAGAGAAAACAGATGGGCGGCTGAGCAATCCTTCCCTCTTCTGTGTGCCTGAGAATCCTCCTGTTTGGCCCCAGGGCCAAGAGGGGGCGCTGTTCCAGAGGGAGGGCATCTCATTTGATGGTTTTACTCTTACTGCACCCCTCTGAGCCTGAGTGCATTCCCTGTTGGCCCAAGGGAGTCATTCTGTTTTCCATCTAGATTTCCCTTCTCTCCTCCTGCGGGGTCAGCCCAGGCTTTTCCTTCTCCAGGAAGCCCGCTCTGCTTGCCAACCTGCCACCATCCTTTTCAGCCTAGAGTTAGTATCTGCTTCCCCCGGGGGTTCTTCCCAGCCGGAATGGAACTTTGTTAGTATCCGTGGATACTCAATGGACCCTTGGGGAATCAGTGGGTGGAAAAGTAACAAATGACAGGATTCCCTACAGAATCGCCAGGCTCCTGAGCCTAGTGTCCTTTTCTGTCTCTTTTGCCATAGTTTTCACACTAATCATTCAAAGAAGTGCCACAAGCCACTCGTGTTCGGCTGCTCAGTGGGTCCGCCTTTCCCAGGCCTGGCTCCTGGGGCCAGAGCAGAAGTGGATTTCACGAGGTTTCCGCAGGAAGAAGGGACCTGAGGGCCCGGTCCAGACCCAGGAGGAACCAAAAGCCTCCTCTGCCGCTTCTCATGCAAGAAAACCAAGGGGCAGGTGAAACCTGTGCAGACGGCCACGTGCTGACCACTTCCTCCCTGAGCATGCCTCCAGGCCAGTGCTGGCACGTGTACCCACATCTCCTCCCAGGCCCCAGCTCAGCCAGAGCCGCTGCACAGCCTGCTCCGGGGGAGCCTGGCTCCACAGTTCACTCTAATTTAGTCTCGAAGCTCAAAGAGAGAGAGACTAAATAGTTACCTGGCTGTCACCAAGTATATCCAAGAAACGCAGAAGACAGGAAGAACCAGCCTACAAACATTCAAACGGAAGGAGGTGATGGTAGATCCCTGGTCACCTTAATAAGGGGTTGCAGAAGCTGTTGACCTCAGAAACCAGCCCAGTGCCTGGCTCTAAAGTCAGTCTGCCTGGCTCCTGAAGCCCGGTGTAAAGCGAGTCTCAGAGAAGTGCCAGATTGGTTACATTCCTTTAGGTCTAGTAGACAAAAGAGGAGAGGGAACTTTCACTACCCACCTGGAGATCCCTCCCTCTTTCCCCTTCTTGCTCCTGTTCCTTTTTCCTCTAATGAAAGAGTCGTTCCACTCTATGGACGTTACCTCAGCGAGGCAATCCGGGGGGACTGCGTGGAGATGGTGAATCAACTCACCGGAACTCACAAAGGATGCCCTCTGTCCATGTCTGGATCCTCCTCAAAAACAGGAGATTCTTCTACCCAAACTCAGGCCTCAGGTATACGTTATTTCCCAAACAAAAGGACCCAGGGTGCCAGGGTAGGGAATAAAGAGCGGAGAGAGAGCGGTGGTGCCGGTGCCTCCCTGCTCTGGGCCCCGGGCTGCGCTGTGGAGCCATCGCGTGGTAGCACTGGATTGTCTCGGCCCCTCTTGATCCCAGCCGCCCTCCCGCCTCAGGCGCAGCTTCCTCTCGCTGAAAAACGCTCATTCTGGCGCCCGCATCCGATGGGGTCGTTTTAGTGCCTGAACCACTGCGCCCTGGCTGTTGCCGGCTGGAAACACGTCCAGTGCCTGGTTCTAGAGTCAGTCGGCCCGGCCCCTTAAGCTGGTGTAAATAAAGAAGTTCCAGATTGGTTACATTCTTCTTTGTCCAGTAGCAGAGGAGGGGGCCTTTCATCGCCCACCTGGAAACCCCTCCCTCTTCCCCGGTTCTCTGCCTTCTCGGCCCATCCCTAAGGAACTCCTCAGAGCTCGAGGGATCGAGACGCCCTACCCAAGGAGAGGGTGTCCTGAGAGGCAGGGATACTGTGGCCGTGTCCAACAGCTACGACCGAGACCTCTCTGGAGAAAACGAAGGCGACCACCTGTTCCTGCCAACCGAAGCCAGACCGCCTCAGGCTGGGTAAAGCTCCTTCTCCAGTCTGTGCAGGTGCACAGGACATTGGAGCGGACACAGCCACCCTGCGGATCCTCGCGTGGGTGCAGACAAGGTCAAGCGCGCACGGTGGGTGCAGACAGAAGCCAGTGCCGGATGGGACACGGGGATGTCCTATATGGCCGACCCGGCTGAGCGCGCACTTAGAACCACCGTGGCGGGCACACGATGCTACCACACGCATGCATGGACATCCGCGCCTCAGGCCTGCGCTGGTAGCCCGCCTGGTTGGCTCTACGCTCTCAGACATGCTCGAAGGCAAAGAGCTTGCACTCTCTGGTGGACTTGCGCTCCCCCCTGCGGCCTCCGGCGAACCCCGCGCTCTCTGCGCCCAGACATCGAATCCCATTCTCTGCCTCCTCATCCCAAAGGCGCCCATGCGATCCCAGCTCCCGGCGAGCAGGTGAAAGGTGGAGCCTCAGAGCCAGGCCAGGCCAGGGTGACCGGGTCAGAGTTTAGCAACAAGGCAGATCTGAGTGGATTTCGGGCTGTGCCAACTTTCTAGCTGTGTGACTTTGGGCAAGTGACTTAATTCCTCCGAGCCTGTCTTTGCACCTGCAGAGAGGGAAACTGAGTCCTTCCAGGGAGAGGGTGTGTGTTGAGGTCCCAGAGTGTGCGCAGGGCACCCGGAACGTTGACGCTCCGCATGCCAGGGCGCGCGCTCGATGCAAATAGATTTCCCCCGTGCGCGCCACTTTGCAGCTCTGAGTGCTGCCGGGAGAGAGCCCGCCCGAGCCGCGGGATCCCTCGGGGGAGGGTGAGATGGGAGCGGGGACAGAGGGGGAGCCCCCGCGGCCCGCTCCTGGCTATCGGCGCGCGTGCCATTGGCCCGGGCGGCCGGGTGGGCGGGAGGATGACATCAGCCGCAGGTTGGACTATAAAGGCGCGAGCGGAGCCGCGGATTCAGAGCGCACCCAGCCGGCGCTGCGCAGCTCTGGGACCCGCGTCCGCATCGCGCATCGCAGCCGAGCCAGCCTGCTCCGCGCCCTCCTACCCGCCTGCACGCGCTGCCGCCAGTGCGCGCTCCTCCACCCCACGGGCACCATGCACCTCTCCCAGCTGCTGGCCTGCGTCCTGCTGCTCATGCTACTCTCGCTCCGGCCCTCCGAGGCCAAGCCCGGGGCGGCGCCGAAGGTGGGTGCTGTCGCGGAGATGTGGGGACTGCGAGGGAGTGCGTGGGAGCGCTGGGGGTCTAGGAGGATGCAGCCCGCAAGAGCGGGCAGAGAGGGCGGGAAGGCGGCCCTCTCTTCTGAGCTGTGCGCGGGCGAGAGCTGGGGAGCCCTCGGAGCCCGGGTTCGGGGGGTCTACGTCCCCAGCCTCGAGAGAATGTCGACAGATGCGCAGCCCTTGCCCCACCGTGGCCAGCCGGGCAAGAGGCAGAGGCAGGGAGGAGGGCAAGGGACACCCGCGTGGCAGGTGGATGCAGGGCCGAACTGCCCCGCATCTGTAGGGGCGCCTCACGGCTCCGAAACGACCAACGGCGCTGGCGAGCGCGTCGGGCTGGAGAGTCAGGGGCTCCGCAAAGTTCCCCACGCTGCCGCCGTGCGTCCCTTCACCTGCCTGCTCTTTTCCTCCGACAGGTCCAGCGAACTCCGCAGGGGGAGGAGCTGGCCGTGTCCCAGGCTGAGGGCGGCGGTCAGAAGAAGCGCGACAAGACTCCCGGGGGTGGCGGCGCCAACCCCAAGGGCGACCAGTCGCGACTCTTCCGGGACCTACGAGTAGAAACTAAGGCTCGGGTGGCGTGGGCCCGCCATCTGCAAGAGAACCCCAACGCGCGCAAAAACAAAGGCATCAAGAAGGGCTCGAACAAGGGCTGCTTCGGCCTCAAGCTGGACCGGATCGGCTCCACCAGCGGCCTGGGATGTTAATGCGGCGACCCCTGGCGGCGGTGAGTCCCACCAACCCTGGCGCCTGGCGCTCCCGCACACCTAGCTCCCCTACCGCGCCCGCCAGAGCCTAGCCTGAACCCCCTCGCCCGCAGGCGGGCTCCTCTGAGCCCCTAGCCCTGGGACCGTTCCGCCTCCCGAGGGGCCTTTGGAGGGGAGCCAGGCGATTCTGGCACGAGATCAAGTGTGTGTGTGTGCTCGGCATTTGCCCCCAAACCTGTTCATTATCTCGTTTTACAGATGGAGAAAGTGAGGGATGAAGTTAAGTGGTCAGGGAACTTTGGCAAAGTCAGAAATGGCTCAGGATGGATGAACCCACCTGGCTTGCTCTGGAGAAGCAGAGACAGTTCGGTGGTGTCTGGTCCAACCCTGGACCATAAGTGAACCAACAGCACTGGCACCAGTTGGCCCAATGGGGGCATTTGAGGGGAGATCGTGGATTCGTGGGAGCAGAGGAGGAAGGGCATGCACATAAGCCCAGGGCAAGCTTATCTGCCAGCCACCGTTCATGGTGCCAGGCAGCAGGCAGCCCAGGGATCAGGACGCTTCCTGGGCCTGTTGTCCCTGAAGTGGGACAGACTTGGAGAAATACCTGTCCCCTCACAGTAGAGAGAACAGCCCTCTGTTGGCATCACCAGAGAGCTCTTCTGCCCCCAGAGCATTCTGATTCGTGTCCCTTCTCTAAACAGTGGCTGTGGGCAAACTGGTCTGTCCAGGGTCCTGATGCTGCTGCAGCCCGTGTGACTTCAGGATCGAACCTCAGTGTTTGCCGGCACTATTTCAGGGCAAGGAAAAAGAGACTAAAATAAATCTTATTTTTGCACCAACCTCAAACTCAGTGTGTCCCAAACTGAACTCCTCAACAACCTCCCCACCCCCATCATGCCTGGGCTCCCTGCTTCTGGCGTGGTCTCCTGCACCAGGGCTGGAAACCCCATGCTACCTTCAGCCTCTGCCAGGTGCCACAACCTGGCAGTGTACTGCTGCCGAGGTCTCCACCTTTTCTCCTTCCCTCCATTCCATTCCTGCTGTCCATCAGTGCCCAAGGAAAAACCATGTCCCAAACTTTTGAAATAGACATTCAAGTGCTTTAGAATCTGACTCCTACTGGTTCCCAGCCTTTTCCTGCAGCCTGGCTACTGCCATTCCCTGTCCCACAGCCTGTCTGTCCCGCTCCAGGCCAAGCTGCTTTCTCACCCAAGAAACCTTATCAGTGTCCATGCTGTGTTCCCCCGAGGGGAACAAGAACACCCCCTTTGAAATTCTCCAGCATATTGCCTAAGAATTTTTTTACAGCACCAACGTACAGTCCAAACCTATAGAGAATTTTTATGAGTTTATTTGAGCCAAACTGATGAAATTGCCGGGAAGCAAGATCTCTCAAATCTTGTTCCAGAAAAATGACAGTTTTGTAGTTTCTTTCATTCTTTTACAATTAAAGGGAGAACGTAGGAAGATTACCTGAAGGTGGGAGGAAGCAAGACAGAGATTGGATTATAGGATAGTGAATATTATGTGCTTTCTTGAGGGTGGTTATGCTTCTGAGGGGTCTGAAAAAGAGGCATTTCACAGGTGCGGTAACCTAGATGCACAGAAACGATGGACAGGGCTTGCTTAAGGTAAAGATAACCTTCTACTATGGTAGTCATAGGCCTGAGATGTGATAACTCACCATGACCTACTCATTTAGGAATTTATGATCAGATCATCCTGTGCGGTGACTTTCCAGAGACCCTCTTCTTCATCTATAATTCTCCCTTTTGATCATAAATCAATTTGAAGGATGCATTGATGACCAACCTTTAGGTTGGATAGCATGGTCTCATAGCACCAGGAGGAGTCATTCCTAGGAATTTTCAGTATCAACATCCTCTTGTTGACCTTTGGGAATGGAGAAATACCAGAACCATGGGATGTGAGTTGAGGCTGAATTTTCCCAAATAGGGAAGGGCAGGTAAATGGAAGGCAGTCAGGTCTTTTGGCTTTCATTGTGAAAAATACTCTGGATCATTTCTATTCAGTAAATTATCTTGATCTGAGTTTTACCTTCCATATCATTTTTCTGTATTTTGCATCTAGTATAACATTTCCATAAGCCATAAAAAGAGTGTTAACAGTTATCTTATACATCTTCAGTAACCATAAACAGTTGGACTATATAGGAAATCCAAAGAACAAATATAACTATTATTAGCAGACTGGTAAAGACAATCGAACAAAATGGATTCTGAATTTCATATCGATCCATAGGCATACAGACCTTGTTGATATCTTGGGATGGATGGCTACCTATGGTGTCAGCAATTTCTCATCCTAGAGGAGGCTTGGAGGCACGTGTCAGAGACGAGGGTAGATGTCCATTCGTAGTTAGGTGCCTGATAAGGTCCTTCCAGTGCGGTTGGAGAGTGTCTTTTATTTTATGTCCTTTCCAAAAAATAAAATCTCCAGGCAGTTTTTGTTTCCTGGGAGCTCACTGTGAAAGGAAGTGGTTGCCAATTTGGCATTTGCTTGAAGTGGCTTTATCAAACCTTGGCAATAGTGTAAAATGTCTCCTTTCAATAATGTCAGCTCACAAGTTCCTTCATCTAATCTAACTTCAGCTTAAATGCACTATGATGCATGAAGGAATGAATGCAAAACCAAAAAATGGAGTTTGCCAGAGAGCTCAGCAGAACCGAGCAGCCGTCTTGGGTTTCCCATAGCCCTATTTACTTAATTTACAATCATTGTTTACCCATATAATATACTGTAAAAGTTTTTTTTTTATCACTTATTTTACAATGTTTCCCATGCAATGTAACATAAAACCAAATCTTTTGAGATATTCCAGGGGCCCTTCTGGAATACTTCAAAGTTATTCCTAGTACTTTTAATTACAGATATCGAGATTTTTTTCATCCTTAAAACTTCAATTTGTAATGAAAACTAGGAAGTCAAATTTATGAAGACACTTTATAACCTCTAGAACATATTTCATAGACTTTGAAGTCAATTTTTAACACGGAGCAAATCAACAAACTTATTTACTAAAGATAAATCTTAGATCACATGAACTCAAAAAGCATTTGGGTTTGTTTCTATATTTCTGAGAATTTTAGACTAACCAGTTCTTATAAGTGCTTGCCTTCGAGTCAATTAATTTTAATTTATTAAATTAATTTTTTAACAATACCAACTGGAAGTAGAAAATTATCTCACATGTATAACATGCATATATAGACACACATGGACAGATACAAAAGGAGACCTTTTAGCCGTGAGAAAAGCTCTCTAGTTTATGAAAGAACAGCGGGTCCAAATTTTGTTTTGGCAGTTGGGATAAGAAGACACTGACAATTCGTATCCGTCCTTGACAAGTCAAGTCCCAAATGACTTTCCCCCTTTTAAAATAAAGACAGCTGTAAAAAATAAATAAATAAAAATTTAAAAGGACAGCTGTTTTCTAACACCTCAAAGAATTGGATTGCCACCTAAACGACATCATGGGTTGATCCACTTATCTAAATCCTCTTTTTGAAGCTTTGAGAGACCAATTAAAATATGCTTTCCATTCATTCTGCCTAATTTTATAGTCAGCTTTTTTTTTTATTGTGCATGCAAAAGATTAATTTAAAAGTATCAAAGGATCCTCATCTCGGCCACCTTAGCATTAACGGGAGGCTGGCTGTCGTGGGGCTTGGCGGTGGCAGAGGAGTGATTTCCTTCACTAGTTTTGAGATCGTAGAGTCTGAACAAATTTCTGGGGAAAGCCAGCCTTTATGTGCGTGGCTCCGGACGAGCCCAATGTGGTGAGCATCCTTACAGGGCCGCTTCACGCCCTAGAGGAAATTTTCCTCAGGCAATCCCGCAAGAATTCTTAGTCACCTAAGAATACCCGAGCAAGGGCCAGCGAGAGCTTACCAGATGCCACCGAAACCGCGACACTCCAGGGCATGGACCCCTCTTCCGGGCTAACCCATTCCCGGGAGCCCTGCCCGTCACACTCTCCCCAGGGCTCCTGCTGGCCTCTCCCGATCCCTTGCGTCACCGCACTGGACGCCTCACGGAGCTCATCCCCACCACTCCGGATTCGGGGATCTGCAACAACGATCGTCACTCCTTTGGCTCTTTGGGTTGGAGAAGGAAGTGGCTTTCTCTTTCGGAGCTAAAGAGATTCGTAACCCTCATTTAACCAGCAAAGATTTTGTTCAGACTCTCAGGAAGCGACCCACTCAAAAAGATGAATTAAAAGTAGCCACCCATTTTTCTTCTCCTTCCCTTGGCTTACCTCCACCCTTACCCCTCTCGAGGATTTTCTGAGAACAGTTCCAAAGACAGGACTGCCCACCATGACCTGCCCAGTTGGGAGATTATGGTCAGATCACTCCGGGAGATCTCTTCTGGTCGGATTTATTGCAGTGGCCTTTATTTGTCCACACAGCACAGAACACTTTTTCACCTGAGCTGTAATTTCCTCCTCAGGTTAACACATGAGTGACTTGAGGGCCAGACACTAACCGAAGGTGCTGGGGTCCTCAGCGCCCCCACAGTGGCTTTGAAAAATGTTCGTCAGTGACCAGAGAGGCTGCCCCACCCAGCTGAGGGGCGCTGGTCTCCCAGCTCCCTAAGTTTTAGCTGGTGCCTTCCTCTCCCTGCACCAGGCTTGGCCGGGCTGTGTGCTCCTCCCCATTTCTGCAGGCACTTGGTTTATCTGAGATCTGGACTCGCTGCCTGCACAGGGAGAGGTGATTCTGGCACTTGGGGCCCAGACTTTCGTAGCTTCCATTGTAATGGCTTTGCTGTCTTCTCTCCAGTCTAAACAATGATATGGAGACGCAAGCCTCAGATTTTCCATTTGTGATTTACACAAACTTTAGAATCTAAACAAGTGCTATTCTATGGGTTAGCGGGAAACGAGATGAGGGCCTGGGAAGTCCCTGGCAAGCATGTCTCCGTAAACTCCTTATTCTTAAGTGTCTGTCCGTGGGTACCAGGTGATGATCCAACGGGCAGTGAGAGGTACCGTGCAGGGGAAATCCAGATGACTGAGACTTCTCGGCCCTTTTGAGCAGGGAAGTCTGTCAACCTCCCGACAGTTCTCTTTTAGCCAAACACCTGCCTCCAACACCCTTAACCTTCTCAAACCCTCCCCGACCCCGTCCCACGCTGTGAGAAGGCAGAGCATCCTTCTCCTGGCCTGCAGCCTCCTAGTGGAGATGCCCAGGATAGCTCGCTCTCCGGGCCCAGAAGAGAAAGATGGCTTAGATTTTTCACATCAATGAAAACTCTCCCAAGGTCGTGGCCATTTCTCCACTCAGGAGTTGACCTTGGCTCTAAGCAGCCACCATAATGACTCGTCTCCTACGTTATAGTCTTGTTTATACAATGCTAATGACAGAGACAGGGTGTGGCCGGCACCTGAATGATCACCTTGAGCACAGGCCCCGGGGATGTCGCAGACACCTGTCATCTGCTTAAACACAAGACAGCCAGAGAAGGGAGTTGAGGGACGGTTCATCAAGCCACTGAGGCCCAGGGTCCCTCTGCTGTTCTACGTGAGGACACCACATCGTCTCAGGAGGACGCCTTCCTCCGGCTCCCAGGCGTCCACACACCCATTAGCAAAGACTGGGTACAGCCCTCATCAAATGACTCTGAATACCCGACCCAGCAAACCCAGTGTGACCACTCTCCCCTCTGCTTCGGAAGAAGACCCTATCCGAGGCCACGCCAGCTGAGGAAGGGCGCACTAGTCCCTGAGTGGTGGCTGTGACCCAGACACTCTGCCGATGCCCTGGGAGGTGGCTATTATCCCATTTTATGTGTGAGGAAAGCAATACTCAACGCTCTCCAGGGCCATTCAGGAAATAAATGTCAGAGCTGGGATTTGAGCCCAGAATTCTCGACTCCTCAGCTGTTTCTTTTCCCTCCATCGTCCAGCAGACGCGTGGAGCTGGGGGAAGCACCTGACTGAGTGCTTGAGTTGTAGTAAGAAAGGGAGAGAGGGGCGTTTCTCATTCTCTTCCCCTCGCCCCGTCTCACCGTGGGCCAAGGGCAAGGCCTGCCGTCGGCCTGTGGGGGAGGAGGGCTGGCGGACATTCTGGTTCCACCTGTGCTGGGGCAGGAAGTGCCAAGGTCAAGAGGTGAGATGAGGGCTCAGAAGGGGCCCCTTGTCCTCCCCAGGAAGGCCTTCATCACGGCCTGCAGAGCACAGGTAGAGGGACACTGCTTTCTGCTGCTTTGGGAAGGGGGAGGAAGGTTCTAGAACTATCAGGCAGGCTGGGCTTTCTCAGCTAAGATTCCAGAAATGAGTGTCCCATGTCCCTTTTGTGTTTCAGGATTGGAAACTGTGCTCCGTTTTGCTGAGGTCATCCTTGGTCACCTGGAAGCACCTGCAAGGCAATGTGGCTTTTACATTTCTTTCTTTCTTTCCCCCCGGTACTGGGAATACACAACACCAGCTGTTTTATTATTATTTGGGGAGGGGGGGTATGATTTTTATTGTTTGTTTTTTTGAAAATGAAAAATAAAAAGTTATATATATTATATATATTATATACATGAAACACACACCTACACCGACGTGATGACAAGCGACAGTTTTTAAGAGACTGACAAAACCAGCTGTAAACATTGCTGTTTGTAAATTCATGTCATGCATAAATGTATTTATGTTGTAAAGCTATTTATATTGTTTATAAAGAGATATTTATAAAAATTTTATTTATGTAACTAAATGAAAGAAGTCAATCATTGTAATGTTTTTGTCTTAACTAGTTGAAAAATGTAAAAAAAAAAAGTCATTCCATGAACATCTTGAAAGCTGTCTTTATTTACTCATTGCATTTATTTCTTAGGAATTAGTCTGAAGAAGAGGGAGAATGTTGAAGACAGGCTTTTTGCCTCTAAACAGATCTAACAGTGGGGCTCCCAATTCTGGATTTCTTTGTATCAGAATCTCTGGGGATCTTGTTAAAAATACAGAACACAGATTCCACCCCACTTCAGAACTCAGAAACCCCTGAGTCCGTCTCCTGGGATGAGGTTAGCCATGTGAGTTTTGTCCCAAATGATTCTGACCAGCTGGGCCGGCTCGAGAAGCTGTGCCCAGAGCATCTGACGGCTGAGAAGTCAGAAGTCCTGAATTAAATTAAAATTGAATTTAGCTGACTGAAGTTCTTCTAATCCTACTGCACCTTCTCTCTGTTATTAAAGGAAATAACTGAAAACTTCCATTTTGGGGAGGGGGAGATTTAGAGGTTTCTCTATATCTTGCAGAGTTGTAGGCTTGCTCCTAGAAGCATAGGGTGGATAGTTTTTATGTCACGGTGAATGCAATGGTAGCGGGGCTGAGGTCTTTCAAGAACAGAACATCGGGTTTCGTGTTCACAGTGTGGCCTGCTCTGCTAGGGGCTGAGGTTTTTCTGTTCACTTGAAGCCTCTAACAAGTCCAGTTCCTATGCCCCATCGGGCCTCGAATGTTAAATCATGAATATTTAGAATCTCTTCATGAAACGGCAGGAAACTTCAATCATTCCGAGATAATCTCGCTAGGGTCTCAGTACAGGGACACTGCGGTGCAGCCTCTCCTGTATGTCTTCTGTCCCCGTTTGGTGAAAGCAGGGACAGAAAGAGCCTTTGGGGCTGGTTACGTCGGGTGGGCTCAACCCCACTCAGGGGAACTAGGAGCGGCGCAGCCCCGAGGTCATGCGGTCAGCAGGCCCAGCTGGGCGGTTCCAGAGGACAACGGGCACTGGGGGAGGTGGCCAGTGGCCTGGCCTTTCTGCTGGCATTTGAGCCCTGTGACCTCTGTTCCCTGTCATCCTCCAGCAGTGGGTTCTCAGGTGGGTGGGGGGCCAACACAGAGACCTCACCTAGGCAAGGAAACAGATTTTAAGATACGTTCCAGCTGGGGAAGGTTCCAGCCCTTCCCTTCCAGTGGGCATCTCGGCACCCTTCCTTGGGCCTAGCTCACTAACCTGGGGCATGGCTCAGAATTTGGGTGCCCGTGTCAGTCAGGGTGAGAGGCTCCAGCACCCAGGCCTCCCCAGTGTGTCAACTCGCTGCTGTCTGCAGACCCTGTGCCAGGAGATGCTCAGGGGCCCACAGAAGCAGGGAGGGAGCGGGAAGAGGCAGGCGGGTACACTGTGGGCTTTGCTGGTGGTGAAGCAGGCACAACTTCCCAAGGCCCAGAAACACAAGGGGTGGGACGCCTGGGATTCACGGAGCCACCACCAGAAGCTACAGGTTTTCCCCGTGGGCAGTTCCTGGGCTGTCAGTAACCCAGGGCTACACATGCTGTCTTCCCAGGAAGCTCTCATCCCATGTATTAAGCCTTGAACAGCAGAACAACACGCACGACCCTCTCTTGCCAACTTCGGCCGCCCCCCCAACCCCAGATGGAGGCCAGCCCCTCAACCTGCTGGCTTAGCATTTTGCTGGACAGCCAGTGCTCTGAGAGTAAGCCCCCAAGTCCTGCGACTGCTTTCTCGGCAGTGATGGGGACACGTCATCCCAGCCAGGAATTTCTGCTGGAAACCCAGGAAGGGTCGGCCAGTAACAGGCAGAGTGTTGAAACCTCCAGAGATTGCTCAGGTGGTTTTACCTGAGAGCTTCTAGTCCTCCACCTGTGTCTTGGCCTCCTCCCTCATCACGAACATGTCCCCTCAGAAGCCGCCTGGAGAATCTGCAGCTCCTGCCTTACACGAGGTGATCACAAAAGCCAGGATCAGCTCAGAGGAATGCTCCAGGGATGGGGCTCTCTGGCACCCTCGGGGACAGGACGGGGGGACAGGGTGGCCCCCTGAGGCGTCAGATGGCTCCCTGCGAAGGGCCAGCTGAGCTGGGCAGAGGTAAAGAGGTTTTCGGGACGCCCAGAGGAAGGTGTTCCCCTTCCTGGTGGCAGATTGCCTGATGCTCTCTATTCTATTCTGGTCCAGGCCCTGAGTAGATACTTCTACAGGGAAGGGAGAGGAGCAGAGAGGGTACCCGGGGAGCCCCGCCAGGTCCCCCCCAGGGCAGACCCAGGCGTGAAGTGGCCTGCCTGATCCTGACACAGGTAGCCTCCCTGTCCCCACCCCTGTCCTGTTCTAGAATTTGAGTTTGTTTTCACATCCCTGAGTTGATCTTCCTCTCCACCGATTCTGTTCTATCTGCCTCCAGGGTGGCCTTTGAGTTCGCCATGACGGTTTTTGCCTTTTTTCATTTTTTTCGCTATGTCATTCTTTACCCTTTTCCTTTCATCTTGTTGCCTTTTTATGTCACCCTGTTGCCTTTCCATTTCAGCTCCTCGTTCATAGAATCCACGTCCTCCTGCATTCTATGTCAAATGCACCACAATTTCCTGAAATTTTCTGCGAGATCCTTCCGCAGATTATTTTGGAGGCTCGTCCTTTGCATATCCCTAAGGTGTTATGAATGTCACTCGGTTATTTTAGTGATTTTTCCATCTGTACTAAGTTGAAGAAAGATATTCGGAAAGTGGCAGAATATTGGAAATGGCAGGAAAACAGCTTATCTTACAGCGGTCACCTAGGTGATTAGAGAGTAGCAGGCCAGCTTCCAGGTGGCACAGAGCCCGGAGCTCTGGGTGAAGACAAGATCATGGGGAGGTGGATGTTTGCTCAATCCTGACTGAAGCGTTCAGCCCACGGACCGTAAGCCAAGGCCAGGTTAGCTATTCCTCTCTCTGCACCTTATCAGTGTCCTCTCTTCCTGATTCTTCCCGATTCTGACATCACATTGTCAGTCTCGCTTTGGAGCGTTGTGAGTTTGGGTCCACATCTACACCTTCCCGTATGTATGACCCTCTCCAAAAACAGCTTTGGAGCCAGGACCTGTCTTACTAACAAATGACGTATAGATTTGCGAGGAGCAGAAGGTCACCTATTTCATTAATGGTTTTCCCTTTTTCGAGATACCAGGCTACAAGCTCTTAAATTAATTCCATTATTTTACTATTTTCTAATCCGTTTATCTCTGCTCGTATTTTTTTACTTAGTGATGTTTACATAAATTTCCTTAACACTTTTCTAAATTCTTAATTGAACATTTATTTCTGAGTAGGGCCATGTTCATACACCAAAGTTTTGATATATAATATTCTCACCTTTTTTTTTTTATCTCCTAAGTAGTCTGTTGCATTGCTTTTTTTAATCAAACAGTTCAAATGGAGTTTAATTTTTGCTTAATTTATTTTATTAATTTTAGTTTTATCGAGGTTAGGTTCAGAACTTGTACACTTTCTGCTTTATTAAATTATTCATTCCTATGCTTTAATCAATTTTGTAAACATTTCATGGATACTTTGAAAATAAGATGAATATTCATAGCAAAGGAAACCATCAACAAAATGAAAAGACAGCCTACTGATTGGGAGAAGATATTCACTTATGATACATTTCATAAGGGCTTAATATCCAAAATATATAAAGAACTCATACGACTCGACAACAAAAGAGAAATCAGATTAAAAAATGGGCAGAAGATCTGAATAGATATTTCTCCATAGAGGACATACAGATGGCCAATAGACATATGAAAAGATGCTCAAGGTCATCAGAGCAATGCAAATTAAAACCACAAAGAGATCACACCTCACACCTGTCAGAACAGCCATCATCAATAAACCAAAGAACAAGTGTTGGCGAGGCTGTGGCAAAAAGGGAACCCTCATACATTGTTGGTGAGGTTGCAAATTGGTACAGCCACAATGGAAAACAGTCCGGAGATTCCTCAAAAAATTAAAAAGGGATCTTCCTTTTGACCCAGCAGTTGCACTTCTGGGTATTTATCCAAAGAAAACCAAAGCAATAATTTGTAAAGATCTGTGCATCCCTGTGTTCATGGCAGCACTATTCACAATAGCCAAGATATGGGAGCAATCTAAATGCCCACCAACAGACGATTGGATAAAGAAGTTATGGTTCATATATACAGCGGAATATTGCTGGGCCATAAAAAATGAAATCCTACCATTCATAACGACACAGATGGACCTAGAAGTTATTATGCTGAGTGAAATGAGTCAGACAGAGAAAGATAAATACCATATGATTTCACTTATATGCAGAATCTAAGGAACAAAAAGAACAAACTAATTGAAAACAGACTCACAAATATAGAGGACAGTCTGGTGATGGCCAGAGATGAAGGGTGTGGGGGCCCGGGAGAAAGGGGTGAAGGGCTAGAGAAATACAAATTAGTAGCCGATAGATGGTCACGGGGCTGGGGCACAGGGCAGAGGGAATGCAGTCAGCAGTAACATAATGGCTAGGTTTAGAGCCAGAGGAGAGAGAGAGTAATCGGGGGGGATCGTGTCATAAACTATATAAATGTCTAACCGAAGTACTGTATACTTGGAACTAATGATAAAACAAAATAAAATGCTAAATAAAAAATAAAATGTGAATAGCTATTTGCACAGTTCTGAATTCTGTAAACATTCACTCCATTTCACTTTTATATTGCCACGTCCAAATCTTCTGACCCTCTCTCTATCCGATTCACTGAAGACTGATAACTGATGTTGGAAAAACGCACTGTGATTTGGCTTTTTCTATCTATCCTTATATTTTAATGGTTATATAGTTGTTATTTATTCAGTACATAAAGGTTCAGTATTAATATAAGTATGAGATAGGATATGTGAGGTGTGGCTGTGGTAACAAACAAGCCCCAAATCAGTGGCTTAGAAACAAAGGTGTATTTCTGGCTCATGCAAAGTGTGCTGGGGCCCTGGGCAGCCCCCCAGGGCAGCTCCTTACCATAGGATGGCTCAGAGTCACACCTCCAAATCAGGACTGTTTCCTCCATGGATCCCGGCATGGAAGAGAGCATGCTGAGAGGTAAGCAACCTAGGGTTTCCAATCAGATGTGACCCCGAGACTTATTATACTCGCACTTCATTGGCCAAAACGAGCAACATGGCCCTGCCTCACTTTGAGAATCCTTCCTTGAGCCTGGGAATGGAGGACACCCACATCGCAGAAACAGGACTGTACCTGCTCCGGACACGTAGCTGCCACTCACGGAGTTTCTTCATTGTGTGCTGTTCACTACCTAGCAAACTCTATTTTGTCTGATGTGAACATTATCCATTGTACTTTATCTTTATTTCTGCTTTATGTCTTTGTCCAAGCTTTGATTCTTTCCCTTTCCGTATACTTTTTTTTAATTTCGTTGTGTTTACAAGATATCGAGTTAAAATATATGTATTTTGAGACATATTGCCTGTTAATAAGGAAACCTAGGTTCTTCACATTTATTGTCGTTATTGCTTATGCTTGGGCTGACTTCATCTGAATTCCGACTTTATGTTTTTTAAGGTTCTTTATTTTGTCGTTGTTCCTTTTTATTTAATTTTTTCTGTAGACTGTTGCTTGCTTTTATTTTCTGCAGTGATTTGGAAAGCAGACATCCTGTTTTCAATCCTGTTCGTGGTTCCATTTAGGTTTTTGTGAAAACTATTAAACCCAAATTTATACTATTATCAAAATCATAATCACAAACAATAACTTTGGGCTCCTTCACCAGAGAGACGAGGATTTCGCCGATTTGCTTCGTCCCCTGCCTCCTCTGCCCTTTCCGTATCTCTAGTAATGTAATCTGAGGACATTCTGCTTAACGGGACCATTAAAACCACCGAAACATCCTCTCTCCGAAATCCGTTCCGCTTTCTTTTTGTTGCCCCGTTTCCATCAGATATTTGGACTTCCCATCCTAACCCTGTTTCCCAGACAGGGCCCCTTTGCACACTTATCTCTAGGGCTGGGCTGGCTTCTCCGCCCACTGCCTGTCCTCAGTGGCAGCCTAGGACCCCCAGCACTTGGGGCGTGCGCGCGCGCGCGGAGGGGTGTGTGTGTGTGTGTGTGTGTGTGTGTGTGTGCGCGCGCGCACTCCTCCTCCTCCTCCTCTCATCAGAAGTTTCGATGCTGTGCATCATGCTGGAGATTGCCAAGCCTTTCATTTCAGCAGCCGGAGTGCAGGCACCGGCTCTTTACGCTGCGTCCGGAGAGGAACACGCTACTTCCCGGTGTCCTCCCCTGGCAGAGCGACTGCAGAACCGGAGCTAGAAAATGGACAGACCTGTCATCCCCGGGGTAGGCCGGCTGGACGAGGCATCTCTCCGAGGTCCTCACCTGCTTCGTCTCATCTGCTGCGAAGCCCCGTGAAGGCCTTGAGGCTTAGGAAGAGAGCAAGACAGAAACAGGGTTCCAGGCGTCCTGTTTGTACCGTCAAGGAAGGTCGAGGAGGCGCTCCGCATCTGGATGGACACCAGGGGGCGCGATAGCTCTGGAAGGACCAAGGGCTCCCCTGGGACAAGGTGAGGGTGCTGGGGGAGCACCAGGGTGCCGTATGGAGGGCGTGCGGGTTGGGGCGCGGCCCCCAGGCCTGGGTGCACAGGGTGAGCTGGAGAACCTTGCAGGGCTTTGAGCCCTGGGGAGGCCGTGGGTCCCCCTCTCCTGGCTTGGTATTCCGGTCCTTTAGTCTGTGGAGAAGGCTCTGGCGCTCTCCCTGGACACTGAAGGCCCAGCGTGGGTGTGAATTGTGGGTGTGAGCAACGCAAGCAAGCTGCAGCAGCGGGCCCTGGGCTCAGACAGCCGGGGACAGATGAGGAGTCTGGACACGCCGCCTGCGGGGGGCTGCTGGCACCCAGGACCTACCTCCTTGTCATAACGGAGGGCAGCCGAGGGCAAACGCGAGCTCGAGCACTCCATCAGTAACAATCCGGGTGTAACTACTTATTTGTCCATTAAATACAAGCACTTCCGTTAGCAAAATTACCTGTAAGATTATAAACATGTGCTCATACTTCCTTCCCAGGCTCTGGGATGCACGCTCACCCTTGCGTGGAGGGCACGGGCCAGAGAGCCCTCAGCGCCTTTCCATAGAAGGCCTGTCAGGCGCGTGACGTCCGCTCCCGCCTGACGCGTGAAGATAGAGGAGGCTGGGCCTAAGCTTAAGGAAAAGGTTTGGATTATGTTTTGAGACTGGAAACGAGGTGACATCTGGCAAGATGTTTGCCAAAATGCTAACCGCTATTAACTCTAGATGAGGGATTTCAGGTGGCTCTGATTTTTGACTTTTCGTACTTTTTTGTTGTAGTTGCACTATTTGCAACGAAGAGGTGGTGTACGTATGTACGTATTCGTGCGTGTGTGTGTTGTGTGTACACACGGATGTCCACAGAAGCATTATTCATAATAACCAAAAAGGAGAAACAACCCAAATGTCCATTAACTGGTGAATGGAAAAATAAAATGTGGTGTATATCCATAAAATGGAATATTATTTGGCAATTAAAAAAAAAAAATGAAGCGCTGATTCACACTACAACATAAATGCACTTCAAAAACATTAGGCTAAGTGAAAGAAGCCAGGCTCAAAAGGTCGCACACCGTATGATTCTATTTACATGAAAGGTCCAGGACAGGCGAATCCATAGAAACAGAAAGTATGTTCCGAGTGGTTGTCTAGGGCTGGGGTAGGAGGGCGAGGGGAAATAGGGCGACATTGCTTGTCGGTGTAGGTTTCTTTTTGGAGTTAGAAAAACAGTCTAAGTCGATCGCGGCGATGGTTGCACATCTGCGAATATACTAAAAACCATTGAATCACACAATTCAAAAGTGTGAAGTGTATGATAGGTGAATTATATCTCAGTAAACTTGTCACTTAAAAAACAATAAGGTTATTTCAAAAGGAAGAAAAATTTCAAAAATTTCAAGAAAGAAGCCTCAATGACATCCGGCCCCGTGTGTGGCTGGACTTGCCCAGGCATGGTGTTGGCTAAGCTGCACGCAGGAGTGTCTGGACCGGCCCAGGTGTCAGGCGGCCTGGCCCCCTTTCCTGGCACCGCCCCTGCCAGCTGGGAGGCTTGGCAGGTGAGAGCTCCGCATCCTCTTTCATCGGGCGGAAGTAATGGTAGTTCCACCTCGAAGGGCTGCTGCAGGGGTGACAGGAAAGGAACACACTGGGGTCTTTGCTCTGTGCCTGGCAAACAGAGCATGAGATTACACGTCCCTCACCTGAGGGTCCAGGCTTCCCAAACTGTGAACGAAACCTCAGGCCCGTTAACGGTAACGGCTGAACGAGCCCAGCCTGTAGGATCCTGCCGCTCCCTCCCAAGGAAACCCCAGAGGCACCTATGGCATTCTTTCTTTCTTTTTCCTCCAGGTTGACAGTGGATGGTTCGCATGCCCTCAGAGGGGACACTGGCCACTGCCATGCTGTCAGTGCCCCACAGGGATGCTGATCTGTTGGGCATATAACCCTGCTGGGGCCACCTGAGCTCTGGGGCTGAGTCCGGAGGAGGCTCTGTCGCCAAGCGCTGCTGCTGGGCCAGGTCCAAGGTCTTGGCAAATTGCTCCTTCAGCTACTGCCACCAGTGCTCAGGCCTTTGGGCCTCGAAGTCAGGCCACACAGATGGGGGAGGGGAGAGATAATGGATGGGTGGGGGGGTGGCGGATGACCTCAGACCATCCCCTTTTTCTTCATCATGCCTTTATCTCTGTCCTTTGCATCATCCTTACAGGCCACTCAGCACCTCCCAGCACTGCCCCCAGACTCTCCCTTCCTCCTCAGCCTAGCGGCAAAGGCCCTCGTGCTTCAACACCTGCTAGTAAGTCCCATGAGAGCAATCCCACCTGGGCAGAGCCAAGACGCTCTGCTGTCCCCTAAGGTGGCTGTGAGTTTCTCAAGGGCGAAGATGCGTCTCTCTTGTTCTGAGGTTACAGAATTATGCTCAGTTACTGGCACATATGAGACACTCGATGAAAGTTTGCGGAGGCAATGGGCAGGCCGAAGGCTCCAGCTGATCCCTGCAGATGGGAAGTTGGGTGTCTCTCGTAGGTGAGACCCCAGGGTGACCCCCAGGGTGGAGCACTCACAGAAGGGGCAGGGGACCATGAGCAGGCCACATTCTGTTATCAGCAAATGAAACCAAAGTGGTTGGCCTAAGGGGTGTCAGCTTCTGTCCCTTGAGATGGTCTCAGAAACAAGAACTGCTCAGAGCAGCTCTAACCTGAGGAGAGACACCCCTGGGAGATGCTCCTTCCAGCCCAGGGCTTCCTCCTTGCTCAAAAATGCTCAAAAATGCCATCTCAATGCTCAAAAATGCCAGAAATGATTCCTCAATCTCTGTCACTGCCACCATCAGAGTTTTAAGACTTCCTTTATGATCCTGCAAAGCCCGTTTTCCTGGCTCACAGCTTCCATCCATCTTCTGGCAATGTTCCCACCCTGTGATCTTTTCCTGTGACGAGAGTCTCACTGACCCTTTGCACTTAAGACGAACTTCTTAGGATTTGTGTGGCTGTCGACCCTCTTGAGCCCTCTGAGCCTCAGTTTCTCAGTTATAAAACGAGCATGATACCTAATGCAGAAGGCTGCGGTGAGGCTTGGATGCCTCCATGAGGCTCTTAGCTGTTGGCACAGTTAATAATAAATGGCAAAAAGAACGATAAAATGAGCATGGGCTGTGCTGGCAAAGTGCATTGAATACAGGAATGAATATGAAGCTATCGTCTTTCCTGGGTTATAATTATTTCAGGCAAAAACATATTTCACAGAAACGAAATTTTAAGGAGACCTGACACTATCTAAGTAGAGAGCTTTTAACTTATCTAATGCAGAAGCAAACGCTGCCGAGTACTCGCCCTACTCGCCAAGTACATCCTGGATCTGACCACCTTTTGATGCTCCTCTGCTCCCACCTGCTGAAGCCACCTCTGTCTCATGCCTGGACAATCACAAGAGACTCCTAGTAGGTCTGCATGCTTCCAGTCTTACTGCTCTCTCTGCCCACACAGAAGTCCAAGTGACCATTGCCACCTCAGGGCCTTTGCACTTGCTGTTTTCGCTGCCCGGACAGCCATTTCCCCAGATATTTTTGTGGTGCATTCACTTATTCAGATCTCTGCTAAAATGCCAACTTTTCAGACAGATCTTCCCTGACCGTCTTATCTGGAATACCTTCCTACCTTATCACCCCATGCACTGGTTAAACCCTTACCCAGCTTTATTTTTCTTCTGACGTTATATTAAGTGCTTGTTTGTTTATTACTTGCCTTTCCGCCTAGAACGTAAATTTCATAGGGGGCAGGATTTTGTCTTGTTTACACTGAAAGTCCAGCATCTAGACTCTAGAACACGATAAGTACTCAATAAACATTTGTCAAATGAATAAGCCATCACGTTTACAGTCAAGTGCTGGGTAAGCACTCAGCTACAAGCAAGTTGAAAATAACCATGCAAGTTGATGGACTTTAAGTGACTTTAAGTCAGTTCTGAAAATCCAATCTGTCCTTTTAAATGTCCATCCTATGAAAAGCCCTGTGAAGCCCTGTGAACAGGAAGAGCGACCTGGGCGTATCAGGAAGGTGTCAGGGGCCTTGGCAAACCACTCAGAAACCGCTGAAGTCTAAATTGTTCTCAGAAAGGGAGACGCAGAACCACGGAGGAGAAAGTCGAATGCTCCTGGAGGTGGCAGGAAGCTGGACCACAGAGCCATTTCCGGACCCCTGTCTTTCTGTGGGTCACTCTCAAGAGGGCACCTCCGAGAGAGCCTTCCCGGCCTGGGCCCCCTGCTCCCCAGGCGAGGTCAGAAGCCCTCGGGAGCTGAAACAGTGGCCGACTTCTGTGTTTAAAGCGGGGACAGAGGAGAGTTTTGTGTTTTAAAAACTCATTGGGGTGATAGCTGCTTTTGTCAAAAATTCAATGAACTTAAAACACATCGGACACTTACAATGGGTGCGCTCCTTATATGAAAATTACATCTCAGTCAGTACAGCTGGTTGGAAAATAACAAACAGAGAGGTAGCCAGGGGGAGGGGAGGGAGGCGAGTCACTGACGACAGCCAGGCTCTCGGCTCAGGAGACCCTGGCCCCTGAGACAAGGAGCTCGGACTGCAGGAAAAGGAAGCAGAGGAACAAGTCACAGTGGAGCTGTAGCCCACCTTTTATAGAATGTAGACTTTTATTAAGTAGTAGATAATCTCCGTTGCTGACCCTGATTCTTTACCAGTGCGGTCAACCACCTACCACCACCAACACACGGGGGTAAGCAAGGACTAGAACGACAGTATAATTTAGTCCAAACATGGTGGCATTAAGGCTAGCCAATAATCCCCCAACACGTCATCAGTCATTCTTTACTCAAAACAAACAAACAAACAAACAAACAAACAAACAAACAAACAAAAAACATCTAAGGAGATCTTTCCATCTGTTGCAGGTCCTTGGAGAGCCTAAAAGCAGGCAATGTCAGGGGAAACCACAGCCTGCTGGTGCCCTCTGGTGGTCACATGGCAGACTGCATGGGAATGCGAAGGCTTAAACGGGCGGTTCCCAGACTAGCTCATCCGCTGTTAAAACACGGCTGGCTGGCTGGGCCCCACCTCGGGTTTCTACTTTGGAAGGTCTGAGGTCGGGCCTGAGAATGAGCATTTCTAACAAGTTTCTGGGCGACACTGCCACTGCTGCTGTTCCTGAAGGAGCAGTGCCGACCATTCAATGCTCCGTCCCACCTGACCAGAACCGAAGAGCCCCTTGAGCTGCGGAACTGATCCTGGATTATGTGGTGGGCCCAGCGCAATCACAGGGATCCTTAACGGTGGAAGAGGGAGGCCAATGAGTAAGTCGAGGGAGATGTGGCTGCAGAGGAAAGCACAGAGGCGCAATGTTGTTGGCTGTGAAGGTGGAGAAAGGGGCTCATGGGTGAAGGAAAATGTGGGCGGCCTCTGGGAGCCGTTTCCCCTACAAACCGAGGAGACAGGTTTTCCCCTCGAGCCTCTGAGAAAGGAACCCATCCGCCAGCACCTCGGTGTGAGCCCAGCGAGACCCATGTCGGACTTCGCGCTCCCAGAACTGTAAGACAGATTTGTGTGGTTTTAAGCCACGAAGTTTTGGCAACTGGTTACAGCAGCAATGGGAAATTATATGTCACGACAGCCTGGCTGGTCCAGAGAGAACATTATAGAGCTGCTGTAGAATTAAAAAAATTTTTGTAACAGTTTTAGTAAGTTATAATTCATACACCATACTATTCACCATAGGATTTTATAGTTGTTTTACCACCTCTGGAAACAGTCTGCACCTTTTAACCTCTGAAATATCCATTATTAACAAACTCCAAGTACATCTCCAGAGGCCTTTATAAAATATGTTTTGCATCTTATCAGTGGTTATTAAATAGACGACTGATATCAAATAGCTCATCCATGTCCAGTTGTGCTTCCTGATCCAGAGGTTCAGTGTTAGGTGAAAGGAAGTGAACTTGTCATTAGCTTAACAACTAGCAGCAGAAGCCCTCTCGGGAGAGGGGCTGTCTGTGTACAGAAAACCCCCTCGATACACTGGGGAGAAGGTGAGACTTGAGAACAGGGAAGGTGCCAGGCAACCAGTCATCGGAGCTGGCTGAGCTGTTCTGCCTGAGACAAGGAGGGAACTCGCTTTGCTCCAGAGACAGGGAGAGAATGAAAGAGGAGGTACTGGCAGGGGGAGAGGCCTCCTCACCACCCCCACCACCCCCCCACCCCCAGCCCTGCAGAAATCTTTTTCTGGACTCCTCAGAAGCTAGAAGCTCCTGAGGCGTGGAATGGGCCCCCTGCTGAGCTGTTATGAGTCTGGGGCCAAGACACACACACACGCACACACACACACGCATACCAAGCTCTCACGTGCTCATATACAGGTGGAGAAGGTCTATAACTATCTAAGAGGTCGCCCAGCGTTTTGCCTGACTTGAGCCAATAATTCGTGTCCATTTCAAAAAAGGGCAATGTTTTAAATCACCAAATAACTTGTGTCCTCCAAACTCCCTTTCATGTCCTGGACCAGGGGACAGATGTTGGGGTCCCCACCCCCTTTTATTTATTACCCTCCCTGTGACCCCTGAGACTCCTAGGTGCCGGGGTGTGACTGAGGTTGACCACACTGCTCTGGGAGCCTGGAAGGCACCAGGTCCTGCAGCAACCGGCCATGGGCTCGGGGGCACAGAAGGCAGGAGCGGAGCCTGGCTCATCTCCCACTAGGGGCGCCCACAGGGTGGGGCTCACACCCGCCCATGCCCCAGACTGGGCTGGCCCAGGACACCCAGTCAGAATTGTTTCGAGGCAAATTTCCCAGAAGCCCAACAGCTAAGGTCCTCCGTTTCTCTCTGGGCTTCTCCAAGGGGTTGGTCAGCTTTTTCTTTCTCACCTTCGAAAGACGAGGGTCTGCTTGCAACCCCTTTGCCCAGGCCATTGTCACCTTTCCTTCTCCAAGATCAGAGTCCTCTTGCCTGTCCCTCTCCTTCTCAAAGCAAACTCAGTCAAGGGCACAGGTGTCCTTTCCTGCTTTCCTAAGGTGGCGGAGGTGGCCCTCCATGAGTCCAAGAAGGTTTTCTGGCACCTTCTTAAGAAAAAGAGGAACAAAATAGAAACTTAACCTCTAAGGGCACCCAGACATTCCTATAATTCTTAAGTTTAATTTTCAGGCAAAGATAGTGAGTATCTCTGTGGACTTTAAACTGCAGTGTGTATTTATTAAGTTATTTCCTTTTTCTATTATGTGGATTAGTTGAAACATTGGCAGCACAGTCATATATTATGTACTTTAACTAGCACAAACAATATTTTGTCATATGTCAAAAATAAATTTAGAATCTCAACTCCATGCAGACAGAGATTGTGCCTGTCTCGCTCACCTCTGCATCCCCAGTATTGGGAAAAGTGCCTGTCACATAGTAGGCACTCAACACATATTTCCTGAAGAAGTGGATTAACCAGTTAATTAATTTCACAAATTTTAAAATACATTAAAATATCTTTGGCACTATAACTCACAGCTTCCTTGAACTACTAAAGAAGTAATATGCAGTCATTTCACATTCTTTTTAAGATATTTAATCTATCAATCATGTCTTCCCTTAAATGAATGTAACGTTTTATTAAGAAACAAGATTGGAGAATTCCTATGGCATTAAATTCATCTTTCCTAAAATGAGAGCATAATATATTAGCATTAATAATTCCAAAACTCTTGAACTGATGGAAATTCACTGGAGAAAAGGCTGACCTTATTGGCTCTAAGAAAGCCATGGGGTAATAAACATTCAGAAAACTACAAATTAACCCCTGATTTGACCATTTATTATCTCCGTGACATGGGGAAAGTAACTTCAGTGAACCTAGGACTCCTCATTTACAAAATCAATATAAGAACGCCTCCCCTTCCTACTTCCTCCTTCGCTATGAAGCAAAGGGGATCACACCTGAGAACGCTTTGTAAAACACCACTCGAAACTCAGCGTCCTAAAGAACGCAAATGGATGTCTGGTTCTGCGCACCACAAACAGATTATCTAAATTTTAGTCAATAAGACAACAATAGCCAGATAGTTAATACAAGTGTTATCGTTTGTATTTCTCTGAACCCTACTGCTTATGTTCATTGGTCATTCGGATTTCTTCCTCAGCGAATGACCTGTTGTTATTCTTACCTGTTTTCCTCTTGGATACTTGCCTACTAATTAATTTTTAGTAGTTTTTTATCTGTTTAGCATATTTCTCCATCATCTGTCATGGATGTTACGATTATTTTCCCCAGATGATTTTATTTGCCAGATGGACATTTTAGCTTTTTATCAATCAAAATTTTTTTATCAGTCTTCTGTTGTATGTGTATATTGGCTGTCATTTAATGCTTAAAGAGAGCTCTCCAATGTTATAAAATATTTTTACATATATTTTTCTTCTTTGATAGATTTATTTTTGTATTTAACCCATCTGTCATTTATTTCAACATGAGATAGAGAATCTATCCTCATTTTCTCCTGATGATGAGCCAGTCATCACAAAGCCATTTGTTGGCTAACCTGTACTTTCTAGACTAATCTCAATTGCCACCTTTTTCATCTATGAAATTTCCACTTGAACTTGGAGTCATATCGCAACTCTATTCTATTCCATTGATTGATCTGTTTATTCCTATGCTAGCATGACACTATTTTGATTATATAGCTGCAATAAGTGGTTTTAATATCCGATAGAAGTGAATTTCAGACATCAAGCCAAGTGAAAGAAGGTGGACACAAAAGAGAACATTTTGTAAGATTCCACTTAGATGAAATTCTAGAACAGGTGAAACTAATCTGTAGTGACAGAAAACAGATCAGTGGTTGCCTGGGTCAGGCCCAGTGTTGGGAGGGAGGGGTTGGGGGAAGGTTGACTGTACAGCGGCTTTGGGGAACCTTCTGGGGAGATGGAAATCTACTTTTCGACCAATTTGGTGGTCACCAGAAGGTATACATTTAACAAAACTCTTTGAATTGTATATTTAAAATGTATTAATTATATTGTATGTAAATTATACCTCATTTAAAAATCTCTGATAAGTAAAGTCTCCTCTTTCATTCCATGCTGCTTCCAAAAATTGTTTTTCTATGCTTATAAAATTATTCTTCCAGATGAATTTTAACATGCTTTTATAAAATTTTTTAAAATTACATCAGGCTCTGGATAGAAATTATGTTAGATTCTTATTAATTTGGGTAGAACTGACACTTTTATATTAAGGCTTTCCATCCACAAAGGGGATGTATCTCTTCATTTATTCAAGTCTTCTTTGGTAAAAGTTTTGTCATTTGATAAAAGTTTGTCACTTGTGGCATACACGTGCCATACATGTTTCTTATGAAGCTATTTTAGAATATATTTTTTATATGGTTGCTATTGTTGAAGGACTCTTTAAAGAATTTCCTAATTCATTTCCGATATATGAAAAGGTTCCTGATTTTTGCTTACTTTGTATCTGGCCACATTGCATAAGTTTCTTACTGTTTTGATACTCTATTAAGCTGATTTTATTTTTTAGGTGGATAATTGTATTATCTGGAAATCACCATGGTTTGTCGTTTACTTTATAATTTATACTTCTTTTTTCTTACCTAATCCCATTATCTGAAACATCTAGAGCTTTTGAATACTTGCCATAATAGTGGGCATTTCTATTTTGTTCTTGATTTAATGAAGTTGCCTCTGGTTTTTTTTCTTGATGAAATATTACAGTGTTTGCTGTTGGTTTCTGATAAATATGTTAAGGAATTACCCTCCTACTTGAGAGATTCTGAGCATCTTGGTCAGATATGGATGTTGAATTATATCCAGTGTCTTTTCAGCAGTAACCTAGGTCAGCGACTCTCAATATTGACTTCACGTTAGAATCATCTAGAATCTTTTAAAAATACTACTGCCTGGGTGCCCTCTCATCTAGATTCTGATTTAATTGGTCTGGGATGGAGCCTAGGCATCAGCATTTTTAAAGCTCTCTTGGTAATTATAACATCTACCAGGAACTATTGACCTAGAGTTTTGCTTCTGAACCTTTACTGTGTGTGCAAACTACCTGGGGATCTTGCTAAAATGCAGGTTGTGATTCAGATGATGTGGAGCGGGTGAGGCTGGACAGTCTGCATGTCTTTACTGGAAGTGGGGTCCTTAAGCAGCAGCGGTGCGTCATCCAGGAACTCGTTAGAAATGCACCTCGTCCCAGACATACCGAGTCAACATTTGCATTTTACGGGAGCCCTGGGCAATTCTTCCATGTTTCAAAGTTTCAGCAGCACTGAAGATCATTATATATAAAGGTTTTTTAATCCCATTAATGTGATAAATTACAAGACTACATTTTCCAAATTTTTAACTACTCTTATACTCATGTAATAAAACTGTGGCTTAATACACCGATATTAATTAAAATATCAGTATATTTTATTTAGGATTTTTATACCAATTTCAGAAGAAAGATTGAGTCACATAATATTTTATGCTGATTTGTCAGGTTTTGGTGGCAGGGGCTGCCTCAGGGGTTTATTTCTCCATAGATATTCCTAATTGTGTGGATTTTTCTTTGTAAAACTGTCGATTTTTTTCAAGGAATGAGCTTCTTTTTTCCTCTTTATTTTATGTTGATTTCCTATGTATCCTAAAGTCTATTTTTGGAACTGTCTAATATATTGGAACTGTCTCTTTTTTAACCATTTCACCCTATGTTAACCATTGTAGCTCTATGAAGCATTTTAGTATCTCTTATCAAGAGATTTTGATAAATTCGCTGAGCATTTTGAAACTTTCCTTTTCTCTAACTTCTTCACTCTCTCCAGGCACCTGGTAGAAAGTCGGGAGACGATTACATCACGTTGGAAAGATTTCAATATGTGCCACTCAGTGGCTGGTAGCTGCTCACTGTGTAGGTATGAGGGCCTCAGATCTGCCAGGCCTGAAACACATTTACCTTAATAAATGTCTTTACCACATGCCGAGAAATCCTGAGAAAGCCTGGGGTCCTGGGACCAACCCAGCCAAGAACTCTGTTCCATTCTCCATCTTAATAATGAGACGCTGACTGCCTGCTAAAAGATGCACAATTTATTTTAAATATATATGAATGGGATGATTGTTTAAAAAGAGCTGCAGCCGGTTAAATTTAGGTGACTGCAATAAAACTCTCCTCCGACACATCCTCTGGCTTCCGGCCCCGGAGGGCTGCAGCTCCCCTCCACTGAACCGGAGGCTGGTCTTGCGTGCTCCGGCTTTCCGGGGGCCGGTTTGATGTCAACGTGACTTCCTCTATTAATGAGTGATCCGCTTCTAGACAGTTAGGAAAAGTTTTATTGGGTAAAATATTTTCAGAAAACCATCGGGCAAAAAACCCCAAGTGGCGACTCCTTTCCTTTGCCATGATCAGGCACGTGCTCTCCGCCCCTCCCTTTGAATGTGTTGACTTCTTGACATGCGCCTGCGGCGGGGGTGGGTGAGGTGGGGTGGGGGGTGGGGGGTGAGGGGTGTGGGGCCCCGAAGAGCTCTAAGCTGCCAGGCGTCAGGTGAGGGCTTGACCAGGCTCTCGCTGGATTAACAAACTTGGCCCGGCGTCCAGGTCAGTCCCGTCAAACCCCAAAGCTGCCTGGTCTCTTCCCTTTGTCTCGGGCTCCTTAAAGGGCTTTACCCTTCGGCTTTCGACGTCCTGTCCTCTGCACTGGGAGTCGCCCCAGTCCTGTTCGCGGGAGGATGGACCAGGGAGGGTGCATACCGGTGGCGCGGGGGTGACCCCGGGCAGCTGGGACTGCCCGTCGGCGGAACCTGGGTTAGGAGCGGGTAGGGCTGCGCCAGACACTCCTCTACCGCAGAGGGACGAGGGGACACCGGGGTGAGGGACAGCGCGGGCGAGGGAAGCAGCTTCGCGGAGCCTCCTGTGATCACAGCGTGGGGCTGGCTTGGTCGTCTTGGGGCTTCAGTGGAGGGGTCGGGGCAGGCATGTGCCCGCGGTTAAGTCATGTGGCTGGAACGGAAGGTTTTGGGGTGGGGGGTGGAGAGGGAGGTGGCGCTGAAGAGCTAGGAGCAGCCGTTCAAGCGAGAAGAGCCTTCACCGCAGAGCGCCGGGGACAGGAGCGGACTGGGAGGCCGTTCGCGCCACGCTCTTCCTTGGAGCTCCGGGAACACTGTGTCACGCAGGCTCGTGCTGAGGCACGCTGCGCGACAAACGAGCTCGGAAACCTCGGTGGCTCAGAGCAGCTGTCCCGCGTCTCTCCCTCTGGGGCCGGGGGCCACCCGGGGACGGTTCTTCCCACGGCGAGTAGCCGAAAGCGCGACGGGTGGGGTGGCAACACAGATGCCCTTCGGCATATTTGTCACTTCTGCTCAGATCCCGATGGTCAGAGCGAGTCGCGTGGCCAAGACACACCGCGCCTGCTCCAGGGCGAGGCCACCGAGGGCGGCGAAGGGCGAAGGGCGGGGGCGCGAGGCTGGACGCACCGATCGCGGCTCCGCTGCGTTAACCCACCTTCTTCCAGGACTTGAGCTCCTGGATGACGGGTAAGCACGTGGCATAAAAGAAGGAAGAAGGTCTAGAGCCGGCATTCTCACCCCACCTCTGTGAGTCCTTTAAGTCTGGAAGACCCTCGGTGTCCCTCCTGCTCTGCATAAGACGGTTGTTTGGGCTGATTCCCAAGGTCTCCTCCAGCTCTAGCCATCTTGAGCCTTCAATGTTCAGATGGCTTCACCTGCCACAAGCCTGATGGCTTCTGAAGGGAAAGGCCCGGAGGCAGATGTATGAGCTGAGCAGTACGGAAATGCAGACGCGCAATGGACGCGGCGGGGCGAGCTCGCAGGGTCAGCACGGCAGAGTGAGGCTCTGCGGGCCCGCTTCTCACACTCGACCGGACAGGTCCGGTGATTCCTAAACGGGATCGTGTGAGGTTTTTAGAGAGAGCAGGCCTGAGCGATCGCCTCTAAGCATTCTAAGCAGATGGACAAGAATCGGAATACCAACCCAAGTTCCGTGACCTTTTCGTTACTCTACGGGCTTCTATCCGGGTTCTAAGTCACGGGTCAGGAGCGATTTGGACACCAGCAGTGGTCTTCGTACTCTTCAACCTGCCAGAACTGTGAAACCAAACAGCTCTCAATGGAATTCAACAAATGAGTGTCACAGGTCTCTGACTGCAAGCAACAGAGGGTTTGTGGCTCTGGCCAGCTGGAAGCAGGCAGGAAGGCTGTCAGGTAGCTCCGAAGGTGGTGGGAAGACAGAACAAGCAAGCTCAGAAAGAACAGGGTGGTGCCACACCTGCTGTGGGCCACCATTAACCTTCTTCTGTTCTGTCCTGTGTCTCTCCACTTGTCCTTATAGCTCAGAGTCCCAGTTCTGAGTTCCGCAATGAGCTCTGGAGACCACTTTGGTCTCTTCAGCAATGAAGTTGGAAACTTCCTGACCTACTGCTCCCCAAAGACTACACCCAGTGGGACAGGGGCAAGTCCCCCCAAAGAAATCAGGGGCTGTTTAAGAAAAGGGCAGTGGATGTCCAATGGCTACAAAACAAGTGCCCATGGCAAACAAGTGGAAGATTACCGAACTATGTAGCTGCGGTGGTGGAAGACCACTGTTTATAGGATCACTCTGAGCCATGACGTTTGGAGGGGACCGAGACCTATAGAGAGGTACCAGTAGGGACATTGCAAGATCCAGATTAGGCAGCCCCTGGCATCCCTTTCTGTGCCTTTCCCCGGAGTGGCCAAAATGGCTATGGTTTGTCACCCAACAAAACGTCATGCAACTCCTTTCCTAGCTCTACCTCACAGTAAAAATAGCTACTACGTAGTAAGTAGTTACTATGTGCCAGGCACTGCTGCTCCAATAATTAACAAATCCTCTCATTTAATCCTCTCAACAAACCTATCGGAGTGATGACTATACTCATCCATTTTCCAGATGAGAACGCCAGCACACAGACCAGGCTTGGACCCGAGGAAGCCTTGGTCAGACCCTTTGGTAGACAGTGGATCCTTCAAGGAGGCCGTGGTACAAAGCTCACTGTAGTTGCTTAGGACAAATACTCAGGGGTCTCACTCTGGAGACACTGGGACTATTTTGCGGGTGCCTGGAACAGGAAGTAACCATGAGAGCCAAGCAGGAGGAAGAGACCAGGAGAAGGCAGTTTTTAGAATTCACAAAATAAACAAAAGGGCGGAAAGCTTTAACTACCCTGGAGGCTTTCTCTGAAGTGCTGAGCTGCGGGGAGTTGAAAGAGCTGCGAACAGCATTCTAGGCCCACTTCAGCTCCTACCTGGTGAGGGACTTGCTTCCTGCGGTTCCCAGGATGGCTTATGTTCCATCCCCGGCTGTCTCTCACGCGGACTGGCCCGTGTGCAGAACCAGGTGTGGAGCCTGACCACAGCTGGCTCTAGTGTGACGGGCCACCTGCCATTCTAAGATGACCTCATCCCATTCCCTTGACTTTTTAATATGCAATTTACGCTATTTCTCCAAAATTTGGGTAATGACTTACTGGCTTTTGTCTTGCATTATCCTGCAGTGTGAGTTTTTTTCTGTTTGTTCAGGGGCTTGATAACTGTTCTTTGTAGGTGCTTCTAAATGTATCTACTAAAGGAGTGTTTGAAAAATAGCACTTATTTATTTGCACCGTGCTGGCCATATTTCAGTGTTGGCCAAAAGATTCCTTCCCACCCCGCTTCCCGCATCTACCTTTGAAAAACCAACTCAGAATCAGGGGCTGATGACTAAGTGGCGCTGGCAGGAACGGACCTGGATTTGCAACTTGCCTCTGACACCCGAACAGCTGTATGATATCGGGCAAAACAGGGGACTGTACTCCAGCCAATCCCAGGAGCAGCCGGGAACTCTGTTCTAAGGGGAATGCCCACTCCCTCTGTCCCCTCCGAAAGAAGCGAGTCTTAGTAGGGGTTGCTGTGTTCCATGCCATGCCGGCCACAGCTGTGGGCCAGGTAGGCATCTGACCGATGAGTGCTGGGCATGATAGGAGGGTGGAAATTAATTAGGCCAATCAGATTCCCTTTCAGAAATCTGAACTGGGAAAAACTAGAAGTGAATCCTGCAGCTGGGAGACGGGTGGGTAGGGACCAGCCAGGAAGCCTGGCAGGGCAGCCAGGACAGATGATAGAGTACCTGGTCCTAGAGCGGACTTGAATCCACACTAGTTCATCTCCAAGGGCGGGCACACCGTGTTTCCTGTGCTAAGGATGCTGCGGGACACTTCTCTGTCCTCTTATAGAAGAAAACAGGCGACTACATTCTTGCCTGCAGTGGGGGAGGGGGATGAAGGAGGCCCACTGCACATCAGCAGGGAAGAAATCTTCGCTCAGCTCCCCTCCCCTAGGGGCTTGTGGAGAAGGGAGAAAGACCAGCAGGAAGGGTAATGTTCCATCCCTGACTGCAGGACGAGGTAGCCCTCTATTTAGCAGAGAATATTATTGGGTTCAAGATCTTTGGTGTAGGACAAGGTAGCCCTCTATTTAGCAGAGAATATTATTGGGTTCAAGGTGCCCGGGGAGGCCCAGAATGCAGTGTGGGGGACAGTTAAATTGTTTGTTATAATGAGGGGGCTGAGTTTGAAGGGAGGACCCCCAGTATGGAATCAGGGCATGTTGGAGGGCACCTCCTTAGATGCTCAGGGGCTGCAGGCTGTCGAGAGATGTACAGGGAAGTTCCTGGTGATGCAGACCTGGAGAATTAAGACTGTAAAAATATTCACAGTGGAACAGTTTGCATCGCTACGAGGTAAAGCTCTCTCATCATCCAAAGCTTTCAGTAAAATAGTACAAAGCTGCCATTTAAAACCACCCCAGAGTGCCTGGGGCTTTCTGGATCACTCAATGGACACTCACTACCTGAGGCAGCGGAGTGAGCCTCTTGTTCCTGGGAGCCAAGTCACCTGCCACAGAACCTTCCCCCAGTGGGCTGCAAGGCCTGGGGGAAGTGTCCACTGAGTGCCCAGCACAGCGCCTGGCAGGGTAGGTGCCCGGCACACAGTGTCATGCAGAAGTTAACAGTACCAGCTCCAAGTACCCATGAAAAGGAACATGCAGCAGATGCAAAAACAAGACAGCTTCTCATCAGGATGAGCAAAAGCCTTGTTGACCTAATAGCTGAGAGGGCATGTGCATTTGTCACGTCTATATGACAATGTCTATAGGCTCCTACTAGCAAGAAGTTCAGTACTTCCATCTTGAGGCCTCCCTAACACCCCATCCCCAGATAAAGAGAGTCGGCTGCCATCTTTGCCTCTGATGCTGCCACCCAGTGTCACTGATGAAAATGGGTAGCAAAGTCTGCAGGATGCCGTGGCCCTGCAGTGATGCTTCTGCTGGTCCTGACTCAAGGGTGCGCCTCATTCAGGCTCCGAGACCTCCGTTTCCTTAGGTCATCTTCACAAGCTTGGGATTCTCCCCAAACCTCCACACTAGCAGGGTGGCTGAGCCTCGGCATCCCAGACCCAGCCCACTCTGAGCCAAGAGCGGCAGAGCCCTGTGGCCAGGCATCCTAGGCCAAGCCCACTAAAGGACCCCACAGGCCTCCTTAACTTCAGATCTCAGGAAGAAGGGGCTGGGGTCTCAGTTCTTTGCTCCCTGGGGGCTCTTGGTTTGCTTGTGCCAGAACTCCACACGCCAGGGAGGCCAGCGCCTGCTCAGCTGGAAAATGGGAGGCCCTCTACTTCCATTGCAAAACGGAGGGGCCCCTGTGACTCTCAGCAGGCTCCAAGATGTCCTTCTGTCTCGCTTGTTCAAGAAAGCAGCTGGGAGCCTTTCCTTTCTATTAAAAAAAAAATGCTGCATATTACATTGAGTTGAGGGGAATAATGATGAGCCAGCCCTTGGGAAGATATTAATTTCCACTTTGTTACAAAAACACACAAGCAGACTGCTGAGAATCTGATCCCCTCATTTTGCTTGTAAAACATGTTTTGTATTAGTTCATTCCTTTTTCCAGAGTATATTAATTTGCATTTGCTCTTTTTTAGAATTTGGCTAATAGCTTTTTTTTTTTTAAGATTGCCTGTAAGAGAGCTTTCCCTTCAAATAAACATAATGTTAAATCCTCTGAAGAACCGGCCTGAGCCAAGCATAGCCAGTCTCCCTTCTCTGGGCCCACATTGGCCACCTGTGCCCCAACTCCATCCAGCTCGGGGTACCTGACCCCAATGCTCTGGCCCAAGAGCAGGCAAAACCAAGGATTCGCCCTTTTCTCCATCACAGTGGAATTTTTTAAAAACATATTTTTACTAAAAGCAAGCAAGCCAGAGGGAAAGGAAGATGCTAGAAGCAGCTGAGACAAGATGGATTTACAAAGCAGGGGTCCGCACCCCGTGACAGGTGCACTCACTGCTCACCGGGAGCTTTGCGCCTCCCTCTCCCTGACGTGGGGTCTGCGGGGTGCTTTCCTGATTTTGAGCATTCTCTACCCCACCCCAAGGACTTCCTGGGGTTCTGATTGGGGCTAAAACTTCAGTCAGGAGTCCATGGCCAGTGGGTGGCTGTGGAGTCAACAGAACCCCCTGCCCCAAGGCCACCTGCCCGCAGGTATCTGCTGGGAAGAAAGAGGTAGGCTGCCTGGCAGGACCTGGGCCCCTTCCTCCTTCCTGTCCCGCATTGCCCCACTCTGCAGATGGGCCATTTCCTCCCATGTGCTATTGATTAAGTTTATCAGTTCTCTTTCTCCTTTTCCTCCATTTTGTTTAAATTTATTACTTCCTTTTTCTCTTTTCTCTTGGTTTGTGACTCAAAGGGAACAAAGTTCATCAAGTATCGACTTGATTTATTGTTTCTCTTTTTTTTCCCTCCCTAATATAAGCACTGGGAGCAATAAATCTCCGCTAAGTACTGCACTGGCAGCAGCCCAGAAGTTGAGATATGTCACTTTCTTGGTTTTGTTCTTTAAATATTCTGTGGAGTCCTCGACATCTTCCCTAACAAAAGGTTTATTTAAGAAAGGATCCGCTCTGCCGAAGGGAATAAGAAACAGCTGAGAAAGAGGTTCAACCGGAGGAAGGAGGAGGAGGGACGTAAAATGATCATTTGTCGATAATGTGATTTTATTCCTAAAATAATCAAATGAAAAACTCTTAGGATTAATAAGAGTTTAGCGAGAGTGAATGGAGACAAAATAAACATTCACAAATCCATTCCTTTCCTCGCACCAACAATTAGAAAATAAAAGGGTGCGGGAAGCCGCACTAAAGTGAAGGACCCTCAAGTTCGGTTTAGCGATAAATATGCAGAAACGCCATGAAAACAGAGTTTAAAGAGAAGACAGTAGAGACATCATGCTCATGGTAAGACGCAATGCTGCGACTTCTTTTGAAATTGATATATATATGTATATTTACACATTTAAAGTAATGTCAATCAAAATCTCAACAGGAATTTTTGGGAAACATGCCCAAAGGATTCTGAAGCACATCTGGAAAAATAAAGAGACAATTTTCTCCACCTCTTCTCCTGGGGAGGTGAGGTCTGGGCTGGTGAGGGGCACAGATGGCAGAGTGTGAGGCAGGCAGGGAGCAGACGGGGACAGAGGACGGGCCACCAACGGGAGCCTTTCAGTTCCTGAGCTTTCAGAGTGGTCCCAGGGCAGCCCCCAGGCATGAGTTGGGGTGTTTCCTCCCGGGGAGGATGTGAGCTTGTTTCAGTCTTTCATCAGATACTCACTGATCATCAGGCGTGAATGCAGGAACCAGGGATGGAGAGGTGGACCGGACGACGCCTCTGCCCTCTGAACTGATGTCAGCTGGAGAGGCAGACGATAACAAGGAACCTCATGTCATCACACTAAGGCTGTGAGGACCAAAGTAATGCACTTTGAGCCAGAGCAGTAGGCTGGGGACGGTTGCCGTGGGATGGTGCAGGATGAGGGCACCGCTACACCTGGGTCCTTGGGAAGAAGAGGAGGCGCCAGGCAGGGGAGGTGCATCCCAGATGACAGCATCTCCCCCTGCTGCACTCTCTTTACAGAAGCCTCCTCGCCCCGAAGGCGTGGCTCCACACCGAGTGGCTGTGCCACGCCTGGTTAGTGAGGCACCTGGCCGGAGGCAGCCAGCAGTTTCAATCTCCAAGAATTTGAAATCCAACACAGGAGAATGGCATCCTTGAGTGAAGGGGCACTGAGCAACAGCGGGTGGGGAGGGAGGCTCGAAGGGCCACTGCACAGGCTGCACTCACCTGCCAGCTGAAGAATGGGGAGCTGAAGGCAGGTGCTGGGGTTCAGGGAAGAACCGGGGCACTGGGGCAGAGAGGAGCAGGGACTTGACTGTCCCCTGGAGGCATAGATGGAGAAAGACAGAGATGGAGAGACAAAAAGGCAGAGACAAGGACAGAGAGACAGAGACAAGAGACAAAGAAAGAGACATAAAGACAGAGAGACAGAAAAAGACAGAGAGATGGAAACAGACAGAGACCAGAGACAGACACAGAAACTGCCCACGACTTTCCAGGGCCCCTGACACTCAGCTGTTGGTCTCACGGTAGATTCCATGAGACTCCATCTTTTATCAATTGGTCTCCAAATGGCCAGTTCATCAAACTTAGCTAGTACACTGATTGTTCATGCATCGTTTTAGGTAATATACTTTAAAAATATTTTTTATAGGTAATATTTTTCTTTAATATCTTACTAGCATTTAAGAATGTTCAAATTGTTGAAAACTAGAATTTTAGCCTGGCGTTTTAGACTGAGGATTATATGAAGACATTCCAAATTTATAACATTTCATATACAAATTTTCAGTTTATAGTGATTTCTTGAATTCCTTTAAAAGTCATTTTCTGTTCTGCCAATATTTAGCATTGTTAAGAATTTCTCCGAATGACCAATTTGATAAATTTAGCAAACGTACTGACGATGCACTAGACTCGTTGCTGCTCGCTGTTTATAAAGCTGACAAGCAATCTGTGTTTTATGGAATAGTTTTAAAAGAATTTGAAAGCAGTTTTGATTTTGTCTTCAGATGGCATTTTAAGCAATGTTCAGTTTGCCTCTGTCTCCGAGCTGCGAGGAGAGGGGAGAAAGCAGGAGAACCAGGCCCGGCACAGCCGGCTTCCAGGAAGGGGGGCCGGGCAGAGGGAGGAAAGAGAATTGTGCAAGGAAGTGAGGGGCCACGCCTGCTGGGTGCCCCGTGAAGGCCTCAGGGGCAAGTGGAGGCCAGAGCAGGTGCACAAAGAAAGCCCCATGGCCGCCGCGGGTGAGACCCGCAGGAGGCCACGGAGCATGGGCCAGAGGCCTGCCCCAAGGGGCAAGCCCCCCTTGAGTCCTTTTTTCCTTGGGACTGGAAGAATCAAATGAAGCACAAATAAATGAATTACTTACCTAATCCCATGCACATGCGTAACTAGGTTGTTTCTGCTTTTTTTCCTATTATAATGTTACAGTCTACGGCCTTGCTACCCTGAACACGCCCGATCCCGTCTGATCTCGGAAGCTAAGCGGGTTCGGGCCTGGTTAGTACTTGGATGGGAGACCACCTAGGAAGACCAGGTGCTGTAGGTGTAAACAATAAAAAAATTAGGGATTGGAAGATGACAAGGTCCTTGCAATCTGTGAGGTCAACCAAGGGTCGTCTCGCCTAAAAAAAAAAAATTATAAAATAATAATGTTATGTTAAATATAATTGGGCATTACACTTTTACCATGCTTAGGATTATTTTCTTGGAACGCCTAGAAATTAATGGGTCAGAAAGTTCAAACACCCGTGGCAAACGATCCCCGCATTTGGGGGAGAGGGGGTGTGCCAGCGCGGATGAGCAGTGTCTGTCTGAGGGAGCCTCTGAGACTCTACCCTCCAGGCCCAGTGAGGATTTGCTTCTTAAAATCCTGTCGTTTCGTGATCCATGGCTCAGGCCACGGGAGGACAATTTCAATTTTGCTCTTGAAACATGTATGAAGTCTTGCTCCCCAGAAGCGAAGGGTTCATCATCCCTTCATCCATTCATTCACTGATCACCTACTATGTGCCAGGTATTTGGCTAGGTGCTTGCGTAAGGGTAAATACAAAGCAAAGTTTAAAATTAATCTTAGAATTCCCTTGGTGCCAAAAGAACAAGAGAACTTCCCTCCTCTTCACAGTTCCCATTAGAAAATGTGAAATGAAAACGTTTTTCCTGTTTCTTTGAGATGTATGTACATCATTTTAAAAGTCAGTGAGCCTCTCGACAATTTTGCAGTCCCAGGAATGCCTTTCTTGGAGGCCTTGAGGCCATCTTCTTGAAATGTAAACGTCAAGAAGGGCGGACCCCTTCTCTCCATCTCTGTGGGAGTCTAAGCCTAAGTGCTTGGCTCGTGGTGTCACTTCCCGCTTGGTGAAAAGACCTGAGGCATTTTATCTTTCCGTTGGATAAAAGGATAAAGACAGTTAACATGTGTGTAATGGGTCCTATCTGCCCGGCTACAAAACGGTGAGATTGCCTTCTGCCTTTGCAAGCTCTTTGGTGGATGCTTGTGAAGCGCGTGGCAGCAGGGGTCAACGTTTATTCAATAGTAAAACTTTTCTCTCTCTCCTACTTTTGTGGAGAGGTTTCCTGGGTTGCAGGGGTCTTAGTCCACCCTCGCTGCTATAATACCACAGAACGGGTGGCTTTTCCACAAGAAGAAGTGAGTCCTCACAGTTCTGGACGCTGGAAGTCCACGACGAGGGCGCAGGAGGTCGGCTTCTAGTGCCGCCCCACTCCTGGTTGCAGACCGCTGACTTCCTGCAGTGTCCCCACATGGTGGAAGGGACAAGCCAGCTCTCCAAGGTCTCTTTCACCAGGGCGCGAATTCCATTCATGAGGGCTCTACCTTCATGACATAATCACCTCCCAAAGGCCCCAACCCGTAATGCCATCACCTGGGGCGCTGTTTCAACATATGAATTCAGGGGACACACATTCAGACTCTAGCAGCAGGAGTTTATTTTTAATCACTTCCCCAACAATTGGGACATGAAAGTGAACAAGGCAAAAATGGTCCAGGCTTTCAGGAGGTGACAGGCGAGATGCAGTTTAAACATTGACAGAAGTAAAAGTCTAGTTAGGAACAAGGATAACCCTAAATAGGGGAGATGCCTCTTCCCTGGGCCATCCGGGCTGCTTATCCCAGGGGAGAAGGGCAGGGACCCCTGTTCCCCCTGGGGTTTCTCCTGGGTTATTAGCAGATCGGAATTGGAAGTATTGCCCAGAATACAGGCAAGCTGGAGACAGAAAGACCGAAAGAAAACGTAGGTGACTGCAAACTGGTGACAGAAGGAATATACTAAGCAGCCAAGGAAAAAATCACAAAGGAAAACATGAACAGATGCTATTATTCAGGAATTTTTAACTTCCGTAGGTTTTTCTTTTACCCTACCACAATTATGAGGCTGATCCAAGTATGGAAATATTTACATTATTATTCTATAAAGGGTTGGTAAATATTGATAAGAAAAACACTAAGGCCTTAAAAATAAATGGGCAAAGGGTTACAGCAGGCCCTTTTCAAAAGAGAAAACAGGTATGGAGAATAGATTCTACCCAGAAATAAAAATACCTGCAACTTAAACCAACAAGGGACCATTGCTTACCTCTTATCCAGTGGAGGACATACTAAGGACAGAGGCTGAGGTAATACCGAGGCGGATGGGGCCCCGTGAGCATCTAGGGCCTCTAATCTGGGGGATGGGGGACAAGGGCTTAGAGACGTACTATGGAACATTGTAGGTCAGTGCCTTCAGAGACGCCCCCAGGGGTGGGGACAGGGGTGAGGCACAGAAGGAGCACTGGGTGGGGCATAAGCTTTGAGTTTTAGGGAACAAAGTGGCCTTGAAGGAAGTGAGATGTGGCTGGGGAAAGCTCGCAGCAGGAGGCAGAACCAGAGGACATTTGGGCTAAAGTGGCGTGAGGGAGAAAGCTGGAGAGAGGCGGCTGGCTGCTGACACGGGGCGGGGGGCGGGCAGAGGGTAAGAGGGGTCAAGCTCACGGCCTGGCCCCAGCTGCCAAAGAAACAACCCTGTCCTGCTATGCAAAGTGCCACATGCCCACTCCCCAGAGTAAACCCTGCCCTACCTCGGCCTCCATGGAGGGGGCCCGAACGCCAGGCCCCAGAAGACAGCTGAAAAGCAGAATTGTTGTTTGGGAAGTATATTTTTTACAACGAAAAATAGCTTAGAGGGAGTGCATCCCTGGAGAAAGTTAGGCTAGTTTTGTAGCGCTCTTCGAGGCTCCTCTTTGTTATTGGAGGGTCACACAGCTTCTAACAGCCGTAAAAAGAAAGCTTCGGTGCCAGAAAATAAACTGACAGGTGTATCATTTAGTGACAAAGATAAGGAAGTTTGTTGATGACAGCGTTAAAGTGTAAGTAGGGTATTATATGCCCATATAAATGATGGCTGGGGCCAGGTTCATTTTCTCTAGAGCTACCTATGGATGAGAAAAAGGGTGTTAGCATTTTTATGAGGTCACAGAATGTCAGGGCTGACTAATGCCTCTGAATAAGTATCTCACGCTTGGAATTTAATCCTCTCTCAGCTGCCTCTTAGAGAAAAGCCCAAACGCTAGGCAGCCACCTACAGTCTGCCATTCTTGTGTTAGGACACTTGCTGAAAAACTCTTTCCCAGGTAGAGGCCCATGGACTCCGACAGATGGATAATCCTCCTCCAGTTCCTGAGACGTTTGGCCAGCAAGGAGCGTGCATGCCTGTGACCATACTCACGTTTCAGGTCCCCTCCCCAGAGGCCCTGCTATAGTGCTAGAGTCCAGACTAGCGTTTAATGGCACTCCTTGGGGCTGACTGTAAAGGCTTTTCCCAACTCCCCAAGAATGTGGAAGACAGAAGAAAATGACTGCCCTCCAAGAGTTATTAAAAAGAGCCTGGAAAGAATATGGCAGAGTCATACAAGCCCACGTGAAAGATCTAGAATGGCTCTCAGGCCTCCAACACTCTACTGGGAGCTTCCGGGTTGGATGAATATATCTCAAAAAACACAGTGTCTTTTAGAAGGACACCGACCCCACAAAAGGTGCCACAGTGGGGCCTGTTCAAGCCAAGTCTTGGTGGGGAGTGGCTCTGTCCAGGACCTGTGGACAAGGACGTCTTTGAAAGGAGGATGTGCCTGGCTACTGTGTCGTTAGCTGTCGATCTCATTGAGTTTCCTGGTCCTGATTTCATCTTCCCGAAACAATCTCTGTTTATGATTTGCGGTTTGCTTTCCCAAACGTGGGCCGGGCTCCGAGTAAACAATCATAGATCGTAGGACCAGGTGTTTTCCATTCCCTCGGCAGCAATATTTCTCACAACTAAATTGGAGTTCTTGGGTTGATATATCATTCTCAGAAGTTTGATTAATATGAATTTGTCCTGGAGAGCAGATGGCCTGGTGTATGGCCCCAATCAGGACTCCGCCTGACTGCCACTATCCCCAACAGAAAGAACGGCTGCCCTTTGTACACAGGTCTCTGTGTGGACACGTTTTCCATTCTCTTGGGTATACGCCTAGAAGTGGAATTGCTAGGTCAAATGGCAACTCTCTCTCTAAGTTTTTGAGGAACTTTCAAACTTTTCCAAAGTGGCTGCACCAATTTATATTACCACCAGCCATGTATGAGGGTTCCAGTTCCTTCACAGCTTCGTCACTAGTTATCTGTTTCTGATTTTTTAATTGAGGTGTAATTGACACATACTGTATAGTATCTATCTGTCTTTGTGATTACTGTCATTCTAGTAGTGCGGGTGGTATCTCACTGTGGTCCTGATTTGAATTTCCCTAAAAGATGGTGAGCATCTTTTCATGTGTATTGGCCATCTGTGCATCTTCTTTGGAAAAAAATATCCATTCAGATCCTTTGCCCATTTTTCAGTTGATGAGAGGTCTTTTCCCTCCTGACACCAAACAAACATTAGGTATCTTTTCCAACCTCACTCCTACGATTCAGTGTTATTCGGACACTATTCCAGTGTCAGCCTCCACAGGTTTCAGGGCTCAGTCCCACCCGACTTCCCCCATCCCAGGTGCCAGCCGCAAGTATCAGGTCCCCAGGTTACTTACACTTCTGCTCAATCTGGCTACAAAGTTGGGGGTTCCCCCCAGGCTCAATAATTTGCAAGAATGACACAGAAAACTCAGAAAAATGCCTAAAGGGTCATGAGCCTGTCTTAGTGGGATTGGGGTGCGCCACCCCACTGGGCTGTGGAGACATGTCCCACCGCAGCTCTCTGAACCTGTCATTTAAGGGTTTTTACGGAGGTTTCATTATGTGGGCATGGTGGTGCTGCTGCTGGTTAACTCCATCTCCAGCTGTCTCCCCCCACGCCCTGGAGGTTGGGCGAGGGGCTGAAGGTTCCAACCTTCTAATCAAGGCTTGGTCTTTCTGGACACCAGCCCCACCCTGACTCTACCTAGGAGTGCTGTGAGGACCACCCCACCAGAACAAAAGACCTCCTACCACCCTTTTCACTCAGGAAGTTCCATGGGTTTTAGGAGTTCTGTGCCAGTAACTTAGGGACAAAGACCAAATATCTTTCTTATTTTACCATAATTGGGTTGCCTTTTCATTATTGAGTTGTAGGAGTTCTTTACATATTCTAGATACCAGTCCCATACCAGATATTTAATTTGTAAATCTTATTCAGTGGGTTGGCTTTTAACTTTCTTATTGGTATCTTTTGAAGCAGACAGCTTTTAATTTTGATGAAGTCCATTTTGTCTTTTTTTTTTTTAAGCTTTTGGTGTCATAGCTAAGAAGCCATTACCAAATCCAAAATGACAAGGATTTATCCCTATATTTTTTCCTAAGAATTTTATAGTTTTAGCTGTGATACTTAGGTCTATGATTCACTTTCGGCTAATTTTGTATATGGTACGAGGTACGTATCAACTTTTATTTTCTTTTTGGTCTGTGGACACCCTGTTGTCTTAGCACCATCTGTTGAAACCACTATTCTTACCCCCATTGACTGCCTTGGCACCCTGTCAAAAATCAACGGACAGAAAATGTGACGTTTATGTGGACTCTGAGTTCTATTCCAGTCACCTATATATCGATCTTTATGCCACCACTACACTGTCTTAATTATGGTTGCTTTTTAGTAAGTTTTGAAATCAGGAAGTCCTCCAACTTTCTTTTTCAAGAGTGTTTTGGCTGTTATGAGCCCCTTCAGTTTCCATGAGAATTTCAGAATCAGTTTCTCAATTTCTGCGAAGAAGCCAGCCGGGATTCTGACAGGGGCTACGTTGAGTCTGCAGATCAATTTGGAGAGTGTTGTGATTTTAATATTGTCTTTCGATCCATGAACATGTCTTTCCATTTATTTGGAATTTTTACATTTCTTTCAATAATATTTTGTAGTTTTAGGAGTATATGTCTTACATTTCTCTTGTCAAATTTATTCCTAAGTATTTAATTTTCTGGTCTTATTGTAAATAAATTGTTTTCTTAATTTCATTTTCAGATTTTTCATTACAAGCGTATAGAAATACAATTGATTTTTCCATATTGATCTTGTATCCTGCAACCTTACTGAACTTTCCATTAGTTCTGATAGTTTGCAATTTTTCTTTTACACAACACGAAAACAGAAGCGAGGAGGGCTTCTTCAACGTCCCTGTTCCAAAAATCAAGAACTAATTTCACATTAAAAATAAGGATCACAAAATATGAGTGTCCAATCCCATCCAAAGAGTCTATAGGGAAAAAAGAAAATGAGGAGCAGAATAAGATCCAGACAGACAATTAGCAAAACTATACTAACTATTTTGGAACAAGAAAAAAGACGTCGGAAAAGTCAGAATCAGAAAACTCAGAAGTGAGATGACAGCATTTAGGACGGATAAAAAGAAATAAAAAGAAAAAATAACTTCAGATATGAAGTAAAATTAGAGGAAACACAAGAGAAACACAATATGAAAAGCAGGAAAAATTTTAAATCAAAAAGAACATATAAAAAGGATTCAAGAGAAAATGACATATTTAAAATAGGCAAAGGAGACCCTGAAAATGAAATTCATCATAAGGGAACAAAACGAATATTAAAAACTAAAATTCAAAGATACTTTCCTGAAATTAAAAAAAGAAAAGAAAAAGAAAAAAAGATTTGATACTACCTTGCATTAGGATCCACTTAGAAGAGCGAAAGCGTAGAAGAATCTGAATGGAGAGCTTCCTATAAAGAATTACCAGTGATAACGGGAGTTGGGGCGATGGGAGAATGGCTCGGAAGGACTGAAAGGGACGCCACAGAATATAGAAAGAGCAGATAAAGGGAGAAGCCTCTACAACTAGGGCCGACACAGAGGAACCAAGAAAAGGGCCCCCACTCCCGGGACTGAGATCGACACCCTGGAAGAGGACACAGCTGTGACCCACTGAAAAGTGGAGGTTTACTGAGGCTGTGAAGCCACCCGAGGAGATGTCGAGGTCAGCTCTCGTGGGGACAGGCCCTGTGCCACTGACCTCCAGGAGCTGCGGAGGCGAGGGCCTGGTGCACGAGGCGCACTGAAATCAAGAGGAGAGATGACAGACCCCTCCCCACTCCGCTGCCCCTACACCGCGCTCCACTGACGAAGTTGGGCCAGCTCGCAAAGGAGAAACAGTTACAGGGTCCAACTCCATTACCGCAGAGCCGATAACAAAGAATGGATTTGGGAGCTGAGGCACAATAGATTAATAACTGGTAAATAGATATTAAAAGATACACAACAGACCTGAGAAAACTGACTCAGAATGAGCTATAACGACACATATTTTAGTAAATTTAATGTATTTTAAAGGGGTGAGGGGATCCTTTAATCATAGAGGAGAAAAGGAGCAAGTATAACTTATAAGGGAAAGAAAATGAGATCATCATCCGACATTTCAACAGCACTGCTCTGTACCAGAAGAAAAGTGTGACCTACTGAAGGGGACAAAAATGTGAGCAAGGGTTTCATATCCAGGAAAACTGACTTTCAAGTATAAAAGGTGCAAAACGTTACCAATGTACAGAACTCAGGGGATAGTATTCCCATGAGCCCTTCCCAAAGAATTTCCTTAAGAACAAGCCTCCAACTGCCAAAGTTACTAGAGACATAGCAAAAGAGCTAAGGGAGAGCATTAAATACACAGTTACTTATAGAACCAAACTATCCGAGGTTTAGAAGGGAAAGAATATGAGGGTGATAAGCTCATTGATATAGACACGGAACAGCTATAAAAATTGGGGTGAGATCTGTTCCATTATTTCCAGTCATCAGTCTGCTGGCAGCGGTATTAGTACTGCTGTTCCCTGCTGTGTGTGTAATGTGGCCTGAAACAAATGAGTAATTATGGGATATTTTAATAATTATCCCATGTCCTAAAAATCAGGATTCTCAGTGTGGAAGAAAGGAGATGGAGCTGTAATTTTTTAAAAGATTAAATAACAAAAGTGAAGTCCTGAAATTTAACTGGAAATTAATAGTACAAACGTATGGGGTATTTTACCCAACATTCTATCTGTACCTATCACTCTGTCCCCTGAAAAGGCCTAGAAACAGTGACAATACACAAGTAGTGAGCGCCCTTGAAGGCTACTCTGTAGTCAAGAAATGCCATTTCCCGCTAAAAGTCAGGGCTACATGGAGAAATGACTGCCTGCAGGTCTGGGGAAAAAATACACAAAAGTTTGGAGCATCTTGACATAAATAGCAGCTTGAAGCTGTCACAGGCTATGCAGAGACTAGAGAAGCGTCAAAAGAGCCAATCCAGAGGTTCCCACTGACCAAAGACAAGATCATTTGAGTTTTGATCATAGTAATAATTGCAACAAATTGAAACTCACCAAATTGATTTAAATCCGAGAGTTCATAATGGTACTGAAAATGAACTGGTCACTTCCAAAAGACAATAAGGAATCAGCTTATTATCCTGTAATATGGTAAATGTAGAGGGAAAAGGAGGCATTTACCCTGCCTTCCTAAATGAGCTATACTACGGGGTAACCTCATGGTGGATGAAAGGAAGCATCTGTTTATAAAGAATTCTAGCAACTCAATGAAAAAAAAAAAAATGATGGAATTAAAACATCATCATTTTGTAGTGGTGGCAGCTGTGGCAGTTCTCATTACCGTATGTAAAACACTAAACAGTCATCAGTGTTTCCATCATCTGTGTAACACTCTCGGTATATTTTCTCCAAGCCCATTTGCCTACAAATTGTATGGAATGACAAAATTAATAAGCAATAAGATGTGAACTGCAGCACAATGAAAACATGCGTCACCATTTTGGCGCCACTGTGAATTAATGGATCTAGGGCCTGAGCATCCACAGCTAGGAACAGGAGAGGAGAGGCAGCCTGACATTATGTGGTACCTAGAGTCTTGCCAGAGAGACAGAAGCTGTTTGATCGAGCTTCTAGATCCAGCTGACAGTGAGCAGCAAATACAGAGGGCGACGGAGCATATTAAACTGTCCCATGAGTGAGCAGCAAGCAAAATCCAGACGAACATGCAGACTAGGAGAGATGTAAAAGATAGAGTTTTAAAGTGGGCAAGGCTGAACCATAGTTTCTGGGGATGCCTGTTTGGAGATAAAACTATAAAGAAACACAAGGAAGTGCTTACTGCAAAAGCCAGGGAGTGTTTACTCTTGGGGGAGGGGAGCTGTGATTGGGACAGGGGACATAGAGGTGCTGCTGGGGTGGCTACAACGTCCTCTTGGTTACGAGAGCATTTGGGGTGTTTGCCTTATAACAATTAAACTCTACCTTGTTTTGTGTATTTTTCTATACTTCTATTTTGTAGCAAAAACATTTTTTAAAAAAGAATGTACTATATGATCCTGTCCTCCTGTCATAGCTTATTTGACCAGGGAGGGACACACGCAAGCCCTGCTGGAGGTAGTCGACACCTGTGCTTTACTGCCCAGCATCCGCTTCCCGTTCCCCTGGTAACAGCACCTCAAATTTCTTTTCAGATGCCTCCCCTCACTGTGAACCTTTGGGGCCAGTTCAGTCATTCTTCAAGATTTTTATTACGTGAACCAATATTTCTCTACTATTTTTTTTATCACACCAGTCTGCATTAGATTTTCTGCACCTTGCAAGTGTGTGTATGTTAGAAATGTTACGGCTGTAAGTAACAGAAAACTCTATTAATGATAATTTAGACAAACATGGATATATTTTTTGCACAAAACAAGAAGTCCGAAAGATGACAGTCCAGGACTGCTCACGTAGCTCAGCAATGTACACACGAATGTACATAAAACCCTTGGCATCTGAAAAAGGCCTAAATTTTACCAGTGTCGATTGCCTTGTTTAGATATTGTACTAAAGTTAGGACAGACGTTACCATTGGGGGGAACAGGGTGAAAGGTACATGGGGCCTCTATTTTTGAAACTAACTTCTGAATCTATGATTCCAAAATTAAACATTTAAAAAAATATGTGAGTGCACAATTTTGCATGTGATGTCAGAGGCTTCACATCTTCTTGAGGCTCATCTAGCTTCCCAGGGTGACAGGAGGCCAGGACAGCATCACAGGCCCCCCACTCCACAACCCCACATGCCAGCATCACCACCCAGGCCCTCCCTGTTAAGCTGCTTCAACTTCCCAATGAGAATGAGAACAACACAGCTCAAAGAGAGGGGCTGGCATGTGTGAGAGCTTATTCAGCTACCTTTCCGGAGGCTGGGGTGGGCACCTGCACACACACACATGCACACGTGCACACGCACGCACGCACACACACCCATACTCTGACACCTTGGGACTCACAGTGGCACAATAACAACAGTGGCCTCCGTCTAAGGGCTCCCGGGCATCTCCCATCAGACAATTAGTTACCTCTCTGGCACCCGATCTGGACCTTCAGTCATCTTCTTGTTCCTAGCCCACCCATGGACTTTCAGACAAACAACTCAATTTGGAGAGGAAATTCACCGCCTTGCCTGTGTTTGTCCTAAGTTCCCCTGAGTCCACTGCTGTCAACGTCTCAGGGCTCCGGTTCTCCTTTGTCCAAAATATACTGTTAAGGTTCAGATTTCAGCCCCAGTCCCTCAGCACCCTGATGCACTGCTGCCCTCTGCTGGTCGTTTCTAGGTAGTACTTAGAAATCCATATAAAAAAGCGACAGCCCTGATGGCAAAATGAGTAAGGAAAAACAAGAAAATCACAAAAGAAATGCAATGGGATAATCAGCAAATGATCAATACATGTAATTAAAGAAATGAACAATACAACATCAAGGAGGTCCCATTCCCTCAATCGGATTGGTGATCATGGCAAAGAATGACAATGTTTAGGGCTGTCCAGGGTTGGAACACACGGCTTGTCACAACGGGACACTCACAGAAAGTGATCATCTCAGCAGGCCACAGTCTGTAACCCACTCAGGCTCTGGCACCCCAGCACCCCGTAGTGAAGCGATGGCTTACATCACTGGGGGAGTGTAAGTGGGCAAGGACTTCCGGGGGAAGAGTTTGGTCTATTTACCGGTGGCCTTAAAAATTCTAACCACTTGGAATCTCCAGCATTGTACTTCCAGTTTTACCTACAGAAGTTGTCAGACAATTGAGTGAAGAAATTATAACCAGAACGACCAACCTTTATACTGTCACATTCTCAGGGCAGATGTCCCCATTCTTCTCCCAGAAGCCAACCACACAGACATTTCAAAATCGAGAATCAAGCCTGTGGTTCCTTTGAAGCTGACCCCTAAGACAACAGGTGGGCTGCCATTGTTGCTTGAAACCCTTCCCCTTAGCTCCCCTTGACACTCACAGTATTTAGGGAGAGGGCCTTGCAAGAGGTAACGAAAGTCAAATGAAGTCATAAAGATGAAACCCTAATCCTACATGACTGGTGTCCTTATAAGAAGAGGAAGAGACACCAGGGATGTATATGCAGAGAAGAGGCCAAGTGAGGACACAGCAAGAAGGTGGCCAACTACAAGCCAAGGAGAGAAGCCTTTTAAAAGACACCAAATCTGACATCTTGATCCTGGACTTCTGGCCTCCAAAACTGTGAAGGAATAAATTTCTGCTGTTTAAGCCCCCTATTCGGTGGTATTTTGTCATGGCAGCCCTATAAAATAATAACCTTGGTGAATGGTGACTACATGAGCGGTCCTGGGAGACGGCAAGCAGGGATGACTACTGACTATACGAACTGGCAGAAAGAACCCAAGATAGAGATTTGGGTGTTACTAACGGGAGTGGATCATAGAACCTATGGAGAATGTACAGAAGTAAAAGAAGGTACGATGGAACCCTAGCAAACACCTCCAACTGGACCGTAAAGCAAGAGATGCCTCTAAAGAAATTCAGAACGGGCAGAGAAACACAAGGACAATCTAGAGATCGGGGCCATGAACACTTGTGGGTTTCATCCTTAACCAAGGTCTATAGTTCTCATCCCTAATGGAGCCGACGTCGCTTTTTATAATAAACACTGCTAACACCACCTTTACTGATCTATGGTCAAGTACAGATAACCTACCTATCAGACATTAGGTTACAAAATCAATTTAATGCCCACAAGGTGATGTAAAGGAGATGTAAAATGAAATTTATATATAATAAAAAATATATTTCAATCTGTAAATCTCAAGTATAACTATCAGATTTAATGAAGTAGTCAGATGCTCATGGCCATACATAGAAAGACATAGGTGCAATCACAGACTGAGCAGAGTATGCGATATTTGGAAGTCAAATACGTAAGTAGGTGACAGTCCTTCAGGTCCAGTAAAAATCAACTAATTACTGCATTAAAAAAAAAAAGTTTGAAGTCTCAGACTGTTAGAATAATGACTCTAAGAACTGGAATATGGTTTGGTTTCAGGCAACCCAGTACGACAAATATGTAAAATTATCACCAGCTGTTTATCATCTTAGCTTCTTTGTTCCCCACCCCATTTCCCATGACTCAGAAGTTTCATTGGAGTCTAGGGTCACGCCACCCTGAACAAGCCCGAACCCGTCTGATCTCAGAAGCTACGCAGGGTCAGGCCTGGTTAGTACTTGGATGGGAGACCAGCTGCTGTAGGTGTAAAAAATAAAAAAATAAGGGATTGTAAGCTGACAAGGTCCTTGCAATCTGTGAGGTCAACCAAGGGTTGCCTCACCTAAAAAAGAAAAAAATAGAAGTTTCATGGGAGACCCCTACTATCACTGGCAGTCACCTTAGACTGGAACACGGGAACGGCCTGCACTGGGGGCTCTGACCCCTCCCTAATGTAACCCGGGTCAGAACCATAATGCCGCTCTCATCCGGACAGACTTCAAAGCAGACAGCCCAGGATTTAGGGAGGCTGGAGCCAATCCACAGGCAGTACTACCGAGCCAATTATAATACTGCAGCGTCTCCTTCCTGACCTAAGATGTTCCCCATTGTTCAGGACATCTCTTCTGAACGCCATGTTTACATGTAAAGCACCTGTGCATATTTCAGACCTGAAACCAGCCGTCACAGCCCGCCGCCACATGGGAAACGGCAGAGCCCAGAGTCCAGGTCTCCTGAGTCCTAACAGAGCAGAGAACATTCTAGCTGTTCTCACAATTCCTGGAGCCCCAACCTCATACTCTCAGCTAAGTGAGTTTGGGAAACAAAGACTGGGGTGTGTTGGGTTTCAGTTAAAAGCAAGATGAGCCCTCAAAGGAACAAGCAAGTGGAGGGGTGCCAAGGGTCAGTTTGGGGAGCAGACTCTCTATTGGAATGTAACACAGAGAAGGCGGCAGAACACACAAGTCAGAGATCCAGGAACCTTCGTTTTGCCACCCACCTTCGGGGCACTCTGCATCCCTGAGTTTCCATTTTCTCATGTAAAGTGAGGGTGACTGCAATACTTACCCTTACCAACCTGAGGAGATGGTGTGGGTGGGAGGGATTCAATGACTTAATGCTCAGAGCACGCTACGGATGTGTTATTATCATCATTATTATTCTTAAGGAAGCAGCAGAGGCGTGGAGATGAACCTACAGCTCCTTAGGGCCATGGGGCAAACAGCAAATGATCACGTGTTTCATACCAGTCAAGCCGCAGGTCCCAGTCTACTCCTGGGGGGAAGGGTGAGGATGAAACACTGCTCGCTGAGAGCGCGTGTACCTGTTTGGGTCCAGGAAGAAAAGCCAGGCCCTGCGTAACGACATTTTGGTCAACGACAGACGGCTTCCAGGGCAGTGATCTTTTAAGGTTATAATGGAGTGGGAAAATTCCCGTCGCCTAGAGACCCCGCGGTTGTCATAACATCTCAGCGTTTTCTGAAGAGTGACACCTCCTCAAGAAGAGCTGCAGGCAGGTCCTTCAGGAGGCATTCCAGAAGGAGGCACTGTTATCATAGGCGATGACAGCTCCATGCCCCTGAGGACCTTCAAGTGGGACGAGATGTGGACAAGGAAAATGGTGACACTGATGACCCTCACCCTGTGTAGGCCTGGGCTAGTGTGTGCGTGTGTCTTTAACAAAAGAGTGAAAGAAAAATACACTGTAGAATAAAAATATAACGAAAAAACATAAAGCATTTTAGTACAATACGTTTGTGTTTTAAGCTAAGTGATATTGAAGAGTCAAAGTCTTAAAAAGTTAAGAAGTTCATAGTTAAAAAGTTACAGTAAGCTAACGTTGATTTATTATTGAAGAGAAGTATTTCCTGTAAGGTTAGTGTCGCCTTGGTGCATGGCGCGGTCATGTCCCGGGCCTCCCATCCACTCACCCTCGCTCGCTGACTCACCCGGGGCAACTTCCAGCCCACACGCCCCATTCACGGTAATGCCCCAGAGAGGTGGACCACTGTTCATCTTTTATCCTGTGTTTTTATTGTACCTTTTCTATGTTCAGTATGTTCAGTTACACCAACACTTACCACTGTGTTACACTGCCCGCAGTATTCGGAAGGGTAACGTGCGGTATGGGTTTGCAGCCCAGGGCCACGGGCTGCGCCTCCAGCCTGGGCGTGTAGCAGGCTGGAGCCTCTAGGTTTGTGTAATGTTCTATGATGTTCACACAATGACAAACTCACCTGACAATGCATTTCTCAGAACATATCCCATCATTAAGCAATGCGTGATTGTAGTTGGAAAAACCTATAACGCTGAGAGGTATTTTTAAGAAATGTTTCCAAATATTTCTCCAAAATGTGTTCCACTAGATAGCACCAAAAAGGATTTGGTGGTGACATCAGTGTGGGACGGGCTGCCTCTCCAGCCTTCTCTGAGACCGTAGTAATGAACTTCCAATGAGGATATGGGATGCAGGATGTGCCACATGGATTTAACAACAGAACCCCTTTCCCGCAGAGTGCCTGTCAAGGGGTTTCATAAAACAGAGGGAGGGAATTCAATTCTCCAGGGAGGCATAATGTCATACAGACACACGGACCAGCTTAAAGGGGAAACGAGACTATGAACATTTGGTCGAAGGCTGGCAGGTGCTAGACATGCTGGTAGAGAGGTCCAAGTCCCACCAGGGCATCGAAACGGCTCTACGTCGCCCTGGCCGCCCCACTCCCAGCCCCCCGCATCCACCTGCTGTGCAGCCCCGCACTCCGCAGCCACACACATGAAATCTACGCTTTTATTTTTTGTTCAAAAATGTGCTTTTCCCCCTCAGTGAACTATAATTTCAGTCCAGACCTCCACCTCACCTTAAAAAAAAAAAAAACACGCACCCATATGCACGCGCCACCCTCCAACCAGGTGAAAAATCCCCGGCGATTAGTCTATAACAAATATTGACACGAGGGGGAAAAAAGCACGTTGAAATGTATTAGAATCAGAACCTGTACAAAAAAAAAAATTAAAATATAACCTGAAACTGCTCAAGTTCAGAAAGGCTAGTCAAGTCCATCGCTCTTGCCAGGAGAATGCCATCATCAGAGGGCTCTGGGTCACCAGTCAGGAAGGGGTGGGAAGAAAGACTTGGAAGCGGCGACAGGTCCTTCCCCAGACAGAGGGGCCTCGGTACCACCATCCCCACCCCAGACGCAGCCAGGAGGAATCAAAGGTCTTGGGGGAGCGGGTGTTGGCGGACAGCCCCAGTGGGCAGCGGGCCTTCGCCCCAAAGACCAGTGTGAGTAGGCACAGGCGGCAGAGAACACCGAGCTGGGAGAGACTTCTGCCCCGAGCAGACCCACAGCAGCCTCCGCTGGCGCTCAGACACCAGGAATTAGTCAACCCACTGCTCCCGACTAAGGAGAGATGGGAGCTGGGCTAAGAGGCTGAAAACCCACAGGTTTAGTAAACATGGCCCAGCGTCGCATCCCTCCACGGCCTGACCGGAGCTGCCAACAGGGCGCAAGGTAAGAGAGGGAAGACAGAGCACTCTGATACCTGGCTAGAGGCCCATCGTGGGCCCCGTGGTGCACGGGCTGGGGACAGAACGCCCTCCTCACTCAGAGGGGCGCCTCCTTCGCAGCCACCCCTGTGGGCTGGTTAAAGCTGCCTCCAGCTTCCGGCCAGCCTGACAATATGACAGGGAGCAAAAGAAAATCTGGGACGGAGACGAGCCCTTAAACAGAGTCGAGAACCTCCCGGGGAGAAGCCGGCCGGGCAGTGTCTGACCCTGTCGGGATGGCATCGGTGGAGCCCCTGAGTCTGAAGGGAAACTGAGGAAGGAGGGCGTGGGCAAGGGAGAGGGGTGACCGGTTCTTCTGGAACAGTACCAACAAGGTGCGGAGGCGCTGCTGAGGGGCCGGGCAGGTCTGGAACTCACTGAAGGTAGAGAGGGGAGGAAACAGGCCCTCGGCGTCCCCTCCCCACCTGACCCAGGCCTGGTGAGTACCAGCTGCCCCAGCCGGCCCTAGTGGCGGCTGGAGACCAGACCTTTCACTTTGGACATCTTCTTGGTGGGCTGCCTCTGCTCCGTGTGAGGGGGACACTCCCGTTCGGCCAACTGTTGTTCCATCTCCTGAGCCGAGGAGGACGCGGTGGCTTTGAGTGTCTTCTTGATGTTGGTAACCTGGGTGGAGACAATCGGCGTGCTCAGCCTGAGAGCACTAGAAACCCATCAAAACTCAAAAGTTGTTCTTATTATAATGGGTGCCACCCAGGGAAGTAGCCAGAATCCTCTGCATGAAAATCTAAAATTACCTCCAGAAACCCAGATAAGAAGAAACAAGCAGGGGCTGCCCATGGGAGACACGTGGAAAGGAGTTGAGCGACAAGGTGGGACTAATGCCTGCTTGGCTGAAAGGGGGGGAAAAGCCAAGTGGACGGGGACCACTTGGCAAAGAGGGACAACATCAAAGTGAAAGAAAGCAGCGGTTAAAATGGCCTTAGGAAGAGAAAGGGTGACCAAGAATTCTATACTAAACACTTGTTGTTGTTCGCGTATGAAACCAGGAGTTGCCACGAGAACTCTGGGAATACAGCTCCATGAGACCTTCCCGAACGAACAACTGGAAGGTGAACTTCGGCCGGCTAAGCGACGAATGATGAAGACGTAGTAAAAGAAATGGCAAAACACGATCGCTCTACTGTTCTCAGAATACCTTTCTGCACTTAACAAAGGAGGGGCTCGAACACATTTAAGCAACTCCTGAACCCCGTCCCCCGTCAGAACACACATCCTGTGACCACTGTGCGCTATTCTGCTGTGAATACTCTACGACCTCCCAGTTTGTTTCTCACCATGTACAGCGCCCCTACGGCAGCCTCTGCATTTACCTTTGCGGACTTTTGTGGCAACCATGAAGGACACGTGCCTAGAAGTGAGCTCTCCAGAGCAAACGGTCGGCTCATTTTACAGTTTCATAACCACTGCTGCCTTGCCTTCAGAAAAGAGACTGCACCAGCTCCATGCCTGTTTACGTACATGCCCCGGCACCAGCTCTGTGCATCTGTGATGCCTCTGCCCTTCGGCCAGCTGAGAGGAGGAAGAGCAGTTGGAGGAAGCACTAGGTATTTTTTTAATCATTAGAAGGACGAAAGAGAAGCCTGGTGCAGGGTAAGGTAGTATGTGTCTGCTGCTGAGAAAGCAAAGGGGCTTCCACGTGCTTGGGGAAGCGGGCTTGGTTTTCTAGAGAGTGAAAAGGCAGTTGTCAGGTCAAAGTTCTCGAGAGTCAGAGTCTCAGGAGCTTAAGAAACAGTCCAAACGCAGAGCTGAAGCAACACTGAGAGTCAGACAAAAATTACGTTCCTGCCTAGAGATGTATCATCGGCAGGATGAGCTTCGATGATGTCGTAGCTCATTTTTAATTTTGATTTTTGTTGTTTTGAGATGTAGAAACAGCCATGCCCCATACTGCTGTCTGCTGAATCAACTCTATAACCTTTCTAAAAGGAGCACAGGGGACTGTGGCCGGGACAGAGGGCAGCCTAAGTCAAAGCTGGGTTTACCCAGTGTTCTGCCAAACCAAGAAGCACCATCTCAGCACCCCAGGCTTCCCCTCCCAGGAGCTGTCTGCTGCCTACAGTAGAGTCACTTGGTGAGACAGTGAGTGAAAAATTTGGAGCAAGTGGATGGCTTGCCACTCTTTCTAAGAGATATTTTTGTTTGTTTTATGTTAAGTGTATTTTGATGGCCCTGGAGGAAAGATTGAGAAATGTGATTTCTCAGTTATCAATGCTTTATAAAATAAATGTTTATAAAAATACTCTTAAGACTTGTCAAGTTTGATATGCTAAGTATTCTGAGAAAAATTAATTAAAATCTTAATAAGAGGTCACATGATAAGTTTATTTCTTTGCATGTCAGTTACCTGTGATTTCCAATGTGTTAAAAGATACTGCAACTGAAAAATATACATTAAGACAATGGGGGGAAAAAACAAGATTCGTGCCCATATTTTCAGTACCTGGGATGCACTGCCTGAGAGAATTCGTTTTTAAGTTTCCCCAAAAGCTGACAAATTTTATCTAAATAAAATACTAGAAAACTAACAAGTTTTCAATACGAGGCCTGTATTTCCAAAAATGGTATCTTTCCAAGCAAATAATTACCTTTCTCATTTAGCAAAACAGCTTATTAAAAATAAACAAAAAAGTATGGCTTACTTCATCTTGGCTGATAAACACCATTTGACCCATTTTTTCAAGTTATTTATACAATAATTTTCACTAAACAATCAGCTTATACTACAAATAATTTTCTATACCAATTATTTACTATATTGAGGAATAGAGTAAAAAAACAAAATGGAGTCACTATAGTTAATCTGCTAAATCACTAAAATCAAGAAGGTCGAGGCCTGAGAAAACAGTTCTATTGTTAACTAGCCCGAGAACTTAAACTTTTGAACTTCCCAGTCCTGTGCCAATGACTGCATCCATGTCAGACCTCCAGTTAAACCCTGACTGTCCTCTGAAAGACTAAGGGAGAATGTTTACATATCCAGACCCCTTGACATCCACCTGGGTCCATCATCCAGACCACCTGACATCTGGCTGATAACTGTCCTGGACCAATTCTAGGGCTACGAATGCAGGACTGATTCTTCTCAAGAATGCACTTTTTTACTCTAAGAATTTAGTTTTTCTTTCTTCTCTGGAACATTCTGGGTATTGCCTAGTTGTGCTTCCGGTTTGTAAGCCCTAAGACCCTTGAATAAATCTTTGTCATTTATTTCTAGCCAACACCTTCAGAATCTTTGAGTTCATCCAAACATATCTGAGATTTACTGACAACCAGGCTCATAATGCCTACATGAATAAGGAAAAAGTATTTATTAATCCCCAAATAATGGGTCTACTTTTGATCGTCTGCACCTGTGTTTCCGTAGAATATGTCATTACAAGCCTAGCAGAAATTAACTGACGTTTCTCTTTTCATAGTGACCTCAGGTGACTTGGGCTAACTTTGGAGTCAGAGTATCTGTGGCTAAGCTGAGAAGCCAGGCCCTGACCTGCCAATCTGAGAGGTACGTGGCACACGCACCCCACTTACCAAGCCAATCTCCCCTGTCAGCCTCTCAACAGCCAACCTGCAATAGCTGAGCAGGTCTAAACCTGTTTCGGCCTCGTGAAACAATTTGGAGAAGTCTAATTCCTCTTTTGCAGAATCGCCCTTCAAATGATGACAAATACTACCCCCCGCCCCCAGGCTTGTCATCTTTGGCCTAAATGTCCCTGGTCCCTTCTAATTTTCTTCTTGAGTGGCCTGGCTTGCATCCCATCCCCGTCCCGTCCCATTACCCCAGATGACCTGGAGTTTGTCAAGCCCTTCAAAACATGGGCTTCAGGAATTTTCAGGTTCACCTGCTGGAAAAACTGTAGCCTTGCTCTGTCAGAGACCTTAAATATTCAGGTAAAAGGAGCGAGAAGAGCCTCTGGGGTCGGAAAACTTCTCTCAGCTGTAGGGCAAAGCGAAGGCAGACAACAGGAAGTAGAGCCCACAGCTGGAAAAGTCCTACAAAGAAACGAAGAGCTGGCGACAGAGAGGACAACTGTCCAGGAGGCACACTTCTGGTGCAGTCTAACTTAACTCTGGGGGGTTTTCTGCATAAGAGAAAACAGAGCTTACTTGGTCCAATCAGGCTTTATGACCTACACGACAAGAACAAAATCTACTTTGTAAACGTTGCAATAGCTATATATTAACATTCCACAGAACATCAGACATAGGCACATTCAAATATAAAGAAAAATATGCTCCGAAGTCAAATATAAATGAGAAGGTGCTCGCTTTGTGATTAGTTGAAACTAATCATTACCCCCACTCCCTGCAGAGTGCTTGCTCAGAGATAACGAATCAGCTCATGTTATTGTTTTACCTCCCCCAGTATGCTGGGGTTATAACTAATTAATGTATTCTTTCTGTGAAAGGCTGAAAGGAGACAATATTCTTATGCAGTATAGGAAGGAGCTGACTTCATTAAGAGGGAAAGCTCTCGAAGCTACAACTCACCGAAAGAAAGCTATAATGAGACTGGGGGAGAGACGTCAAGTTTTTCTCTTTGAGAACAAGCAATCTCATTTAAGAACTAATTAAATAAAGCCCATCAACTCAGTTGAGAAAATAGCTAAAATGTTAAGTCAAAGGTAACAGAAGCGTAAATACAAGCAGAATATGACAGAATTATACCTGCATTCTTTGTAGATTTATTTTCTTTTCAAGTCAACAAATATGTAGTGGACCTTTGCTGGGAGATGATCAGCATCCTACGCTTAGCAGCCCGATCATGTGCTTACCGAATGGAAAAGTGACAAGGCTCTGGGCTGTGACCATGCTCCTGTTCCTCACACTGATCTGTCTCAGAGTGTCAGAAGTTTATTAGTCAGTACATTCATCAGTGGTAGACATGGTGTTGGCCTTTTCCTAAAATTTCTTTCTCAAACTTAATCAAACCTTTACTGCCACCTGGTGGCAAAAGGAAGTATGTATCCAAAATAAATCCACTCCAGTTCATTAAAACAGAGTTTAGCAGTCCACTAACACACTTATAGAAATATTCAGTTCAACAAACATTTGAGCAATTACTATGGGTTAGGCATGGGACAAGGAATTGTTCTTACACAGACAAGAAACTCAGGTTTTATTTTCAAGGAGTACATGTAACAGAGTAGGAGAAATCTTCAAATCTCACAAATCTCCCTTAGAAAGGCACATCAACTTATTTCTTACATTCCTTAGCTGTCATTCTGGGCCCTGCTCTGCCACACTCCTGGTCACCTGACTTGTAAAACTCATTAAATACCATTAACCCTTCAAGCCCTATCACACTAGAGAAGGACTTCAGATATTAACATTTTGGTCTTAAGGGCTCCAAACAAATTCTGAGGTCACCCTGCAGGTGTCCAGGCTACAGGCAAACAAACAAATGCCCATTAACTCAAAGGCTGGCACCTGTGTCCTTCTAAGAAGCTGACAGTGTCCTGAACAACCAGGTGTCACTAAAACCACAATCAAACATTTTCATCCACTGAATTTTTTCCCTTTCTTCTTTTTTTAAGTATGAAATATGCATTTTAAAAGGTTATGAATGCCGCCCCTCCCACATGGCTTAAGTACAGCAGCACCAGGGTCTCGAAGCCCCATGTGCAACTGCAGCCCTCCTGCCGCCAGGCCTGGTAACCACTATTCTTCTGTCTATCTTTAAGGTAAACCCCCAAACTTGTTTCTTTTGCTCTTCAGCTGCAAAGGGCTCATGTACCGAGGAATTACAACATTCTCTGCTCTCCAAGCCTGCTCACGCTCTGCCATCCAGGAATCAGAAAGGACACAGAGAGCACCAACAGGGGGTCTCATGTGACACTCACCTCTACCCCAGCACCTGGTGCCTACCTGTTGGTGACTGCTTGTTTCACCTACACCAAGACTCACAGGACAAAGAAACAAAACAAGGATGCTCTGGAGCGGAAAACGAAGCTCCCTTCCTTACCTCTGCTTCTACCTGCTGCTGAGTTCGGCTGTGGTTCTCCTTGTACTGGTTGGCTCTCAGAACTTGCTGCTCGATGCCTAGCAGAACCGCTTCGCAGCCGTCACACCTACAACGGAGATAACCAGCCCTGAGCCACAGAAGGGCCTGGGAGCTGTCCTCCAGCCTCCGGAATCTCCCTCCCCAGCTCCCTACTGGGTCTCCCTGTGACACCCCCTCTGCTGGGGCTTTCGCCCCTTCGCTACTTCTAAAAGACAAGCATTTCTGAACACATGTCACAGGGCGCGTGGAGACAAACACAGAGGATGTGGGGTGGTTTCACAGAATACAGTTGTCATCTTCAATCTTTGTATCTCACGGGAAAGTTTCACAGAACGTGAGATTAGAGGAAGTAGGAGAGACTTCACTGATGAATCACTTTTCTTGAGAAAAAGTTATTTTCTAAAAACATCCTATTTTGGAGATTGTCCCCTTTCTCATTAGTTTAAGTTACTTCCTTATCGTCATCCTCCTCATTTTATTTTTCCTACTTTTTATCTTGAAATTTTTGAAACTTAAAAAGATTGAAAGAATGAATATCCACCATCCTTCCACTTAAGGCTGAGTAGCTGTGAACATTTGGCCATAATTGTGATGCCGCTCTACAGTCCCATTTTGTTTTGAATCTAACTGCAATGCCTGAACACAAGTTTTAAGAATCTGTACTAGTAAACATCCTCGGATGGGGGTGAGGATGGCACCTCTGGGTGGAAACATCTTGGGGGCTAAAAACAAAGGAAGCCAGACTATGAACATGAAAACTGTCAGCCAGCCTAAAAATGGCATAAGACAGCCAATGTTTTAGTAAGACTAGAAACCTAGATTCTACATGCCAGAACATTTTCATGGTAAGGGTAGTTTCTAAATTTATTTCTCATTTATTCTGATTTAACAGTTCGATAATCTTTTGAAAGCTTCTACTTGTGTCAGAGGTTGTAAAGGGAAGGTCTTTGGGGCCACATTTGAGCCAGAACTTAGGGTGAGGAGTCGGAAGCACATGCCCTGGGGTCCAATTGTAGCTGAAGTGAGGGAAACTCGGGGTGGGGGGTATTAGACTCCGGGGATCAAAGCTGGGCCTTTCATCTCTGGATACACTCCTCTTGGGGACAATACCCTCCCCCTCTGCACAAGGCTCACCTGCCCCGCTTCTTGACCTATGACACGCCAGGTGCCTGCCTCGCCTCACCTCCAATCACACTCTGACCCTGGGCCGCCTTCAACACTCAGCTAAAACCTCTCCTCTAAATCCATCTGGCTTTACAAGCCTCAAATCACATAAATAATTTCATAACAAACTCTTATAGAATCTGCAATGGTTCCTGCAAACATCAAATTCTACTAAAATAATAGAGTACGTGCAAACGTCCCACTTTTCATACACCAGAATTATCAAAAAGTCTGTGTGCGAGTCTGTGTTCCAACTTAGAATAACCCTGTCTTTACTTCCTTCACAATGTTTTATAAACACTAGCCCTATGTGTTACTGATGCTGAACACAGGTTCTCTTACCCAAAGGATCTTACCAACACTAACTTTCTGAGCTTGGTCTAACTCTGAGGCTGAGTTTGCAAAGCACAGGAGCATTGTCACAGCTAGGCTTTAGAGGCTCCATCTGCCAACCTTGGCATTTTATAGCCCACCATTAAACAGCCCCCGGCTACGCTAGGACAAGAACTATTTTACAACCAAGGCCCCAGGAGGCCTGAAAAGACTCTTGTTGCCACACCACTATAGTCACAAATGCAGCCCACCACTCTCTAGCTTACTGTCCTAAGGCCCCAGGTCCCCGGCAGCCCCAGCTAATACCTGGCGAACACATTTCCCCAAGCAGAGGACAGCTATCCCCTCCCCTAAAGACAAGGGACTCCTCCCTTCCTTCAGCCTCACCATTCGTGCAAGGTCTTGACAATATTATTGATGTCCTTCTTTTGGATGTCACGGCCAATGCAGAAATCCACTTCTAGCAGCTGGTTTCGCTGGTCCAGCTTGCCCTGGATGATGTCAGTGTAGACAGCCTCGATGATGAGGTCTTCCAGTTCCCGGAGGTTCCGCATCTCCAGGTCCTTCAGCAGCACGGAGTAGGGGATACACTGTAGATAAGGCCATGTGATATTTACAAAACCACCGGCAAACATTAAAGAAATGCAGGTGTTACCCACGTAGCCAACACCTGCCTCAAGGCTTTGGGAAATGCAGTCTGGTGGTAATCATTAAAATCTATGGCAACAAGAGATGGATAAATGAGCTGCGAGACCTGTGGGATTCGAACGAGACCCACAGTATCTAGAAATGCACTCTCTGAGATTCTCCGCCTCCTGGACTTTGCCCAGACTTCAGCTTTTCTGCTCTGAAGCAAACTCTTGGAGGTCTTGAAGACACTTTCCAGAGGAGAAAGGGAAATACTATATGCCACTCTGCCGCCTTCTGGAAGCTTGCAGACTTTGCATAAAACGCCAGATCATCACGAAACTCCTAACGATCTCAGAAGCTGGCAAGAAGAACTGGTTGCTTGCCCAGCAGAGTGCAAGCAAAAAATCTTGCTGGCTAACACATCCACCTACAGGTAGCCAGTTAGTGCGGCCAACTCAGCTGCAAACAACTGACGCTTACAGCTGTTTTCTCAAACGCTTGCAACCAATGTCAGTTCCCAGCAACAGGCCGTCACTGGGCTGCACCAACATTCTGCACGACTCTCAGACAGCTGGATATCGGAACATCCAGTTTTCTGCAAATCCTCTGACACGTCACTATTAACTTGAAAATTAACACAGCAATCAAATCTGTACAAGACATGAGGAAAATGCATATAGGGAAGAGAGGGTAACAGCAAACATATCTAGAGGGGTTTTCTATGACTAAAGGTCCGAACTCCAGGGGCAGGAGGTGGGCTTACAATGACAGGTTGCAGAAACAAGAAAAAACTTACTTCTACTCCTCACTACACTTGAGATGTCTATGATCGGGGAAGAAAAAAGGTCAAGTTCTCATTTCCTAACAAAATTGGCCTCCCACCTGAAATGCCAGGCTGAGAATCAGAAATTTGTGATTAGAAAAGGTAAAATGACTTCAGCAACTGAAATGACAACGCAAGAAGAAATATATATCTCTCAAGCTCAGTCACAGAGGGGAAATGCAAAAAGCAAACTTTTTCAAAGGCACAGCCCCTACAAAAAACTTAGACACTCAGGCTGGGATTGGGCGGAGAGCCAAAATCAATTATAAATGAACACAATCTGGATCCTGTTAATGACTCTGAGCAGCTGGTTGCAAGGCTTCTAAATCGAGTGGGGCAGAGATAAAGTGGAGTGGCATCTTTCAGGAAGTTAGGGTCTAAAGCTAGCATATAAGGCAAAACTTCCAATTAGTATAATTAACTTTGAAAATCCCCAGAGGAAGGCAGTAATTAAAAATCTACCTCTCAGTAAGTTCAACACAGCAAGTTTTTCCAGTATCAGTGCAGTTCACTGTACATTGAACAACAGATGAAGAGGTAACCTTGCCTTGAGATGCCCTGCTGTTCGAAAAACACATATTTTTAGATAGAAGTCTTCCTTTAGAACAGCAAAATGCTCACGCCACAAGAGGTACCACGGCATGCCAGAGCTGAGACATCTTTCACGATCGCTCTTGGGCATACTTTTCCTAAATGGGATGGTGAGTAACTATCAACACTATTTTAATTATCATTTTCTCTTTTGATGTTTGCCAAGCAAATTTTATGTGTTTATGATGTGACTCGACTTTTTGCATTTCCCCTCTGTGATGGAATTCCTGCAACGATGCCAAGGAGAGACGTGCCTCGAGGTGAGAAGGAAGACAGGAAAGGGTTCTGGACTGTACCTTCATTCTCGACGCCAAGCTCACGATGGTAAGGTGTTTCAGCTTGTTCTGCTGAGCTGTGCTCAGTTCTGGCAGGCTCTCCTTGTTGGCTGCTCAGTCCCACCCACCACAAAAAAATCAAGACACAAAATCAAATTAGGATTTCTTTATGGAATGAGCACACCAATTCCCCACACCAAATCTACCGCTGAATCACTGTCAAGACTCTGCCCTTATTCATTAGGCAAACATTCCACAGGCACCTCTTGTCTTCCTGGGAAGACCACGTGCTTCCCAAGAAAAGACGCAGTCTCTATACACAGGAGCTTAATCTCCTGAAAAGCCAGGCATGAGTGCATAAAATGACACGAAATTATCTTCATGGAATACTACTGTGACATTCAATCAAGTCCAACATGTCATCGCTGAGCATGTTATGTGCAAGGCACTGTCTTAAATGATTCAGGGGCACCGAAAGTAACTAGGACGGGCCTTGGCAGGGCTGCCGTGTTACACGCCTCCAGAGGCACCAGCCACTCAGGCTACGTGACTCAAAGGCCCTGGAATTGTCTTCAGTTTTACAATCAGATAGCTCAACAGCTACCAATGCAAGGCAGAACTACCACATGAAAAGTACAAACTACCAGAAGAGAGCAAAAGAGTGAGAAGGAGGGGGAGACGGAGAATGGGAGAGAGATAGGGAGAGAAGGGGAGAGGGAAAGAGAGACAGACAGCAAGAGAACTCAATCGCATGGGGGAGAAAAAAAGAACTGTGGTGTCTGAGATGAGCCTTGCAGGATGGGCGAACTTTTCGTCATAGCAATGATGACAACAGCAGCCACGGCAGCAGCCGCAGGTAACACATACAGCCAGCTTTACTTAGTGCAGACACGGGTACAGATGCACAAACACAATCTAGTTAGTCCTCACAACCACCTCGGGAGACAGAGTCCAAAGGCCTTCAACTCTTTATCCACAATCCTGGATTCCAAACAGGTGAATCCAAACTGGTTTTTTTTCCACGAGCATGTGGCAATTCCAGACCTGAACTGAGGCAGGCTTTTTATTCCACTTGTTGTGATTATTCATTTGTTTTGCTGCAAAATTATGAACGTGTTTGACTACAGGTGCTGCCCTCAAAGGTGTTACATAAAAAGGCATATGCTTCATTTTGCCTTTTTAAAGTCCCCCAAAATTCTAAATTCTGAAACATCTAGCCCAAAAAGTGTAGGTAGAGGGCTGTGGACCTGTATTATTAGAGATAAGGAAAACTGAGGTACAGATGGTTATTTAATTTGCCAAAGGGCACAACCAGTGGAAGTGGAGCGAGAATGTAACATAGGCAGTCTGGTTCCCGAGTCTGCGCGATGCTGTCTCTTTAGTGAGAACGAAAACGGAGGACACACGCATTGGAACAAAGCAAAGGTTAGAAAAAACTGGCAAGTGGCAAGATGTCCAGTCAGACAGCAGCTGAGAGTAAGCAGAAACGACCAGCAAAAATGACAGTGAGAAAGAGGAGGCGTCGGGGATACAGGAGGGAAGGCGCTCAGTCACACTAAAACGACCAGGCTTTTGTCATGCCACTAAATAAACCAGGGGAGGCAGACAAAACTGGCTGGGATGGAAGGCAAGTTAGCATTAGGACACGCATGCACCTCATTAACGACATTGATGGCTCGAAGTTAAAATGACTCAAATGACCTACAAAAGAGAACAGGCTCAGTAGACCATGGAGTATTAGATTATGGAATGTTAAAAGTGACTACGCAGACTTAAAACATGGCTAAATATCTATGAAATAAGTGAAAAAAGCAAGATATAAAATTGTACACATAATCTAATTCTGTCCCCATAATATAAAACCCAAGCAGAGGGGGAAAAATCCAGAACCATAATCCTAACAGTAGTTTAGTGCTGTAATAACTGTGAGTGACTTTTCCACCCTATTTCCAAATTTTCTTCAATAAAGTATAATGATATTATTTTGACAATATTTAAAATGCTTAAATATTTTACGAGTGGGTATTCTGACATTTCACAAAATTCCAAGTGTTCTACAAACATCAGTCCTCAAGAATCTCATTGCAAAATAAACAAGGGCTATATTTATGGATGAGCATAAACACAGTCCCCATTTTACCCACTGGAAAATACAAGCTGGTAAGGGAAAGTCCTCATGTGAGAACAGCCAGGTCAAGAAGTCCCCACCCCATGCTTTATATTCCAAACTTCAGCGGCCGTCATGGAGGCAATGCACCTAAACAGAGGGACATAATTTTAAAAAGTCTTTGGTGGATCTTAACCAACTCACCTATGTAATCTGGGTATGTTCCATAGGCAAACAGGTTCAGCAACTGCAAATAAGGAGCATTAGCTCCTTCTGCAAGCTGAGGAGGAAAAGAAACAGTCACAGATCAAGCTGTCTACCTATCACTCCAGTGTTCAAGCAGAGGGCAGGTGACCAAGTGCCATAGTTCTGTACTGTTTCATTAGTTGAGCCCTTCAAACTCTTTCATTCTTGGGAGGAAAATAAATAAGACTATTAAAGCTCCCAACTTAACTTTCATCTCTCAGGAATACATGAAATTACGCTCCACACAGCACGCCCAATAAATGCTTTGCCTCACACACACACACGCACATAAAGCAGTAAGTACTGGAAGCAGTTCAAGTTTTCTCAGGATTCCCTTGCCATTAAAACAAACACTGGAGCAGCCTTGTCTACACACCAGCTTGGCAGGTACAGCCCGAGCCACCATTGATCCTAACTGAACAAAGTGCAGGGTTGGTTCCAAGTTTCAGGACTATATGTGGACTATGAACACTGGGAGGGATTATCACAGCACAAGATGCGACAGAAAAGCCAGGTTGGGACGGCAAACCAAGTTTTCCTTAAAATGACTTATTCCTCACTGATGCTGGTGGCAAAGAGCCATCTGTAGATGAAAAATTTAAGAGATGCTATCCTGCCGGGAACTGCTCTGCTATCAGTTAGTTACCTTAACTGCGTGTTTCTTTTACTCACAAATACGTACCTGTTATTCTTCCAATTTACCAAACTCAGTAAATTCTAAATGGAACACCCAAGTTATTCTGTGGACACCAATGGTAATACTACTCAAGTTTAACCATCTTTTCAAAAAAGGTTCCAAGAACTACATCCATAACTTCAGATCTCTGAAAGGCAGCTGGCTTATTCCAGTTTACATGTGAGAAAAACAAACTGTAGGGAGATAAATGTGATTTGCTAAAAGCACTCCTATGAGAACTCTGGCATCATAATACCTGAGTCTACATTCTCAGGTTTATCAAGAACCTCCTGAGGTCCTGAATCAGAGGTGGATGAAACCATAAGGTCTAGCCTCCACTTTTTAGACAGAGGATTACAAAACTAGCGGTAACAGATTGTCTTCTCTAGACCAGTTTCTCCAAAACTTTTCCCACTGGCCCAAATCAATAAGGTCTTTCCATCTTTAATTTTCATCCATCTCCTCTTAGCCAATCTTTCATAGTTACAAAACAACTAGTTGGCATATTCATTCAGGCTTTTCATGAACCTGAAGGAACGTATTACCCCTTGGTCATCTCTTCCGTTGAAAAATGATTACCTATCAAGCCATGAAAACACATGGAGGAAATTCAAATGTATATTACTAAATGAAAGAAGCCAATCTGAAAAAGCTACATACTATAGGAGTCCAACTATATGACATAATGAAAACATCAAAACTACGAAGATAGTAAAAAGATCAGTGGTTGCCAGGGATTAGAGAGGAGGGAGGGATGAACAGGCAGAACACAGGATTTTCAGGGCAGTGAAACTGCTATATGATACTGTAATGGTGGAGACGGGTCATTATACATTTGTCCAAACCCATATCGTGTAAAAAACCTAGAGTGAACCTTAATGTAAACCATGGACTTTGGGTGATAATGCTGTGTCAATGCAGGTTCCACTCTGGTGGGGGATGCTGATAATGAGGGAGGCTGTACGTGTGAGGGGAGAGGGTATATGGTAAATCTCTGTTCTTTTCTCTCAATTCTTCTATGAATCTAAAACTGTTCTAAAAAATAAAGTCTATTGAAAAGAAAAAAGAAAAAAAGAACCCAGTTCTCTTAAATTTTCTCATAGGATTCCTCTTCTAGCTCTGGTAAGTGAAATTTTTACTGAAAGCCCACTGTGTATCAGGCTACATATTAAGTTCTAAGGAAACAATGGTGAGCACAACAGAGCACACAGTCTAGCAAGCAAAACTGACATTAAATAAAAATTCACAATTGAAAAATACAAGCAAGTCTTTGCTGAGGGTCACACTAAGCTGTGAGCTGTTTCAGGGGTGGCTTTAGGAGTCAGCAACATGGCAGAAGACATCAAGGCCAAAATCAAGAACTACCAGACTGCCCCTTTTGACAGCCACTTCCCCAACCAGAATGAGACCAGGAACTGTTGGCAGAACCACCTGGACTTCCACTGCTGTGAGAAGGCAATGACCATCAAAGGGGGTGATGTCTCCGTGTGCGAATGGTACCGGTGTGTTATAAGTCTCTCTGCCCCATATCCTGGGTGTCGGCCCGGGACAACTGCCAGGCAGAAGGCATGTTTCCTGGGAAGATCTGAATTGGCTCCCCACCGCCTCTTCTCTGTCCTCTATCCTTCTCCCAGAGTGGTGAGGGGGGACCTGGGTACATCCCACCTGGGATCCTGAATCATAGCTTAACTAATAATAAATACTTGCTGGAAAAGTATAAGGCTGTATGTGTAAAAGAGCCGGATGACTGGGCAAGAAGCTGGGGTGGAAACAGTGCCTGGATCAGTAAGAGGGGCTTCAGAGTGATTATTTTTTTGTTTTGTTTTTAATTTTTATTTTATCAAACTATGACCACCTCTTCTGTGCCAGACAACAGAGTGAGTGATTATACAAAATAGCCCCAAGCCTCTGTATGTACTAAAATTTATCTCGATGTTCTTTTAATTATCTGTACAATTTTTTAAAGTTTTCTTATGCAATTTTTGAGCCACATGAAAATAGTATAATAAAAACTAATATATACCCACCCGAAAAAAAATTAAAAGAAAAAAAGAAAAGTGGTTCTTCCTGTCCTAGTTGCTGCAGGGAGAGGTGACGCCATGTCCATGCATCTGCAATAAATGGTCATGGAGAACTCCAGTTTCCTGATTGAGAGGAGTAAGCAGATGTACAGCGGCTAGTCCAATAATCTGAAGGCCTGCAATGCCTTCTGCTACGACAGGTTGATTCGCCACAAAGCAGCTACAGCAAAGGTGTCCTAGTGGTCATGAAGTGAAGAACCAGCCAACAAAAGCCCACCAACCCCTACTTGTGGACCACCATCAACGAGAACGCCTGGGCCACCCTCAGCAGCATTGTTCACATGATCTACGAGAACAAGCACCACCAAGATCTGCGAATGGTGGCCTTCTGCAGAGTCAGCACCATCCTGGGCAGCCAGAAAGAAGCTTTGAGAGGAAGCCAACCCACCCCACAAATGGCTCCTGAACACAAGCCCCCAAAGTAATAAAGATGTCACCAGACTTTTCTATCCATCAATCAATAAATATAAAAGTATCAAGCAATAAATGAATACAGTTAGCCCTCCATATCCGCAGGTTTTGCATCTGCAGATTCAACAATAAATCAAAAACATTTGGGAAAAAAAAATACCTGAAAGTTACAATAAGCAAAACTTGAACTAGCCACACATCAAGTGCTATGCTGAATGCACACAAATGAAGTGATATATAGGCATACCCTGCCTTAGCCTATAGGCAAATATAGGTTACATGAAAATACTACACTATTTTTTCTCCTGTAGATACCAAGGGAAGACTGTATTAAAGTATCCAAAGTGAGAAGTAGAGATTGAAAAGTATAGGTAGCTTTATATCCCTTTGTTCCACCTGGTCATTCTTCACTAGATCATCTCATTTTTAAGGCACAACAAAAGCCATGTTAAACATCCGTACATGCTGATACTCTACTTCTCTAACTTAACATAATCAATTGGATTTTTCCCTATTTTCAAATTATTAGTCACCTTATCTAACTTTACCCTAAGTTCAGATGAAAATATCGACTAGAAGGAGTCCAGGACATGATCTTTGCTCTCCTCCCTTGTCCTGCCAATTCCCATCTCTCCCTCAACAGGGCACCTCACAGGTCCATGATACTTTGTCACTGAAATGCCTTAAAAACCCGGAGAATCAAAGGAAGGCTTAGAACAAAGAAGACAGAGAAATTATTGAGAAAATGCTCTTACCTCCTGCACATTGGCCAACTCCAGCAGTTCTCCAAAGACATACACTCCAGGAGCCTCCAAGACTTGGCTGATGAGAGCAGTGAGAGCTGAGCCACTAGTACCTTTGGCTAGCAAAATAAACTGTTCCAGGAGGTTACTTGAAGGCTTCTGTTCACCTGCCATTCTCTGGCCTTGAGATCTGTCCAAAAGAAAAGTGTTTCCATGACTCTCTTTTGCAAAGTCTGTGCTTATTTAATGCTGGATCAGACATCAGAATAATTTTATAGTATTAAAAAAAAATAAAAACAGTTCCTGAGTCCAGATGCTATGACCATGTTGTGAGATGGGTAGGGTTCAACCTGGAGTTAAAAGGATTTTGTCTTTATTCTGAGGTTTGAAACCTGCTCAGTAAAAGCCACTTCATCCCCATCTGGCCCTCTCCCAAAGACAGCACATTCTAAGCCCTTAAACCAAACCAGGACTTAAAGAAACACACAGGAGTTCTCAGTAGCTGTTTTAGATCCACCTCATTTATTGGCACTAGTTAAGAAAATCTTGTCCATACAGAGGCAGCAGATGTAACCAAAAACAACCAGTTAGTTTCCCGTGAATCATTAGACTCGCACCTGCAGCCAGATACAGATAAGGAAAAGACAAAAAACAGGCAAGAAAGATGTCTCATTTAATCAAATAACTCATTTAAGCATAGAAGAAGGGGGAAAATCATCTTGAAAAATAAGCAGGAACATATTCAAACTAAGAAAATACATGCTGTCTAAGTCCATAAAGAAAATCTCTCTATTTGGCCTCCCACTGATATGTAACATTTTACCAAACAAGACTTCAGAATTTGTATGAAACCTCAAGGAAACAATAAAAGATATGAGAAAACAATGAAGATATTTATTGCTGTCCTGAAGACATTAGGGACAGAAGAGTTCTTCAACTGTATAATCTAATCACATGCTGAGCGAATGTGAAAACACACACTGCATACCTACTGTACAGGAGTCCCGTATAAGAAAAGGTTACTCCTCCAAGAATATTACGTATTGGAGCAATATGACAAAATGAAGAAGAGAGGTATAGTAAGCTGTAGCAGAGAACAAATCAAACAGGATAGTTTGGTGCAAAAGTCACCGAGTTTTCCTGTAGAGGTAAGTACACAGAGCTGCTGCAGCCCTTTCACCGCATTAGAGAAACAAGTTATGTCGCCATACTTAGGGTTACCTAAGAAGGTCTTGATGGAGACAGAAGAAGTGAAGTGCTAGGGAATAAAGGTTGCTAAAGAGGGAAAGGGAAAGAAGAGAGACAAGGCGAGGGGAGGAAGGTGATCGTTCAGAGAGAAGGTACAAAACCTCCCGTCCAAATGGACGCGTGTGAAGAGATTGAATGGAAGGGCCTCGCGTGGAGAGAGATTCAAGAAATGAACTGAAACTTTGGACCCTCAAAAAAAAATCTCGGCCGAAGGAGCAAAGGCCATTGGGGCAAAGAGGTAAGGAGGCGCTGCTAACCGCTTTCACCTACAGTGGGAGGGCCCGAGTAGGAGGCCAGAGACACAGGGGAGATGAAATCCCGTCGTGGGGGGACGCTACTTTGATGGACAGTAAAGGGGCAAAGAGGCACCCTTTGGGGGTGGAGAAGCGAAAGCGGCCTCGGTGCGGGAGCTGAGGGTCTCAGTCTGGGGTGGACTTCAGCGCGTGCGGAACCGCGGCGTGCTCTAGGCAGGGCCGCCTGTGCGGAGTGAAGAGCTGCGGGGCGCACTCCCCGGGGCGGGGGCGGGGCGGTGTGACCGCGGGTTTTCTCGGAAGCCGGGCGAAGCCCAACAGCGCGGACGAGACTGGCGCGCCGGGTCTTGCCTTCTCGCTGGCCCCTACCTGTTCTCGCCGCCTCCCCGTCCTCTCGGTCACTGTCTCGGCCTCCCGGCGCCTGCCTGCAGGTTGTCAAGCGTCCATGATCGGTTCGGCGTCCGACGCTTTTCTACCTCCGCCGACCCGTCGCCCTTGCCTCTCCCCCGGAAGCCTCCCGTCACTGCACTCGAGTTCCGCCCACACTAGGGGTTCCTCATGTTCAGTAGCCCTAGACCTCCAGTTGGGGCTGGGGTGGGGGGGGGGGGGGGGAAAGGGTCTGAGCCAGATCACTCAGAATAGGGTGGGCAGAGGCCTGAGAAAGGGAATGCAGCCTAGGTGGTACCGGGGCCCAAACTATCGCCATCACCATCCTGGACCCGAAATCCACCCCTTGGGTCAATCTCTACCCCCAGGAGCTCCCTATGCGGGGTATGAAGACATATTAAGCCTAATAACAACTACTGTTTATTGAGCATTTTTCCATGTGCCAGGTGCTGTATATTATCTCTTTGAATTCCCATAATAACGCTATGGCCTGTAATAGTCCCATTTTTCAGGTGAATTAACTAAGCCTAAAATCCAAAGGGTCAAAGTCCCCTTGAGAACCCAGGCTATCTGAAGCCAAAGACCATGTTCTTGACCTCTTTTCTGAAAATGAAAATGTTTTAAAATAAGCAAGAGATAGGTTGAGTCAGCAATGCCTCTATGACCAAAATGACATTTGTGGCTGCTCTTGGGACTTACTAACTCCCCTGGAAGACAGCCAAGGAATGCTATATAACTTAACACTTAAGGTGATTCCTTTACAGTATACACCACAGACTTTCAGGTCTAAAAGAGAAGGAGACTTCTATTTGGATTTTGTGCATTAGAGTGCAGAAATCAGACCAGACAGATGCAAAGGAGCCTAACAACAACCCATTCATGTATTCAAAAATTTTCTTTAGCACCTATTATGTTCTATAAAGTTATTTGAACATAAGACAAGATTCTTGCCTTTGAAAAGTTTCAATGTCTTAAGTGATATGAGAGACAACGCTTTGGAAGCACAGAACAGAGGGAACACAAACAGCCATCTTCCAGGCAAAAAAAAAGGAGGGGGGGGAGAAAAGGAGGCAGTGACCATAGTCACAGAGGCTTGCACTGTGAAGCACATACTGATGCAGCAAAGAATCCTAGAATGGCTGGAACCCAGGGTTCAGGGGTGAGAAATACAGAGCTGGAGTCAGGTCATCCAGGTTCTGGGAAAACCAAAAGCCTGGCACTATACCCAATAAATACCTAAATATAGCAAAGTTCTTATCTAAGAGAGCTCACAGACCCCTTGGAGAGACAGGCCTGTTTGGCTATGACAGACAGTTGCCACAGGCACCTAGGAGTACAGATAAGGCTCTTCTGACTGTGCCCTGAAGAGAGGTGATTTAAGGCAGGCTTCTGGAGGAGATGAGGGTTGAGTTGAGCCTAGAAGAATGAGCAAGCAAATTACAAAGGGCATGAGACATGTAAAGGAGTTTTTATTTTATCTTAAGGACACTAGGGAGCTATTTAGTGTTTTCAAGTTGTGGAGAGGTACGAATAATTGCCATTTTAGAATGATCACACTAGCTGCTATAGGAATGGATTGGATGTGGAGAGAACTGGAGCAGAGAAACCCTTGAAGTGACTTGATATATTCCAGATAATAGGCTATGAGATCTTTAACAAAGGTAGTGGCAGCTGGGCATGTAAAAGAAGGGAAGTTGCTGGGGACATTTAGACCATAGAAGCTATCAGACTTGGTACCAGTTGAAAGCAGAGAAAGGGCAGGAGGATATTACCTAAGATTCTGGCTGGGGAGGACAGAGCTGTCAGGAGGTGATGTTAAGTGAACGAGACTGCAGGAGAGGAGGGGCAAATTCGGTGATGGAAGGAAGACAATGAAGTTCTGTTTGAGTTCATAAATATTCCAGCAGTGCCGCTAGTTCCTCCAGAACAATATCCAGACTCTAAGGCTGTGGCTAAAACTCTCCACATTTTGTCTTCCGCCTACCCCCCTAGCTTCGTCTGGCCTCTCCCTTTTTAGAGCCTGAACTCCAGGCCTTCCCAAGCCTAACACAACTTACACCCTCCCTCACAGCAGCACCTCAAGCTTGTTCTACTTTTTCGCAAACCTCTTTCCTCATATTTTCCTGTTAAAAATCCCACCAACCCTGTCCACAAATATTTCTTAAATTCTATGCAAAAAGCATTAATCACATAAAAAAAAAAACACCACAACACTGAACTATTGCACTAGAATTAAGAATTAAGAATTTCTGTGTATCAAAAAGAGTGAAAAGACAAGCCGCAGACTTGGAAAAGATATTTGCAAGCATATGTCAGACAAAGAACTCCATATCCAGACCATATAAAGAACTACAAATCAATAAGACAAACAGCCCAATAAAAAAAGTAAAAGACTCAAACAAGTACTTCACAAAAGAGGACATTCAAATAGCCAATAAGCATATAGAAAGATACTCAACACAAGAGACGATGTAAATGAAAACAACACGTAATGAAATGCCACATTTAGCAAAAATGGCTAAAAATAAAAGACTGGCAACATCTGATATTGACAAGTATGAGAGTCACCTAGAACTCTCTTACATTGCTAGTGAAGGTGAAAATCAGTACACTTGGAAACCTGACAATATCTGCTATTGCTGATCATATGTACACCATACAAGCCAGCAACTCCTCTCCTAGAAATGAGTGCACAAGTCCACAAAAAAAACATAAGAATGCTCATTGCAGCTTTGTGAAATATAGCCAAAAATTGACATCTGATAACCTAAATGCCCATCAACAGTAGAACACGTAAATAGTGCTATATATGTATAATGAAACACTACTCAGCAATTTAAAAAAAGCCAAGCTACTGCTACATTCAACACAGATGAATCTTACAAAAATTGTTGATGAATGAAAACAGCAAGACTCATACTGTATATACTGTATGATTACATGTAAATGAAATTCAACAACAGATTCAAAACTGATCTTTGGTAACAGAAGTCAAAAGAGTGGTTATCGGGATGAGAGGATGCAGTACTGACTAGGAAGGGACACAGGGGGTCCTGGAAATGCTCTGCATCTTGATTTGGGGGGTGGTGACACAGGTGTACACATATGCAAAAACTATGCCTTTACTGTATGTTAGACCTCATTAACAAAAAAAATCTAAGGATAAAATTTTTTAACATAGAAAAAAAAATCCTACCCATCCTTCAAGTTCAAATACCATCTCCTCTATCAAGTTTTGCCAGCTGAAATAAATCTCTCCATAAGAGCCTCTGTAGCATTCTGATTTCCTTTCTTTCATGCCATTTATCATAGTCCATCTTGAATCTCAGTGGAGTCTCCTTATTTCTCTAACTAGATGGTTATCTCCCTGAAGGCAGTAACCATGTCTTTCACCTTTTGCTGACAGAGAGCCTGGCAAATAAGGAAAGCGGAAAAAACTATTTGTTGAATTACATGGAAGGAAAAGTTGGGTGGATGCCCAGATGGGAGAAAGGGGGACAGGAAGAGGAAGGCCTAGGAAAAGAAATAGAAGATCTCCAAGGAAACCTTAGCTTACACTACAATTTTACCTAGTTCCTGAAATCGCATTTAATGTCACCTTGAGCAACGAGAACGAATCAAAACATCAAGTCCTACCGAGGCTGAAGATAAACATCACACTTTCAGGAAATCCATCAAATAGATGCTTACTTAACCTCTAAGTGTTTCAACCTGATGGGGAAATTCCACCAAGGAGAATAATCACCAAGGAGAATAATAATCACATAGCCATGCTGCTAAAAATATCACCAGCTTAGCGTGCAAAGAGCCCAGACTGCGGGTCAGGAGCCTTAGAGCCGAATTCTAATTCTGCCCCAACTTGCTGTGACCCGTGAACAATCTCTTAGCCTCTGTTGGCCTCAGTTTCCGTATATGTAAAACAACAGGGGTTGGATTAGCAAATTCTCTAAAGTCCCTTCCTGTATTGGTATTCCGGGTATACAATCGCTCTCGCTCTCAGCCCTACGCAGAAGCACAACAGAAACCCCGGCAAACCACGTAAAAGGCTCCCTAGACCAAAAAACAAGCATGACTTAAAGGCGTCATTTTGTTATATTATCTTTCATGGTTTAATCAGTGTTTTTGTTTGTTTGCAGCCTTACCATGATTTGCAGGAGATTTCTGAGTTCCATGTAAACAGAAGTTACATCTCTGTGGGTTGTCATCTTCTTTGAGAGTGAAGAGGGTCTTCCCGCCTGGTTTCAACTCTCGGGATCCAGAAACCACCAAACCTGAGGGAGGGCGTATGAATTTGCGCACACGGCACGGCACACTGGAGTCTAAGTTACAGAGGAATGGGATGCAAGGAATGCTGGGGTTTGTAGTCCCTTGGACTCTGTTGCGCGCTGGGATCTGTGGTTCCCCGGAGCGCCCTGGAATGCTGGGAATTGTAGTCTCGGCCACATCGCACAGTGCAACCAGCCGTCGTCTCAGATCTCTAGTGAGCCTAGCGGCGGGAGCGGGCCCCTGGAGCCTCTGCAGATCTGAAGCCAACCCTCCGCTGGGGCAAACTCTAGGCAACAAGAGCGAATAAAAAATTTCTCCTGCGGGACTTCCCGGGGAGGGCCCTTCCCATTGACGCTCTTCGTCCCCCTGCGAAGCCGCTGAGTATTTCTATTGGTTTATCGGGATGCCAATCGCGGAAGCGGGCTTTCTATTGGCTTCGGGGCGGGCGCTCCTAGGCTAGGGGGAAGGAGAAGGGATCAGGAGCGGGAGCTGACTGGAGGGAGAGGCCGGTCCGGGTCTGGCCGCTGCCGCTGCTCGCCCGAGGTCTCCAGGCCGGGCTGCAGCTCAGTCCTCGGCTCCGGGGCACCGTCTGCGAGGCTCCGCCGGGCCAGCGTGGGAGAGCCGCGGGCGGCTGCCGCCGCATCATGTCAGCCAAGGACGAACGTGCCAGGGAGATCCTGAGGGGCTTCAAACTGTATCCGCCCGGGAGCGGGGCGGGGCCGGGAGGACTCGGGAGGCGGCCGCTCGCTGAGGAGACTGGCCGGGGACGGGGGCTGCGCCAGGTGGGCACCCGAAGAGAGGCGGTGGGAGGGAGGAAGGGAACGGCATCCCTGGCCCCCGACGGGACCTGGCGTTGGAGGCGGGGAAGGGGGCGTCCTGAGTGAGGAAGGGGACGTTGACGGGAGCCCGGCGGGGTGGAGGCGGAGGAGCCCCGGAATTGGGGTGGGAGAGGCGCCGGACATTGGGAGCTGGTGTCGGGGAGGCCAGCTTGAGTCCCACCTCCGGCTGGCACCCAGAGGCCGGGAAGGGGCTGCGGTCCGCAGGGAAGGGTCGAGGGGGCGCGGTGGGCTGGCCTCGAAGCCCAGCAGCCTCTTTGGCGGGAAGCCCCCCGGGGGAGCAGGGTAAAGTGACTTGGAGCGAGTGACCTTGTGTGGGACAAACGCAAATGCTTGTGTTAAACTCTCTTGGGTTCCCACCCCCGTCTTGCTTCCACGTCCTGTTTCCACAACTTCTCTTCCTCACTTGTGGCTCCTTCCAGGGTTGGAGCAGAGGAAGCGGGGGAGAGAAAAGTCTGAGATCGCCCTCACCTTAACTCTGCTTTGGCCTTTTGAGGCATCGGACGGTCGCTGCTTTCCCCTCAACCCCCCAATTTTCTTTCCAGCGACATGAGGACCCTAAACTTGTGCGTGAGATGCCTTGAGGTGTTTTGGGTTTGCCCTGGAATTCTTGGCAAAGGTATCTGCGCTCGCGTTTGTGCGGGTATCGCGTAGACGTGGTGGAGCTGTCCAGCAATCATTTGATTAGGTTGGGGACACGGTAGGACCTAGTAGGATATAGATACCATTCCCTCAGGCCTGTTGTAGCGTCGGTTGTACAACCCTCTCTCCTTAATATAGTGAGAAAATTTCATGTTTTAATAAAGTGTTGATCTGTAACTAGATAATGTGGATGAAAAAAATGCAATCTTGTACATTCCAATTTGGCATTTTCCTGCTGACCTTAATCTCTTCTTACATCCTGTGCATACAATACAGAACATTCTTAAATTCCTCTCTCAGTGAAAACGTAGTCACCACTTTAGGGCTTCTCCCGTGGAGGTTTTGTAAAGCGCTGTTCTCTGAGCTGCCTGTGTGTTTTCACAATGCCCGTTTCACCCCTGCAAATGTTCATAGTTTTGTCACAATCAGAAACCAATTTGGCAGTAAATTTTAGCACACAAGTGCGAAAGAGTTACAGGACATTTTGGGTGTACAGATGAAATTTTTCAAATGGAACCTGGCCTGCTTATGCTTGTTTTAAAAAACGGAAGGCATTATCACCTTTGCATAATGCCACTCACGATAAACTCTCAATGCTTTTATGTAGTGAAGTTTAGTAACTACCTTTTTTACAGCTCCATGTGCCTTTCCATGTTTCTCTTCGTAATATGAGTAAAATGAGATGGCTGAAGTGTTAGAAAAGCTATGACATGGATTTTATTCTTCCCTTAAGTAATTTATATTGTTACTCAACATGTGTACTGTAGACAGTAAACCAGAGACTATGGAGAATTGAGAGATTTCAGAAACAGCATTTTTGTTGGATTGGAATTAATGTTTTGCCAAAAACAAGGTGAGGTCTTTTTGATGACTTCAGAACAAAGCAGGAGGGAAAGTTTGAGCTTCTCATTTTCAATCTTGGTTCTTGAACCTGTTGAGGAAGAGGCTAAGGGACAAATATGGAAAACGGTAGAAAGCATAAGAACCTCTGTCAGTTGACTAGAAGGGAAGGTGAATTGACCAATTCAGTGATGACATTAGTGGGTCAAGAAACAGACTTTCAGGAAAAGTTTGAGCTGGGGCTGATTAAATTACAAGGGAAGCAGCCTCATAAAAGTTAGCGTGGGAGCAATGGAATGTTCATCCTCTGGTAACCTTTATTGGCATCTGAGAATTAAGAGAGAAAAGGAAAGGAATTCTAGAATTTGCTACTACCTTTGGGAAAAATAAAACTAATGTTTTATTAAGGAACTACCTGACTATTGTCCACCTTTTATTGGGTAAATTGTTTTCTGAGCTTTCGTTTAGAGTATCTGTTCTTGTAAGAAGAGTTTTTACTGCAAAAAAAAAAAAAAATCGCTGTTTTACTCTTCTACCAACAGTATTGACAGAACTCATTTTGTTCATTGACTATGTTGGTCTTTTTAATTTGGACCAGTTTGAACAACAAGTGATATCTTGTTTTAATTTGCATTTCCCTGGATCCCTAGATCCCTGGTTGAGAGCTGTACTAGACTGTACATAGAGCTATACCAGTAATCCTAGACCTGCACACTTGGTTTTGTGTCCTTGTGCATCCTCTTTAACCACTGACTCAATTTCCTCAGTTGTAAATGGGGATAAAAACCTATGTCATAGGGTTATTGTGACCCTAGGCAGAGCATTCAAACTCTGAATCTCAGTATCCATATCATTTATTCAAAGGGTTATTATGAGGATTAAATGAGACTACATATAAAATGCTTAGTACAGAGCCTGGCACATAGTAAGTAGGTAATAATGTTAACTGCTATTGTTACAGTAGTGTTAATATTACTGTAAAACCACTTATTTTTCTGAGATATAACCAATGCCTTCATGCTATTATTCTCTTTTCTTACTGAGAAACTATAATATTTCTGTTTTGCCTCTTTGAAAAAATGATTCAGTTAATAAGCATTGATGTGTACCTGATATTTTATCTTGTTTTCTAGGAATTAATCACATTCCAATTTACTGCAGATTAACAACAACAAAAAAAAGAACTAGTTTCTGAAAGGTTTCTGAAAGCACCTTTCACTTGTGCCCTTGCATTTTCTCTCTATAGTTTAGTCCTGGATCTCCCATATCATCTTTCTCGTAACATCTTGATCTTTGACTTTACTTCCAGTCAAAAATAGTCGTCTTTATATTTTCTAGTCACTTAGATTTCCTTATTAAGAATAGTATAGACTGTTGAACTTTTCTTGAATGACTGTATTGTCTATTAGATGCCTTGGCCAAGTGTTAAAAATGAGTTTGAGGTTTATGGTTTCCTAAAATATAGTCTTTGTCTATCAACCCAAGTTCTGTGAGAGCAACCAAAATATACCACCCATTCAGCCAATAAACATGTTGATCACAGATTGTCTAGTCATGGACTTCATGTAAATTGTGATTGGTAGTTTGTTTTCTAGGATCCTCTGGAATGACTCTTGAGAAGTTGTTATTGTTATCCTTAATGAATTAAATTAATATAGTGTCCTACTGATGGTGTTATTTAGGATTTTTAAATGGGCATTCCTACTTTTGCATTTTGGGCAGGAATTTGGAGTATAGATACTTATAGTCTTCTTCAGACCTTAAAATTTCTTCCCAGGATTGTGTATATGGTTTACAGTGAAATAGTATAGTAACTTCTGGAAAAATGGAACAGAACATGGTAAGACTCTCATGGAAAATTCTGGTTACATCATCACTGTATTTGATAAAGGGCTAGCAGTGGTGTGTGATTTGGCAGCTCTAGGTTCATTCTAGGCTTGACCTCACTTTTGCCTCACAGACTTCCTTTGTCAGCACTCTACACCCACAAATCCCCATGACAGAGGAGGACTTGACTTCTGAATGTATAAAACTTCCTATTCCAAGCTCTAGCATCATAGGAAGGTATTTTAACAGCCATCTTGTCTAGTAATATGACTGTTCCAATGATTGCTTGAATGCTTAAAACACAAATTGTCAAGATTTTAAGAGCAGCATTCTTTTTTTGCTTTTGACCTGCTGATAATTATGAGGCTGAGAGGAAAAGCATATATATTTTCCTGCAGTCCAATATCCATAAAGATTTCAGTGGATTGGACTAAAGAAACACACATTTTGTGGCAAAGAAGGTGATAGTCCCACTGTAAAAACACATGAACTCGTTTAGCGTACAGTGAGGGGGCCACACAGCAAATGGAACTGGTCCAGAGTAGAGGGACTTGAAATATGCCATACATAAAATAATTAGAGAACTGAAGAGTTTTAACCTGAAGATGAAAAGTTTGGCAAGGGACATGAGTATTCTCTTCTAAAGTTTAAAAAACTGTTCTAAAGAAGAATTGAATGTGTTTCGTGCGACTCTCAGAGGAAACACAAGGATAGCAGTTACAGGAGACAGAGTTTATTTCACCCAATTTCTAACGATTAGAGTTACCTGCAAAAAAGAAAAAAAAGAAAAAAATTCTAGAAAGTATTTAAACAGCAGATGGATGCCTGTCCATCAAGAGTATTTCAGAGGGAAATTATGTATGCATCAGATAAGTATTAGAGTAGCTGATCTACAGAAGGACTCAGATCCTCTTCCAACACAGCAGTTCTTTGATTTGGAGACGACTTTTCTGAGTTAACAAGGATTCTTTTCAGCAAGTATTTCTATTGAGATATGTACAGTACCTAAAATAGGCAAAACATTTTTTGTGATTTGATGTAATTAAAGCAAGATATCATTTCCTTTTTGTTTTTCAGACAACTCTTCTTAGATATTTACTGTTGGTGAAGTATTTTGTGTAGTGCATTGTGGATCCACTGATTCAGAGTCATGGAAAAAGCAATTATTGCTTCTGAATTTAGATAAAGTCTAGAGAACTAAACATAAATAACTCTAACATGAATATTAGTATAAATATAGCCACAGAAGAAAGGGGATGACTTAATAATATCTGACATTCCTGTATCTTTTTCAGTTTTTCAAAAGACTTTGATGTATTACCACAACTCTATACATTATTACCCTCACTTTATAGGTAGGAAATTAAAGATTGATGAGGTTATCATTCAGATAAAAGCAGAACCTTAATTTAAACCTTGGTTTGTTTTTCTATAAACTGTTATTTTCTATGATATACCATGATGCTTCTCTGGGGAATTAATTTTTTTACTGTATTATTGATTTTGAGTTTAAAATTTTTCCTTGATGTTTAAGTCACAGATTTATTTTTCACTTAAGAATTGCTCTCTTTCCTTTTGGTTATATCCTCCATATTCTTTGTTTTCTCTCAGCTCTCAGATTTAGAGGGCAGGGTTTAGCCTGGGATAAGGAAGAATTTTTTAACAATTACAGTTACCTAAATAAAAGGCATTTTCTAGAAAGTATTTAAGCAGCATGTATTAGTCTGCTAGAGCTGGTAAAACAAAGTAGCATATGCTGGCGGCTCAAACAACACACATTTATTTTTCAACAGTTCTGGAGACTGAGAAGTCCAAGATCAAGGTGCTAGCTGACTTGATTCCGGGCCGGGACTCAGTTTCTGGCTTGCAGATGGGCTTTTTCTCCTTGTGCCCTCACTTGGTGGAGCAAGAGTAGAGGCAAATCATGGGAGAGTCATAACTATACCATGTGTGGCACCACTACCTGGGCGACAGTTCTGTTTGGAAATGATGGCTCATGGACAGTTTCCTGCTAAATGAAAGACTTTTAAAAAGAGAGGAACTCTGAGAATCTAGCCTGATAATTTTCATGGAATAAGATATGAGAAATTTAATCAGAAGCCTTTGCTTTTGAGCCATCTTCTCTGTGAAGAGCAAAGGCCATAGTGCTGCCACTTACTGGTCACTCAGACATTTGTTGGCAGGGTTATAAGTGCCAGGTAATCTGCTAAACCCAAGAGATACAAAATGATAGCCCAGTTTTCATATCCAAAGAACTTTTATTATATAAAGGAGAGAGAAAAGAGAAAAACAATCAGAATACAATATGGTAAGTACCTAGTAGTGTAAAGTGCTATGGAACCTCAGAGAAAGGATGACTACTGCTGGAGGCATGTGGAAGACTTCAGGATTGTCTTTTGAAAAGGATTGAAAAGTGAGTAGGTGTTGAGCAGTTTAATTTTTCAGATACTATAGAGTAACAGTGAGGAAGGAAAGTGAAGGCATGAAAATGAGGGGAAAGAGTGTTCCAGAGGGAAGTTGGGATCAAGAATGAGGAAGAATGAAAATCAAAAACAAATCCTTGGAATTGCTGGAAATTTCATTCACTCGATGAATAATTGAGACTCTACTGAGAGTCCCATGATACCTTATAGGTCAATGGTGATCTTTTTGAGAATAGCAGATATCTGAGGAAACAAATTAAACTATAATCTGCCAAGATGAGGAAATGGATAATAGATGAAGAAGCGAAGTCACCAAGAAATCTGGTGACCTAGGAAAGCAGAGATTAGAGGAGTGGTCTGAGTAAGTGGAGAGATTTTATTAAAGAATGGAAATCACTTATTTAAGCTCTCCAACTTTGTGCAAGGTACTTAATATCTATTAAAGAAGTATAATGCTTGCTCCATATGCCTTGTAGGGATATTATGAAATGAGTGAAATAATATATGCCAACTCACTTTAAAAATCATTGCTCTACAAATGGGTTATGCTTACTATTACATTGTTAACAATTATCTATCTTTCCTTTAAGTTCAGGGTTGCTTTCTATTTTGCAGATTTTTAGGTGTCATGTGTCAAGGTGTTGATAAAGCCAGAGTCTTAGTGAGTGTTTTTTCTCTAGTTTAGGCATCTGAAGCCTCTTTTCACCGTCTGGGAAGTGATAGCAAAGGAAGCCCCCTACATGATACATACGTCCCATTTGAAAGCCAAAATCATCTTTGGCTTTGCTTTTATTAACTTGAGGAAGTTGATTTTCCTCTCAATACTGTAGCATTCTTAAAAACCAGGTAAAATCCGGGGATCTGTGACTGTGGATTTTGACAGAATTCAAGGCACTATCCTTATGCCTTCAAATCACATGTAAGAAACAGTGGCCAACCTGACCCTTTCGGGAACATGCCCTTGGGAAAGAGCCTTGTATTATCTCTTCCTCGATCAGGAGGTTCTGGGAAGCAAATAAAAATGTAAAGGGAGTCTCTAAGAATCTCTTTGGATATGTCTATTCTAGCATGTTTCTGACCAGTTTCAGGCACATAACAGCACATATCAGTAGAATAATAGGCCTCCTAGAAAAAGAAAGGTTTGTTTCACTGTTTGACTTTGCTAGTGAGAAGATGGTGTTATGTTTCGAATAGTGATCTTTTTTTCATTACTAAATTACTTACCTCCACTGTTTCCCAGGCCAGTTTGGATTTTGATTGTATGCTTTCCAAGCACAGTACCTTTGCCAGGGCTAGAGTATTATTTCATAGGGATCTCACCACTAATTACAGTGCTGCATATTATGTTTCAAGGATACTGAAACCTGGTTTCTCGGGGAAACCATTTATATTTTCTCACCTTGTCCCTCATAAATAGAAAAAATACCACAAGGAAAATCACTGGGAAATTTTGGATGAGAAAGATGTTTAAATGTCTATGAATTAGAATTGGTTTTTAAGAATATACTATAAGGCAGGATGTTCTGTATAACCAATGCTAGTGCAGGAGAAGCCTGGGGGGGGCTTTGACAGAATTGATATTTAAAAATTAATGAAGGTGGGAATAAGAGAAGGAAATGAGTTCAGAAAGTGAGCAAGGAGGAAAGAGTTTGAGAGGAGAGAGATCATAAAGACAGAGTGTTAAAAAGCATAACAAGAAGGGAAAAAAAAAATAGGAAAGCAGAGCAAAGAAAGACATTCCTATGATGAAAATGCTTAGGATGCCACTAAACTGGTAGTCATTGCAGTGGCTTCCGCCCCAGAGGAATGTGAAGGGAGTTTTTCTTCATGTCTATGACCTTGGTATTGAAGCTTTGCCTCATATTCCTCTGGTCTGCCATGGTAGACATTAGCATACATCATTATGTGCTTAGTCAGCCACTTTGCCTCAAAATTCTACTTACCTTGATGTTCCTCAGTCTATACGTAATGAACCACATGCCCATATATAATTTATAGGTACTCTGCCAACTCATGAATTCAACTTAATGCAGAATGAGCTTTTAAATTCTGTGTTTTTACCTGCAATTCGCTGACTGACTTAGCTGCTCTCCTTAGGGAGAATGGGTTTTGCGGGGTTAGTTGATTTGCTTTTTCTTTTTTGCTGAGCTCCAGCTCTAAGGTGCCCTTTCCACAGCCTGCTGAACCCTGAATGAGACGCTCCCCTAGTTTGGCTTCTAAACACCCTTCAGTGAGCCTTGCTTTCTGGTTGCTCAGCCTGAAAGAGATTTCTAATCAACCTCTCTGAGTTGCTCTCTGGTACTCAGTGTGGTTCAGCACATATGTGAGTGCCAATGGGGCGCTGAGCACTGAGAAGGAAGGATAAATAATATACTGCCGATGGAATTTGACTTGCAAACTTGTAATGTATGGTACATTCTGTTAAGTACTGTGAAGCAGATGTAAACAAGTGTGCAGGTGCACTGTAGAGGGATCAAATAGCTTTGCCTGGAGTGTATTGGGGACCACAATCGGAGAGGAGGTTGCTTTAGCACTGGATCTTTAAGGAGAATACTGGAGAGTGGGATGCTAGTTCTAGGCAGAGGGAGCAGTGTGTGCTGAGCACTGAAGCACAAGAACATAATGTCTTTGGGAAGTGCAGCAGTTAGGCCTGGCTGGAGGATAGAGGGCTTCTAGGGGCTAGGGTAGGAGATGACTCTGAAGAATGGACTGGATAGCACAGACTAGACTTATTATCTTCCTCCAATAAGCTTTGATTTACCCTCTTGACTTCTTTACCCCAGGCTTATAGCAATTTATTATACCTGCTGCCCTCCTGGTAGCCTGTTGATTTCCTGTTCTGTATCAAATTGTCCTTTCTACTTGACACTACCTTCCAATCTCACCCTTCTCTATTAACTTATAACCCTTTTTTAAAAAAAATCAGCATTCCCCAAATCTGTTTACAAAGCCTAAACTTTATATATTCCTCAGAAACATGTATGTCTGAGGATGGAAAAGCTTTTTCTTATTGTACACTCGCATAGGATTAAACGGACTGTGTCAAGAGCAGAGGTCTTTCTATCTTCTAGAATAATGCTTATACTATCACTGGTAAAAACCAAATTTTTACTTCTAATTCTTCCAATATTTTTATTCAATAAATGAAAATGAAAATAAATGAAAATGAATTATTAGAAAAATGACATACAAAATAAAAGTTGGAAATTTTTATTATTAAAATCAACAAATTACTCTGCTGAATTGCTATTAAAAATTTTGAACTTATCTTGTCACAGACTGGTAGATGGATTCACAGACCAGCACCAATCTGTGGACCACATTTTGAGTAGCACAGCTGTGTAATCCCCAATACAACTTGTGCCTGATACACGGTAGAACTTCAGTGCATGTTTGGGGAATAAATATGTGAATGGGATGTTTAGCGTGATTATGGTAATAGGAAGGAAAAAGTGACAGTAGCAGCTCTCTTCGGAGAGTTGGAGAGAAATGATTAAGTGAGAAAGTAAAGAGTACTACAGTAATGTTACCCCCACATAAAACTGTTTCTCATCACTCTCTGAATGTCATTCCTTTGGCTCTCTAGCGTGGCAAACGAATACTAGGAAATTACTTACCTGAATTTCTGAGATATATTCGTTTTGATCTTGCCAAATTTATAAAACTTACTCTAAATGTCTGCAGAAAAATGTCAATCCACTTATCTGAACTAGCTCTCTTGAGCAAATCTACAGATGGCTAGGATTGATTTCAAAACCTTACCCCTGCTCTTCAAATCAAAGAGTCTCTCCATGTTGTAATATGGACCAAGCTGCCAAATGTTTTTCCTGCCTGAGGTTTCCTCATTTCCTTGTGTGTCTTCTCAGATTAGCTGAATAGAGTAAGAAGTCTTTTTATCCAAAACTTTGTAGCAAACACTCTTTCTCTGTCAAGATTGCTTACAACAGAGCAAATTTTTAGTTCTTAAAAGCAAATTATAAGACCCTGAATCCCCTTCAAATAAGAGGGATTCATGGTGTCATTCAGGGGATAGAAAAGCAGGTGGTCTACTTTTTAATATGCAAACACATAGCTGCATTTGAAAATTATCTTGAAATATGTATACTTAACTAATATTGAATGCAAGTTGTAATAGAGCAGTCTTATTTTCATAAATAGAATTTTGTGTTCATTGTAGATCAGTGCAGCATCAATAACTCAATACATCGTCCTCGTTCTCTACTACCATAACCCGAGAGAACGCTGTTAGGAAGGGCAAAAAAAAACACCTTTTCATAGTATATTTGGGTGTCTGCCTGCCTCTCATCAGTTCCTTCAGCTCTTCTAGGACTGGAGGCCTGTCCTCACAAAGATACTCAGGACCCTGCAGCTGCCTGAAGCCACTCTCTTTTCAAGAGTATGTATCGTGCACAGGCCTCTAGCTATGTTATTTTACTAGCTCTGAGTTCCTGGGAAAGGTATTCAGCTTCTGAGAGCACCACTGTTTCATGTGGGGGTCAGTATTAAATGAGATAAGCTTAAAAATAGAAAAGAGGGGCTCTTAGTTTAGTGCTTGGCATATGTATTGAATTTAGGTACTCAAGTATTAGTTCTTTCACTGTCTCCTCTTTTTTGAAGACTAGCTTTAAGCGATAAACGTAGCCAGATGCCAGGAAAGGCTGGAAATACTGTCCACTTTTTTCCTGGCCTTATACTGTCTGCAAGTATCGAGTTAAACAAGACTGTTAAGAAACTAACTCTGATAAATGTAAGAGTCAGGACTTTGTCTGCATTGGTAATGAACCATGGATTAAGAATTTTTGACCTTTATAGCCAGTATTAGGCTAATACAATCAATGGGGTTTCCCTTAGCCTTTGGAGATTTTAGAGAAACTCGGAAGACAGACTAGAACCTGAGTTTTGGACTGATTTCTGTTCTCCCAGTCCTGACTGGACCAATCGTCAAATGGCAACACTACTTACCATTCAAGTGTAGAAAAGACCAACTCCTCAACTGGTACTAGATCTGTTACCTCGTCATTGTTGTGGCTTTATTGATTTTATGTAGTTTGATGTGGTTCAGTAATTTCTGGAAAGCTTGCCTAACCTAGAAAATAGTGTTTCTAGTCATGTATCATGTCCTCTTTATAAATATGTCTTTTACCCATCAAGGATATGTAATTAAAAACCAAGAATCAGGAACCCCAAAAGTAAATGAGTTCTGACCAGTGTAATCCACTAGCAGCATAATCTGAGCTGACATTCCACAGCACCAAAAGGCATCCTGTATCCTGCAGTATTTGGAAGTGCCTTTCTAGCCTCATGTCCTGGAGGGACTGGACTGCTCTATACCATGAGCTCAGGGATCATGATTTACTCATCTTCTATCTCCCGGTCTCTCCCCAGTACAGACTAGGCATACAGGATAGCTGATCATATCATATGAATGTTAAGAGAATGGATGTTTAAATCAGGCAGTCACAAACCACCTTTATGACTTATGGCTTTGTGACCTTTGAGCAAGATGCTTACCATCTCTAAACCACAGATTCCTCATCCATATAAGAGCTATAATAATAATGCCTATTTCATAGGGTTGTGAAGATTAAGATATGGACTTAGCACTTAGCCAATATCTGGCACTCAGTACATATTAGCCATCATCATACAGTAGATAAGTGCTGAATAGAAAGATCAGTGGTATTGTCATGATTATGTGTGTTTCTGCCAAAGGTTTTTACACCCAAGAGATGTGTCACATGAATCATCTGACAACAGAATTCTTTCCATTTCTTAGTAAAGTCTTCCCCTTTAGTTTCTTCTGTTCATTTAAATAGAAATTTACTTAGATATGGCCCATTTGATAAGGAATGTCCCATAAAGTATACCACCAGCTGATTCATATAATCGCTCCAGGTAATTTTATATGAAAGTTTTCCTATTTTATTGCTTTTAGAAATTATTTTGGAGGAATAAAATTCTGATGGTGACTTATGAATATTTTTATATTAAATATTTAATTTGTCACTCTAAAACATATGCTAAACATTTCCAATTTCCATGGGAAAGCCCTCAGGGGAAAAAATATCTTTTTATTTCTTTTTTTTTTTCATCATATATCTCTTGAAGTTTAGAAATTTGAAGAAGGGTATTGCCAAGAAGCTGCAAAGAGACCCCATGTTTGAGCTTCTTATTCTCTCTGAACACAGAGAGAAGCATTTGGGCAAATAGTCCATTGTTTGTTGTTGGCTCCTAAAGCACTGCCAGGGGAGATGTGTACTCCTGGGGTCTCTTCCGTGTCCCCAGAAGGGAGCTGGAAGGTGGTTATTAATCTGCACCAACTTCAGTTTGTTAGCCGTGCTAGATCCCAAACATGTCTTCAGCAGAGAAATAAATTCTACAGGTCCCCTTAGAGTGTTTCTCTATCCTTTTCCAGCACTGTAGCCAAGGGTTTCAGTTTTTCCATATCAGTGTTGTAAACATTTGATCTTTTTCTCTCACTGCCCACCTCTCTTCTGCCCCATGCTTTCTTGCCCTCCTCTGTGCATATAAAATATTTTAGCTCCAATGACTGTTTTCCCCTGAAAAATGTGTTGTGATTTCAAACTTTCAGTTCCTTAAAATCTTATTTCCTACAAACATCTTTTAACTCCCAGTATCAATTCTTTTTCATTTAATTGCAGACAGTATAAGGCCAGGGTAAAGGTGGACAATATTTCCAGCCTTTCCTGTAGACCACCCCTTCCTGTCTGGTGGTATAGAATATGGTCTTCAATGTCTATAATTTTTTCTTTTCATCCTTTAAAAGTATTTTCTTTCCCAGAAGCCTAAAAGCTACTCAGTCTCACCCCTGGGCCAGTAACATGGGCATCACATACGAGCTCGTCAGAAATAGGATCCCGGGTTCTACCCCAGACCTACTCAGCCAGAATCTATATGTTGATAAGATCCCCACGTGACCTGCATGCACATAAAAGTTTAAGAAAACACTGCTATAAATCATGTTTTGCTCAAGTAGTGTTCTCAATCCTAGCTGTTCAGTAAAATCACCTGGAGAACTTTGAAAAATACTGATGCCTGGGTTCTATCTCCAGAGATTCTGATTTAATCGGTCTGGGGGTGGTCCAGGCATTGGGAGTTTTAAACAGTCCCCAGGTGATTCTAATATGCAGCCAAAGCTGAGAACCACTCTTGTGCATGAATCTTATTATTTGCCCTAGTTTCTTAGAATATCATTATATGTAAATCAGTGCAAGACAAATATAGACACCAAAATATTAAATGGCAATCTCCGGATTATAGGATTGTAGCTATTTATTGTTTTTTGTCCTCTATTTTCTAAACTTTCTATAATAGTCATGAATTCTTTTGGTAAAGAATCTTCATATGTGTATATATGCTTTTTAATAAAAGGAATCATGTTCTATATGTTTTATAAACTGCTTTTTAATTTTAATCTTTTTCACATATCAGTATATTACAAATATTTTCTGATAACATGAAATATCATTTACTTTTATATTGTTTAAAGTGATCCTGACCCAGGATGACTGGATTTTCACCTTAAAAAGTATTTTTACATGCTGACTGGGGTCTTTGAGAGACTGGCCAGTTAGCTTTTGGAAACTTTTAGTGTTTGGAAGCTTTCCTCGTCCACAGAAGGAGAGATGTTTAGATGGAGATGTCGAAACTAAAGTGAGATCAGACCAGACCTTCTCAGAGGCTTTTGCAACTATCGTCAGTCAAGTACCAGCATTTCTTTGAGCTCTTAAACCTAACACATAGAGTTTCACTTTACCGTCCCAGAAGATGCTGCACCACAGGGAATTCTTAATGATGTTTAGATTGCAACCTATGTTTCCTATTGGAGGGACTTATATTTCTAAACTTCCTCTCCAAATCCTTTTGGTTTAGTTGGAATTGTGCTTTAGGACAACTAATATCTCTTACAGTTTGAGTTTCTTCTGCATCAATCAAGTTAATCAAATCATGTACATTATGACATGGAAAGCCAGAAAATCTTTAGAGAACCTCAGTGGTGTATAGTTGACCAAGCTTTGTTGTGATCAAAGAAAGTCAAGTTCATCCCCTTTCCCAAACCTCGGAATAAATACCAGTTCTACGACTTCAAAAGAAAAAAAATGATCTACCTATAAAATTCTTCTGTCCTTAACCCAATCAAGTTGCATTATTTGGGAAGAGAATAATTTTGCTAATGGTCTCTTCACAATCAGAAGAAAGGAGATACATTCTGCAGCTGGAGAACCTTTTTGAAGATGCATAGTAGCTTACTCTGCAGGAGAAAAGTTCAATTTGTCATCTTTTTACCTCATTTAACCTTTTCTTTACCAGAATCTGTATATAAAAGGTTGAGACGTGTGGTGTTTTTAGTTTCAGAGAAATAGGCTTAATATTTTATTCACAGAATTGTAGTTCTGACTAACAGAGCTTTTAAATTTAGCATTTTTTCTGAGGAGAAAAATTCCCAGGTGCTTCACAACCTGAAGACTTCAGGAGCTGTACATGTTGACTAGGGATGCGTGTTCCCTTTGAGTAGTGTTTGATCTGAGTTTGCGCCTTAACCTGAGACAGTAGTGCTATCAACCCTGACTATCTTGTCTGGATATGCAAAACAGGAAGGGACAAGACACCTGGGTATAGTACAGAACTGAAAGGTGATACAGGTTTGTGAGTGTATATTCAGCTTTGGAGGCATGTTTTAGACACCGATACTTATCTTATCTCACAAGACCAGATCACTAGCAAGCCGAAGATGGTACTTTGTACAAGTCTTCATTACAGATAGTCCTTCTCACATTGCATTGTAATTATTCTTTTACTTGGTGGTTTTCCCTACCTGGGGGAGAACTCCAAGGAACATGCACAGGGATCATGTCTTATTAATCATAGTATATCTTAGCCCTGAGGTTAACACTCATAAATATTTAGTAAATGTTGGATAAATGAAATGTCCAATTCAGCCTTGTTATAATTCAAAACCCTTAGGTCATATCTAGATCTGGGTTAACTTGATTTTTTTTCTTTTTTCTTTTTTTTTCTTTCTTTTTCTCTCTTTTTTTTTTTAATCAATTTTAAGTTGATCATTACTTAACACCAATGTTTAAAAACTGTAAAGTAGATGACTATTATGGACATTCTGGAAGGAACATAATTATGAAAACTTCTATGTAAAATTCCATCAAAATTTTGGGGTTAAATTTTTAGACCACATTTATTTCTGTTCAGAACGATACTGTATTTTGATACTCTGTCATCATAGTGCCTTAACTCTTAAGTAATATACAAAAGCACAAATTAAGAAAGAATATCTGGCCACCGATGTTAATATATTAGGTAAATTAAATAGATGAGACACATCTTTGATTTTTGGGTGCTTAGCAAAGTTATTGCCTTAAAGCATTATTTTGACTTCTTAAACGTTAGTCAAAAAGTTGTGATAGTCAGTTTGGAATATGTTCATCCCGAGTAACAGTTTTTTTATTTTTAAAAAATGAAATATATGAGATTAATGTAAAATATGTATTATACTATATATTAAACTATGTTTCAATATGTACCAAATTACTATTTAAAAATAATTTCAGTCTACGGCCATGCCACCCTTAATGTGCCAGATCTCAGTTGATCTTGGAAGCCAAGCAGGGTCAGGCCTGGTTAGTACTTGGATGAGAGACCACCTAGGAATACCGGGTGCTGTAGGCGTTAATAAAATAAAATAAATAAAAATAAATAAATAAAAATTGTTTCAAAAAGTATATGTAAAAGAAAAAAATTGTAGTAAAATGAAAGAATATTCTATACAAGAGTGATTTCTTTAAAAACTTAGAAGGTGGCTTGGTAGAGCAACATCTGGGTTCTAATCTATCTCTACTTTTCACTAGCTTTGAGGCTTTAAATAAGCCTGTTAACGTCTCTGAGGCTGTTCTTTAAAATGGAGATGATACCTGCTTCATCTATCTGGATCAGCAGAGATAGTATATATAAAACTGATTTATAAACGTTAAGGTGCTATGCAAATGAATAATGGATTTCAATGCTGGCCTTAGTAGGTTTGATAGTCTAATTCTATATATTTTTTTATCATTAAATCACTGGTTTAGAAAACATTAAGGTGGAAGGTATATAACTACTATTAAGCTTTTGAGAAATAACTGCTATTAAGCTTTTGATACATCTACGGAGTTCATGTGCAGACCAGACATATTTTTGTCATTTATAAAATAAAACTGCAAAAAAAAAAGGTGGAACAGATTGTGTTAGATTCTCCCTAGTGTTTTTTTCAAGTTTTATTGAGATATAGTTGACATATAATGTGTTTTTGTTTTTTATTTTTCGGAGTAGATTTAGGCCAAGAATATATTTCATCTTAGTGCTAGATTCTTTGTATTCCTACAGACCCCTTTTTCACAAGCTTACTAAGTGTCTCTCTGATTCTTTATTGAATTTTTGCTTTTTGAAATATTGTATGACCCTTTTGTTAATTTCAAAGGCCTTGATAGCACTATAATTCTTTTTTAAATATTTATACAACAATTTTATTGAGATATAATCCACCCTACTATACAATTCACCCATTTACAATGTACAGTTCAGTGGTTTTCAGTGTATTCACCATGTTGTGTAACCATCAACTCAATCTTTTAGAACATTTCACCATCTCAAAAAGAAATCCTGTACCCATTAGCAGTCACGCCCCATTTTCCCTACCCTTCCACCCCAGCCATGGGAGACCGTTAATCTACTTTCTGTCTCTACAGATGTGCCTATTCTGGATATTTCATACGAATGGACCAATGGAATAAGTGATCTTTTGTGACTGGCTTCTTTCACTTAAGACAGTGTTTTCAAGGTTTCTCTGTTGTAACATATATCAGTACCTAATGCCTTTTTAATTTCAAATAATAAATAGTCCATTGTGTGGATATACCACATTTTATTTATCTATTCATCCGCTGATGAACATTTGGGTTGCTTCCACTTTTTGAGATATTATGAGTAATGACGCTATGAACATTCACATACAAGTTTTTGTGTGAACATGTTTTCATTTCTCTTGGGCATAACCTGGGAGTGGAATAGCTGGGCCCTGTGGTCACTCAGTATTTAACCTTCTGAGGAGCTGCTAGACTCTTCCAAAGTAGCGGCACCGTTTTCCATTTCCACCAGCCACGTATGAGGGTTCCAAGTTTTCTTCATCCCCATCAACACTTTATTGTCTCTTTTTAATAATACCCATCCTAGAGAGTGTAAAGTGGTACTGCATTGTGGTTAGATGCATTTCCCTGATGACTAACGATTTGAGCATCTTTCATGTGTTTATTGGCCATTTATATGTCTTTAGAGAAATGTCTCAGATTCTTTTCCATTTTTTAAATTGGATTGTCTTATTATTGAGTTGTAAGAGTTCTTTGTATATTCTGGGTACAATTCTCTTATCAGATCTACGATTTCCAAAGGCAGGCTGCAGGGTGTCCCCTAGCGCTGGGGGCGCATATTCCACTGCTTCTGACCTCTAAAGTATCCCAGGTGGTTAGAGGCAGTAGAACAGGGGAGGCATGTTTATTTCCTAAGTAGATGAACCTTTTGTTTTTACCCTTTAAGCTTTTAACTTTCCTGGACATGAGAAGTTTTCGTTATTGTTTTTCGTTTTATACCTGTAGGTTTCTCTTGTTTGGCTGTTTTGGAGGAGTTTTTTTTAAAGTTTATCAGCCAAAACAGTTTGAGAGTTAGCAACATAAAATTTGCAGGTTTAGCACAAAGGCCATGATTTTTCACAGTCTGGAAATTATAGACTCCTAGAGAGGCCTAATGTGTGATGATTCCACTGGAAATCAGTTTGAAAACATAATTGCGATATCAGTTAATATAATAGTTCATTTTTATGTTCCTTTAATTTTACAAAAAAAAAGTTTTAGTTGTATATATTTGTACTCTCATGTAATAAAGAGTAAAGGATAAAATGGAATGGGGTCTGTCCTTCCCACGCCCTTTAGGATTTTGTCTTTCTGACTCTTAAGACTCACGCTCTTTTAAATGTTCCCTTTGGGAAAAGTTGGCCTCTTTTGTGCTCAGAAGGTTTGTTCTATTAAGACACTCTTTTTTTCCCCCTCAGAAAACTAAAGGAAGATAAAAAATGCTTTTTGCTGATGGAAACCTGGTTTTTGTTCTTGATACCTGATGGCATGATTTCTTACTCTGGAAATGATCTTCCCCCTCGTCTTATAACAAAACATGGAGCTTCTAGTATGCTTTCTTTCTGAAAGTCAAGGGTCATGACAGTCCCTGGAGGAAAGCACAGGCTCAGGCTGTTTGGAAGTAATGTTGAAGCCAGATCTAGTGACAGTGATCAGTTCTCCCTGAGGACAATCTCCACGTAAGGGGAGAGCAATAGAACTGGTTCATTAAGACTGCCCAGTGATCATTCACAGGCAGTTTTCAATCGTAAAAATCAATAAAAAAAAAATCACCTGCATCTTCATGCCACTATTTAGTAGCTGCTTAATATTATTATGTAAGGGTTTTAATACCTCCAAAACTTAATTTTCCCACCCAAGAAGTGAGGTAATAGAGGTAATGATACCTAACTCATGAATTTTGTGTGTGTAGTGTACCTTATACAGGGCTTGGCACACCCTGTATTAATGAGATAAAGTATGAGGAAACAAGACCTAAATATAAAAAGTTTAAATGTAAGAGATAAAGTAACAATACACGCAAGCTATTACCAGCTTGTAAGAAAGAATTTATGCCAAGAGAAAAGAGTGGTTTGGACAATAATATTAACAGTAATCTAGGGAGTAGTCACTATGTTCCAGGCACTTTATAGTTTTACATACGTTAACTCTCACTGAATCTTCGCAAAAATCATATAAGCATTTATTACGTTTTTGAGTCAAAGCAAACTAAGCCCAAGGTACGCAACTATTAAATAGCAGAGCCGTGATTATAACCAGGGCTGTGAGACTCCACGCCTGTGCTTTAACCACTTTGGATACTGGTGGGAGGAGACGGACTTAAACTGAACGTGAAAGGATGCTAGCATAAAGAGCTGTAAAAAGGGAAGGGTGTTTCCGATGGGAAACCAGACTTAGGAAAAGCATTAAAAAAAAGTTTCAAGAAAGGGTGTCACATATAGGGAAAGGTCAGTGATTGAACCACTTTGGCTGGAGCAGGTGGTTTCTGAAGTGAAGGGCATGTGTCTACACTTGATCCAATGACAGTCGAAAGCACTGAAAGGTTTTTGAGCTGGGAAGTGACACAATCCAAGTGATATTTTAGAAACAATAGTCTGGCAGTAGTGTGCAGAGTAGATTGAAGGAAAAAAAACGTGGAAATGCATTTCAGTGGAAGAAATAGCAGGGCTTGGTGACCGACCAGAAAGGGAGGTGGGAGGAGGTCATGAAGGGCAATGCTGGAAGAGACACAGCCCTCTGACAGTTCTGGCACCAAAATAATTTTGTCAAAGCTGGAAAAACCTTGAGAATAGGCTATAAATGACTCCATAACTCTCATTTCTGTAAACTTCCTGTACCTCCTGAAATGCAGGCTCCTCCCGGCAGCAGCCCTTCCTGGTGGTCTGCCCCCCCTTCCCCTGCTTCACACTCCACACTGTTCTCCCCAGCACCACCCTGTCTAAAAGCCCTTTTTCCTTCTAAACAAAATCCCTTTCCTCCTGGAGCTCTTCACTGAGCCTCCCTCCTCTCTGCCTCCCTCACTGAAACCCAGCCCGCCACCGTGGAGGCGAGTTCCCTGGGAACCCTGAGGGGTGGGGGGCAGGGGCAGTGTTCTCCCTCACCTACTCTGGGGGCCGGGCCCAGGGGGACCGTCTGACAGGTGAACATTTGCATTTCCCCCATGTTTTGCTTAGTGTTCTTTTAAGGCGGTTTACCTTTTTCTTATATAAGCGCTCTTTATATGGTAAAAACCTTGTCCCTTTGCTTGTCGTATTATAAATATTTGGCTTAACTTTTTTTATGATGACTTTGAGGTATAGTAGGTGTTCTATGTATTTGCTTTCTGAAATACTTTTAAAATTAAATTTAATTAACTCAAGTAATACATAAATACATTCTCCTTGTAAAAATTTAAAACAATTTGAATAAACTAGTCTCTTTTGATCTCTGTCCTCAACTCTAGTGCCCTCCCTCTCCTGCTGAAGCCACTTAGGTTATAAACTTTTTCTATGGAATTATATATACTTTAGTCTCTTTATGATATCTTTTTTTGTTTTTCTGCTTAGAGAGGCCTTCCTCATCCTTAGGTCACATAAATATTCACCTATATTTTCTTTACATCCTAACTCATGAGGGCTATTGGAGAATGTTATAGTAAGCAATATGAGATAATTAACCATTTTTCTTTACTGATTTGGAATTTAGCATATATATATATATTTATATTTATGTGTGTGTGTGTGTGTGTGTGTGTGTGTGTGTGTGTGTGTGTGCTGGGGTTACAGCTAGGTTTTCTAATAAGTCGATCTGCCAATTTTTGAGCTAGTACCACACTAATTAGAATAGCCGGAAGTATGCTTTAGTGCATTTCCCACCTCCACCACCTACATGTCTTACATTAACTTTATTTTTCCATTTCATCCTTGAGGTTCTTGAAGGGCCACCCAGTTAGCATCCTTCTTTACCAGGCTTACCAACTCTTTTCCTCTCCTCTCTAAAATAAAATCAGTTTTCTCTTGAGTTCCTTAATTTTTATAAGGTGCCATTATTTTTCTAGTTACCCAGATTTAAAACCACCATCAGCTGTTTGTAACTTGGCAGCTCTCTCCACAACTCCTAACTCTTCTGCATCTTTCCCTAACCCTGAAACCTAGAATTCTGAGTGAGAAGTAAACCTCCAGTCAAAGGAAGACAATAAACCACCCCCTGGCCTTTTAATTTCACTTGGATACACTCCTGGCATCTGTTTGCCTAAGTTCCCTATTGAAATGTTTGTTATGTTACTGGAATATCATTTACTCTGCTATTACTAAAATAAAACCTAAGTGGTAAAGTTTAAACGTAAGTAAAACAACGATGGGATATTGAAGGCCATGAAGAAAGCATAGCCTTAGAGTCTCAAATGTCCAAGTCACTAGGAGTATGGGCACACATATGGGTGTCTGTGTCATTTTTTTATTTTTAAACTTCATTTTGAAATAATTTCAGCGCACAAATTGTGAAAATGGTGCAGTGAGTTCCCATGTACCCTTCCTTCATCCACTGTCCCTCACTGGTAGCATCTTATATAGCCACAGTATGTTATCAAAACCAGGAAGTGGACGTTGGTACAATACCGTTAATTACTGTTTTACCTGGCTAAACATAACGTTCTATAATTACCTTGAGTTCATTTGGTGAATAACGTGCAAGCAGTTGTGGAACCAGCTGCTTTTCAGTTTTCTTATTTACGGTCAGACTCAGCGTTGTATATTAAAAGAAGTGAGAAGTTGAGCAAAGAACAAAGGGTAACCACGAACCTAGTAGACTTGTCAAAGCCAGCTCTATAGAATTTCCTTTTGATCCTTCCTCTGACAGACATTTCCATGTCCCCAAGTAGCCAACCAAAAGTTTTGTGGAATAGCAGATTACTCCTCCTGTTTGGTGTGTTCTGTCTCCAGCTCTACCGTTTCCATGGGAGGAGCCAGGAGTCCTGTTAGGCAGGAAAGGGATTCCCAGGCCTCTGCTGTTGTTACAAGTCAAAAGCAAACCCTGCAGCCATCCCCTGTGGCTTCTGACCAAGACAAAGGAAAACAGTGTGACAGGAGCAAATTGGCAGCAGCCACCACTGCCAGCATTTACTAAAAAACAGAATTTCAGGTTCTCTTGGTCAAACAGTTAGTGCTGTCCTAGAAGTTGTTTTGTTTGGTCTTGGCCCTTGTTTGGGGCAATATTGAAAGTGTATACTTATTACAAGGTGCCATCGATATGACAGTGATGCATTTCAGGGTCTTTGGCTTTTAATAAAGGAAAAAAGGTAACTTTACAAAGACATCTAAGGAATCCTTTTAAGAGAGAGGTCTTGTGCGGTATATGACAGTGACTTGACAAATTAAGTTCTGGCATTTTAGGAGGTTCAGTATCTGCAACGTGATGATACCTAAATGGGGTATAATCTTTAGAAGTTGTTATCATCTAACATGACTGGAATTCTTCCCTATCACAGTGAAGACTTATCGAAAATATGCCCTGCCTTAAGAAATCGCAGTAACGGAAATTCACTGACAAGTCTCAGATTGGGGCTTTAAATGTTAATATTAGAGGAAAGTTATTCCATTAATAAGATAACTCATTTGGTACCTTGAAAACAGTAAATTCTTGTCGATTTTTAAAAATTGTTTAATTTACAAAAATATCTTTATTTTCACATTACTGTTTTAAATTGCTAAACTTAAATTCACCTGCAGAAAAAAAATTTCATCTGGGCTATAATATTAAGGCATTTCACAGGATCTTAGATGTGGTACCTTTTTCTAGTTAAATGTGTGCATTCCAATGACAATATCCAGGCAGATAATACTCACTTACTTTTAAAAGCTAGCAAATCTCTAAAATTAGTATGAAAATATGAAGAAGACTGACTCTGCTATTTATTTACAATAATATCTCATTTAAAAATTATTACTTTGTACTCGGTCAGGTTTCATGATAGAGCTAATGATCTTAGCTTCTCTGGCATAGCTTTAGGAATATGCTCCCCTGTTTTGATTTTGTAGTATCTTTAAGAGATTCCACTTTCTAGTTTATAATTCTAAATTGTTCTTTAAATGGCAGGAAAAGATTATTCTAGAATCTGATTATGTTTTAAATAGACTGAAGATAAGAATTGAACCCTAGATAAATAAGAACTATACAGTAACTCTAAGATACTTGTTAATAAATGCCATGAAAAAGAGAAATTAGTTCAGACTTTGCAAAGTAGAATAAAAAACTGATTAAAAAATAATTAGTCCCTTTTTTGCCTTAATTCAAACAATTCTAAAATGAAAATCCTTCCCAAGAAAAAAGTACCCTATAAAAAATTAATATTGACTGTCCTTATGTAGAGTACCCCAAACCTAATAATTTCTCTGCAATTTCTCCATCGTTCATCCTTCTTAGCCATGTTACCCAAAAGAAGAATAAAATCTTTGCTAAGTACTTTCAGTACAATGGAAAAGTTACTGATTGACATGACCAAATGCCAGGAACTCACAGCCAAAGAATTCTGTTTCTGCTATCAACTTAATGCTCTCAAGAAGCCCATAGTCAAATCAAGGAAACAGTAGCCAGTACACAAAATGCCTGCTAAAAGTACTGTGAGAGTTCTCAATAAAGGGAATGCTTTTGCAAGCAGTACTAGAAAATCAGACAGAGGAAGAAAACAAGAAATATGCAATGAGGAGGGGCTATTTGGCAACTGGAAGCTGATTTTTAAATGTGGGTGAGTTCAGAGATGCAGAGTTACAGTATCTGTTTTGGCCAGGAGGTACAGATGTGTGGCCTGGTAATTCTACCCTTATGTTTAAAGAAGGCACACATCTCTGCCGTTAGTGAGGTGAAACCAGTGACACCAGAGTTGACATGGCAGAAGCTGCTGCAAAGATTAACCTGATCAACTTCCCCAGACCCTGCTGGAATCCTCTCCTTCCGCAGGAAGTTACTGTATATTTGAGAAATAAGGAGCCCAAGCCCACATCACTAAAGAGAAAAGCTTCAATGAAAGAAAGAAAGTCAAGTGACCTAGAGTATGAAAAATTAGACCTGTCCTTTGGTTAATAATTAAGAAGTAATTTTTATCAAAGTTATTTATGCTTTTATTTTTAAGTACTATATACAGATTTAAAATTTTTCAAACAGTATAAAAGGTTATACAGTGAAAACTAAGTCTGCCCCAACCAAAAAAAATTTTTCAGTTTAAAAGCTGGACTATGTTTTCCAAAAAATCAGATGGAGGAATAAATTATTATATATTAAAAGAAATAGGGAGCCTTTATAAGCTTTAAGTGTGAAGACTAGGACAACGACACAGTAGCATTGAAGTAAGACTTCCAGCAGTTTGCAGGTTTGAACGGAGAAGGAAGAGACTTCCTATTAAAGGCTGGATTTTTTGTCACATTAGACCTTTTCCACTCTTAGATCATAAAAAAGATCCCCACATTTTCCCTTGGTATTTTTCTCCTCCCTCTTACCTTTCTTTCCCTTCCTTCCTTGTTTCTTTTTTAAATCTTTGATCTATCTGAAATATATTTTAATGGAAGGTGTGAAGTAGAGATTTAATTTCATTTCATTTCTCTAGGTGGCTACCCTTTGGTTGCAACACTATTTATTCAATAGTTCATCTTTTTTGCCACCAATTTAAAATGTCCCTATTAACATATACTAAATTCCATATGATTTTGTTTTCTAAGTGAACTTTCTATTCTCTTCCATTGATCTGTCTCATCATATCCAGCATTATACACTATTTTAATTACCCTTGTCAATTTCAATATCTGGAAGGATATTTTTGTTGTTTCTTGTTACTCTTCAGCATTTTCTTGGTGATTCTCATACTTTCCATATGAACTTTAAAATCAATTTATCTGGTTTTCAAAAAATCCTATAGTTATTTAGATTACATTAAATTTACTTTTTTTGCAGCTTTATATTAATTTACAGAGCATTACATCTTCATGACATTAATTTTTTCCTATTCAAAAATAGAATGTACCTTTTTACTTATTAAAATTTCTTTTGCATCCCTCAGCAGCATTTAAAGTTTTTCTTATAGAGCATACAACTTATATGTTGCTTATTCCTAAGTACTTAACTTTTTTGTTACTTTTGCAAATGAGATTTTTTCATTCCACTACATTTTCTGATTTTTGTTAATATACAAGACATTTATTAATTTTTATGCATTAACTTTGAGCCAAGCAGCCTTACTTGCTTATTATTTATAGTAGGTTTTCATTTGATTCTTTTGCATTTTGCAGATATATAATCATATCACTCGCAAATAATGATAATATACTTTCTCTTTTCCAATTTTTATATTCCTTATTTCTTTCTCATAATTATATTGCCTAGTACCTCCAGAATAATGTGTTAAATAATAGTAGTGCTAGAAGGTATCTCTGTCTTACTCTGATTTTAAAGGAAATGCTTCTAGTGTTTGTGATTCTGATACGCTGAATCATGGCATACTTTACACATAGCATCTTTATTTCTCCTTTCTCAACATTTCTTGAGTCATTCTCCTCCCTGAATACAAATATTTCTTTAATCCATTGTTAAAAACTTATATTTCTCTTCCATCACCTAATATTCACCTTCAACTCTACTCTACAAAGACCATAAAACTCAGGATGTACAAGAATGAGCAAACTAAGGGAGACCTAAACCGCTAATGGTCGAAAGGATTAAAAGCTGTATTTTATCTGTGAATCACTTTCATGAGCCAATGGCTGAAATCAGAATTGCCATTGATTTGAGCAGTTTGGTGTTTATAGAAGGACTTAAGACAGTTTTTCTGGGTCTTTTTACAAATAAGTTGTTTTTCATTTCGTTAAGAAAAAAGCATGGTAATTTAAAAAATTGTAATAGCAACAAGGGTGAACTTTAATCTTTGGAAGAAGGGCTAAGGAAGGTGACGGCAGAGCGTGAAGGTTAAGGTGGTTGTTTTACCATTGCTTCGCTCTTTATGGGGAGGGAGGCAGCGGGGGTTAGAGCGAGAAGCGTGCGCTTCGGGGTCCGACCGCCATTCCGAATCCTGGGCTGCTCCTTCTCAGCCATGGAACTTTTAGGGTAGCGAACAGCTCTGCGTTACTGCTTTTCTGTCAGTCTCTTCGCACAATGAGAAACTGCCGCTTTATGGAACGAGTTCTCCTGCACAAAGCTTATGGCATTATATAAAAAAGAGAAAGGGTGTTTCCTTCTTTCAGTGATGGAAGGGGACTAGTCACACTCGCTGTATTTCGGAGAGATTTTCTTGGGATGATATGGACAGCTCTGCTCTGCAGTTGTACATCTGGGGCAGTTGTGGGCAGCCTCTGCCACTGATAATTACCGTGTCTTTGTTACTGCAATTTTCCTCTGTCAGGGGTCCTCTAAGCTAAAGAGAGATTTCTTCCCACCCGCTTTATCAGCTTGTGTGGTCTTGCGGTGATCATAACACTTAACTCGGTCCCCAAAAGGCGACTTGGCTCTTTCCATTTGGCTGGCCCTAATGAGAGACTTCAAACAGGTGTCCGAGCTGACCAGATGCACAGAGGTGCATGAGGGCGCGTGTGTATTCACTGCGCCTGGATGAAAATGGAGTATAGGGAGGGGTGTGAAGCAGAGAGGGAGACGAGAGAGAACGTTTGGGCCACAATGTAAAGAACAGTAAGAGCTAAGCTAAGAAGTTAGGAAACCGCCTCTGAACAATGAAACTCTTTTGAAGGTTTTTGAAGTGATGATGCGATCCAGCTTGTCTTTTAGGAATGCAACTCTAGTCAATGTATTCGATTATAAAGACTAGACAAGCGGTTCCTCAAATTTGTTGCACATAAGAATTGCTCTTTGAAATGAGCATTCCCTGGAGAGATTCTGGTTAAATAAGTCTGAGAAGAGACCTTGGAAACAGCATTTTAACAAGATCATCAAACCACATTTTGAGAAACAATGGACTAGAGATTGAAGGAGAGAAGTTAGTTGGGAGACTATTGCATCCACAATATAAAAGAGAAGAAATACCTTAAGAGAACTAGCTTGACAGCAAATGCCAACAGTAGAAAAAAATCATTGTTCTCTAGTGATTTTCTTGGGGGTCAGGCAGATCTGGAGTCAGAGACCACTGTAGACTGAGTGGTCCCAAGAGTCTCTCTGAGGAGGCGCCACCGAGGCCAGGACCTGAGGGTGAGAAGAGTTAAGGACAAGAGCACTTGGGTGGGCATCACAGGCAGAAGAGACCCTGGCGTGTTGGAGAAAGAAAAAGGACTCCATTGTGGCAAGAGCACGCTGACTGGGAGGCCTTGTGAACTGAGTAGAGAACTCGATTTTTTTAAGTTCAAAGGAAAACAGGGATTGACATCTAATTCACAGGTTTAAGAAAACATTTTTGTGAGGAGACTGGATAGGAAGGAGGAAGAGGCAAGAGTAGAAGCAAGGAAAGCCATCAGGAGTCTAGATTGATGATGGTGATGGTGGTGATGGTGGTGGTGGTGGTGGTGGTGGTGGTGATGATAGCGATGATAGCGGCTAACACACTGCTTACTTAATAATACCCAGGAACTGTTCTAAACACTTTAGGTGAACCAACTCATTTAAGTGTGCTATCCAGTTAGCACCCTATTTTCATTCTCAAAAGTGCCACAGTTTGGATGATAAATTACAGGAAACTGTGAATCAGCCAATTAACATTTTCAGAGGGGCCTACCAGTTAAGACTGCCCGGTCTTCCCCCTCTGCCCAGCAATGCCAAACCTGCTGCTAAAGCACTAACACAACCTGTTAAAGACAACTCTCACAACCCGGTGGGAAAGAAGAAAAACTGGACTCTCGTCTCCAAACTTCCTGAGCTCTTCCTTTTTGTTCCCTTCTGTCCTGGCACTGTCTCTTGGTTCTGTTTGTCTTTTTTTCTGAGTGTTTTTTTTTTCTTTCACTCCCTCTCTGTGTCTTTCTCTCTCTCTCTCCTTCCATTTGTGTGTTCTGTTTCTTTCCTCCTTCCCCTCTTTGCCTTTCCTGTTCCCTCTCTCTGCTCTCTGTCCCTCCCCTAACCCCCCTCAATTCTTCCCTCCTCTCTCAGCTGGCCGGGGGAGGTCCTAGCATGCACAGTGGATCTGTTCTGTTTATAATATAAAAACTGATGTTGACCATTTCCATTTAAAACTATTAAGACACCAAGAGCCAGGGTGCTCATACCAAAATGCTTCTAGATGGTCGTTACAAAATATTTCACATCCTCAATCTCCAGGTCCCGCATTCGCATCACTGGTGGGAGTTTACCTAGTACTCTGGACTTCCAGCCTCCAAGCCTTCCCTTCCCGCTCCACCACCTCACTGACTGCCTTCTCTGCCTCACGTTTGTCCTCAGCTCCCACCCTGGACTGAACCTAAATCTGTTATTTAAAACATAAGAGGACTTATGTGCCCTTCCGTGGTGAGCCAAGTGTCTCATTCCTCCATAATGGTGATCTTAGTTTACTTCCTTTTTGACCTTTCCTAAGGCCTGACACTTTACAAACTATTGATTTGGCTCTGAAGCTTATTTTTAAGATGCTCTTACTTTTACACATGAGAGCGTGTCTTTTGTCTGCCTGGTTACAAAGAAGAGGCTACCAGGAGCAGCTGTTCTCCGAGCAGAGACTCTTCATAGTAAAGGAGTGTTGCTTTGTGCTTGTCCTGCACGTAAATCACCAGGGAGCTTTTAAATGAGAAAAGACCTCACTGACCCAGAAGGTGGTATTTATAAATAGTCCTCCAGCTCCCCTCCTTAAAGCTTGTCCACCTAATCCTCTCCTCTCTCAAGATTGGAAGTGACTTGACCTTTGAGTCTTAAAACTCAGGCTCTTTTTCTCTGAAAAAATCTAGTTGGCAAAAAGCTGTTAAAACAAAAATGTTTTCAGCCAGATGATGACCAGCCATCAGCCTTGCCTTTCATTTTCAGTATTTTTAGCCAAATATGCTTCTTCTTTTGAGGACCAGTTTTTCTCATTGTTATTATTTTAAGACACCTACCTCAATCATTTTTATTTCTTTTTACTAATAAACTCATGGATTTGTACTTTTATGATTTATAACGTTCCCAAATGGCTACGTCTCCACCGTGAACTGTGAGCCTTCTTTTTCACCCCTAAAATTATAGAACTTGGAGGGGCTCTAAGTAACCTCTATCTCATTATTGTTGGATAGAGATCTGTTTTTATTTCTCTAATTTTATATTATTTATTGAGGATAAAATCTTATAGATCTTATTAGGATAATAAAATGAAACACGTGATATAGACACTGATAGGCAGTTTTCCAGATTAGAGTTCATGCAGGAAATGACTAATTGTTGAGGTGACAAAAGATATGTTTTTAAATATATTTCCCAAAAAGATAAGTCCTTAACCTGGTCATTTATAAAGAGAGGAGATGTTTATATTGATAAACTATGTATTTTTACTATAAAATGGAGGAATCTTAAATTTACTATCCATTAACTACCAGAGAGAACACTCTAATTTAAGACTTTTTTCCTTTTATCTCCTAATAGATTGAAGAGAAAGTTCTGTTCCAGGGTTTTCTTTTCTGACCTAGACCAGCGGCACTAATGCTTTTTCTGCAAGATGCTAGGTCTGATCTAGCTGTTGTTTTGTGAAGGGAACCCCTTCTCTAAGGCTTTATCGCAGTGGTTTTGCCGAATGCCTTACTTGCATGTGAGCCTGGAACTTTAGAAGTCGTTTTAGTTGTGTGTTTAATTTAAGAAAGTCTGGTGTCCAGTGTGGCTATCGTGAGACATAAGAGATTGTAGAGAAAGGGTGAAAAGCATGTACAGAGGAGGTCAAATGAGTAGTGTGTCTTCTGAAAATCTTGGGCTTGAGTGTCTAAGGCAGATCTGTTTAGAGCCACGCCACCCTGAACAAGCCTGATCTCTTCTGATCTCGGAAGCTAAGCAGGGTTGGGCCTGGTTGTTACTTGGATGGGAGACCACCTAGGAAGACCGGGTGCCGTAGGCGGAAAAAAAAAAAAAGAAAAAATAGATATGAGCTCAGAGTAGACTTGCTAGCAGTAGTATCTATTGTTTTATTTCTCCAGTTAGTGGGGCTTTCTCTTAACATGTGGAGACCCCAGAATGAGTAGGCATATTTGTAGTAATTAGAATTGTAAGACATGACCTAAGCAAGTATGTATACTTTTGACTTGCTTTTGAATTTAGTTGTTGAAAAAGAGCAGGGTCTAGAAATATGAAGCAGAGGAGAGAAAACCACCTCGGTATAGAACAGCAGTATCCGGTGATATGAGTGCAGAGGAGAGTTTGTTAGGATTGAACACACCAGCGGAGAGTAGCTCAATCAACACATCCTCAAAACAGTGGTGGGTTCATGCGGGGCGGGAGCAGTGCACAAGCAAGTCGAGGGCCCAGGACGCTAGCGTGCCCATCACATTCGGGGTGCTCTACTGGATAACCCTTGGTTATCTTTTGTGACTTTTCTTATACAGCAGGAAAATCTAGAAAGAATCTCTCCAGAAAGTTAAGTGTAGTACCATTACATACATAATGATACTACAATATATGTTCAGGGTCCTCCACTGCAAGCTGCCCAAACAATGGGAGAGATTTGAAGGCTCTCTGGGGCTTTGAAAACTGACTGGCAGTGGAGGCCCAGGGCCTGCAGCAATGACTGCTCTGCAGGAAAGGTCAGATGAGTACTACCCACTGCCCCGCCCTAAAGAATTGCTGGCTTTTCCTCGAATGCTGTGTGACTGCAGCTTCAGGGCCACAGAACTAGGTATCCAGATGCCCAAGCCCAGGTCATGTGCTCACCTCCAGCTGCACCAGGACCAGGAAAGAAGATCTGGATTTTCTAGTTGCTATAGTGCAAAGGAGTCACAGCCTCCCACTGGGGAAGGAAGGCTGCAGGTTGCTGTTGGCAAGAGGGTTTGGTTGCTAGGCAACAACAACAACAACAAAAAGACACCTAAACTGTATCCACTGTATCTATCTGGAGCTCAGTCTCTTTACAAAAATTAACCGTCTTTCTCATAGTTAGCCACCAGGCATGGATGATATCAATTTTCTTTTCCTTTAATGATTTGTCCATTGTTTTAAAAAATAAACAAAAAAACTTGGGACTATTTTTTTACATTTAATCTTTATTTTTACTCAACTTGGATGTGTACATTGTTAGAGTCATAGTTCCGCCCAGTTTCTGATGAAAAGCAGCATTCCATGTCCTCCCACTCCTGTTTTCTACTTTCCAGAGAAAACTACTTTCAGTTCTTTCTAGCTTATTTATTTGGTGTATATCTTGATATTTCTAAATAACACATTGTGGCTAGGTCTTAATATTTTTGTTTTAGGCACTTTTTATTGACTTCACACTATGGAAAATGAGTTTCGTTTTTTCTCAACACTTTACACCTGACCACACATATCACAGTCTTCTTCCCCTATCCGTGCAGAATAACTGTACTGAATCCATAGTCTGTGTTTTTATTATTATGACTATGTCAACACTGTCTGCAACGAAGCCATGTAGTAGTACACTGTGACTACTACTTTCTTCCAGTGCTACCTTTGATTTTTTTTTCCCTGCTGTTAATAACTGTCTTGATTTTTTATTCATTTGCTTAGATTTTCTGTAGGTCTCACTAATTTAACCCCCACATATCCTAATTGTATAAATCTTCTTTCCGTATAAACACATTGTATATTGTATGAATTTCATCTTCTTAAAAGAAAATCTCAGTCTCTCCCTGAGCATTCTGACCGGCTCTTGCGTGGACCTCCAGTGGCCCTCCAGGCCTGCCAAAGACCTGTTATTCCATGGTCTCCTTCCCTGTCACTCCAAGGACACCTTCACCTGTCTCTTGTTTTAGAACCCTTGCTTTCTGGACCCGATGCCGTCCTCTTCCTTGGTGTTCCCTGTCGTTTCGAATGAGCATGTTATCATTAGTTTCTTGAGAAAGTAAATTTATTTTTTAGTTTTAGGAATCATTTCCCTGAAAATTTTAAAGATACTGCCCCATTTTTTTCCTATCTTCCAGAGTCCCTGTTGAAATCTGTTTCATTATGACTTTTTCCCCCATTTTGATTTTGACCCTTTATGTGACAATTTGTTTTCCCTCTGGAAGCTTCTTTTTAACCTTGACATTCAGCAAGTTTACAACAATGTGACTTCAGCACTTGCTGGACCCTTTCAATCTGGGACATTTTCTTGAATTAATTCACTGATGACTTCCTCTCCTTGGTTTTTTCTGTTCCTTCTCTAACCTGTATTAGTTAATTGCTGGGCCTCTTGGACTGATGTCTAGTTTTTGTATCTTTATTCTCGTTTTCTATCCTTGCTGCCTTTTTCTTTTTCTTTCTGAAAGAGTTCTCAATTTTGTCTTCCACCCCTCGCATTGTTTGGTTCTGCCATCAGAATGTATTTCTTCTAGAGTTCTTTTTTATTCTCTGAGTGTTCTTTTTTAAATTGGTATTATTTACTATATGGTGAACAATACAAAAGCTAGACAATATAAATACTTAAGCTAGAAGGTGTTTTCTGACTGAAACAGATTATCAGTTAACCAGCCTCAAAAGTTGTAATCTTAAGCCAGAGGAAATCGCCTGAAATATACAAAATTCAATTGAATATAATTATTAGTGTCCATAGGATTTATGTTGTCTCCGATTGTTTTTGATTTGTTTTTAATGCTCCTTTTTAAAAATTTGTGTCTTCCTCTATAGTCTTTTTTCCTTTTGTTTCTTTTTTTCTCTTTGTTTTGGTCTGTCTTTCATAGTAAACACTTTCTTGAGTTTCTGGCGATCCTTGGCTATCTTGTCATATTTAAGAGTAGGACACTGAAAAGCTACTTGAGACCTCTGGACTTGCGTGTGAAACTTATGGACTATGATCATCACCGTACAGTGTTCTGCCTGAGTTGTTTCCTGGTATACTTCTCATATCTGTTGCTTTAGGACCTTTATCTTGGCTGGTCACATTCTGTTGGAAATTTTTTAATTTTGCACTGTTTGTTTTCTACCTCTTTCCTACAATTTCTAGATGTGTACAGTCTTTGGGTTCTTAGGTTGTAGATAAAAATATCTCCTCTGGGTTTTATGCTTCTTCCTTTAGATATCTTTTGAACTCTCCTATGCATTCTTATTTGCTTTCATAGCACTTAGCTTTTAGGCCAAGTACAAAGCAGGAGTCGCGTTCAATGCCTTATTTTTCCTTAACATATTTGATCAGAAATTGGATGAACCTTCGGGATGCTGAGACAGGGAAGATCCTCTGGCAAGGAACAGAAGACCTGTCAGTCCCTGAAGTGGAGCATGAAGGTACCTTCCAACCCTTTGTCCACACAGAGCCGTGACCGTGGGGAGCCAGGCCTAAGCATGAGGGAGCTAAGTCAATGCAGAACTACTAGGAGGGCAAGCCTGGAGGCACAGCATATTAAGCCAGGTGTTTGTCGAGATTTCTGGTTCCTTTTGTATGCTTCTGTCCTCCACTTCCCAAAACCCACTTTGTGTTGAAATTTTAGCATTGGAACATACCCAAAGATATCAACCAAGATCTCAACTTACTCTTTTTCCAAAATAAAATGCATTTTTTATCTCCCTGAAATAAAAGAAAAACTAAGGGGTTAAAACCAACAGAATGGAGTAGAGCGAAGGTGCCCCCATTCAGCCCCTTTCCTGCTGAGAGTAGCAAGGTGAGGCCCTCAGACACACTGAACCTGGTGGTCCTCGAAGATCTTTCAGTCAAATGCACTTGACCAGTTAGGGGCCTCTGCCTTTAATTAAAAAGTATAATTCCGTTACCAAGGCATTCTCTGAAATCCGACATAGATAATGGGTTCTCTAAATCAGCTCCCAAAAACCTGAAGCACTATAGTCATGTGGTTTTCATTTAGAATGGCTTCAATATTCTTTTTCTTTACCAGCCCGTGTTCCCAAGAAAATTCTCAAGTGCAAGGCAGTGTCTCGAGAATTGAACTTCTCGTCAGCAGAGCAAATGGAAAAATTCCGCCTGGAACAAAAAGTTTACTTCAAAGGGCAATGCCTAGAAGGTATTCTGCTGCCTCTGTGCCTGAAATCCAGGCTTAGGGTGACAGGGACAAAAGGCAAGACCCTGTGAACTGAAGCTCTGCATGGGTGACATTCATTTTGCAACTCGGTTTGTGATAGGATCCTACATCCTGTAAGATCAAGAACCCCTGGCAAAAACAAACAGAGACAAAGCTGGCACTACAAGGGGCTTTGAGCCCAACAAAAGAGTTTTTAACACTGTGGGCCTAGGATTGGTGTCTGCTTTGTCACTGAAATGGTATTGTCACATGGTCACAAGGAAGCTGCTGACTAGGGCCTGGTACAGTGCTCTCCGTACAGACTCATACAGATTTGACTGGCAAAGCCACCCTGCATTGAGCTTTCACCATGAAGTGGAAGACTGCGTGTAGGTGTCTTAGAGCTAAAATCTCAAGTGCAAAGGTCTATTCTGTACTTCTATTTATAATTCACATCTAGCCTCTTTCTACGAAAACGTTGCTTATGCTGTCCTCACCCACTTGTCCTGGCTCCTTAGACCCCAGGGCCTAGGGAGCAGGCCTCTGGTTGGTTCAGAGAACAGCCCGAAAGGGGCTTCCGTGTCCTTTTTTTATGCGTCTGGCCTGGGAGGTTTTTGGTGGCTTCACCAGTGGTTTGTGGGGTAAGAAGAAGCTCACTCTAAAGGAGGGGGACAAAGAACCCCGAGGCTCTATCCGGGGCACCCGCTCACCCTCTCACCCACTTTTCCTTCTTCCTTCAGAATGGTTCTTCGAGTTTGGCTTTGTGATCCCTAACTCCACAAATACCTGGCAGTCCCTGATAGAGGCAGCACCCGAGTCCCAGATGATGCCAGCCAGCGTGCTAACGTGAGTGAGCAGGCCGCAGCGACTGCAGGGTGTGTCTGCCAGGCGTGCCTGGCAGGTGGGACTCGGGACCCCGGTCAGCGGGCAGGCAACCTAGGACGAAAATGAGGGTGAAAGAGTGTCCAGGGGCATCTGAGCTTACAGTTTACTGACTTCTGTCGTCTGAAAAAGAGAGTGTGATAGAATGGAAAGAATAAAAATCTGTAGATTAGACCTTAGACTAAATTCCCGAGTAACCCCGACTAGCCGTGTAATTTCCAACAATGCACTTTACCTCTCCCCTCTAAACATGGAATTAGTGATTCTCTCTCACAGAGGTGTAGTGAGGCTAAAATGTGGTAACAGAGAAGGAAACTAGCATCTAATATGTATAAAATCCATGCTAATTTCCCCTTTCCTGACTACCAAACTTCTGGTACTCTGTACTTCGTTTGAATGTCCTTTGGCAGAATCTGGCAAAGTCCTAATTCTGTTTTAGAGGATACTGTTTAGTTATAGTTTTTTCAGGGACTAGCTCACCATTTTAATAGATGTGCTTCCTGCTCAAAAAATAAGTAGTTTGTCCTTTGTCCAAAAACACTGTCAATAACTCCCCACCCACCATTTTCTCTTGGGAAAAGGTAGTCTTTCAAGAGTTTTTAGTAATAGTGCCTAGTAATAAGTTATTCACACAGATAATTGTGTAATGTCGGATCAGCTCTTTAAACAGATCCTTTATGAAAGCCACGTTGAATTTGTAAATAGAGATTATTTACTGTGTAAGTCTTCAATAGCGTTTTAATTACAGCAGTAGATATTTTTATATTCTATAAGCCAATCAGATCTTGAGTTCTTTGTTTACCTATTTTATAATTAATTACCAGCAAAAAAGTATCTGCTGGCTATCAGTTACCCTGGGAAAGTACAACATGGTATATAGAAGAGAGTTTTTTAGGTTTTATTGACCTTAATTTGACTTCTTATTGGCCAGGCTTGATTTCTTTTACACACTAAAACCAGTAAGTTTACGATAACATATTTAGGTTATTGAAGTCATGTGTTACTTTTTAGAACCAAAACAGTACCTCTGTTGCCCTTAACTCAGTTTTGAAACACTGAGATATCCACCAAGAAGAATGAAATTCTACTCTGCCCCATACAGGTGTATCATTTGGGGTTCTTTGGCTGCAAACTGTAGAAACTGCCCCTGGCTAACATGACAGAGTTGAAAGGGTGGTGCTGAGGCCTGGGCATCTCAAATGATGCAGGTGGCAGGAATCCATGGCAGGTTTCCTCAACGGGCAGCCATAGGAAGGATCCCGCTCAGGGGAGAGAGTCCAATTGGCCCAAATTAACCCTGTGCCCACCCCTTTGCCAGGTGAGGGAGGGACCACTTGAGGAGACCCATGGACTAGAGATGTATGGTTCCCCAAAAGAAGAGCAGAGTGCTCTTACCCAAAGTGCAGCGAATAGATGCAGGACGGGCCAGCCCACGGCGGGTTATAAGGGAAGATGGCAGCCCTGCAGCCCCGTGGGCTCCCTGTGTGTCAGAAAGTCAGTCGTGTTCTAAGTACCCATGTGCGGAGCCCTCAGGGCCTTATGCGTTCTCAGGATTAAGACATGCTCTCTCTTCTGATCTCTGAACTTGAGGAGGACAAACCTCGTCACATAAGTTAAATGTCGTATTAGACTTCTAACCCAATATGGACACCGATTTTAATGTCCCCAGGCCAAGGTTCTAGGTGGGTGCACGTCCATGGGCCCAGCAGACCGGGTTGAAAGCGCTTTGTGGACGCGAAGTCTTGCCTAACACAGCACTCTTTTGCTCTCTCTTCTTACTTATAGCGGGAATGTTATCATAGAGACAAAGTTTTTTGACGACGATCTTCTTGTAAGCACATCCCGAGTGAGACTTTTCTACGTTTGAGAGAAGAATGTGTGCATTCCAAGAATTTGTTTTTGGGGGGCGAGGAGGAAACTGTTTACTCTTTTCCTCCACACATTTGATTTTTGACACTTCCACCCCTAATTCTCCCTATGACAAAACCCAGCTGAGGCCACCAGGGGACCAGCTCTGTGTAGGTAACCAGATGGCATTTTCCCCTCAAGCTGCCATCTTCCACTGACCAGACTTAATCCCCACCTCAGACCAGGGCAGAGCGTGTTGCCTCGACTCCTTCCCAGGGTAAACCCGAGGACAAACACATACCACAATCTGATGCCGTTCCTGTCACTCTCCCTGCCTCCTCCTGCAGGGGGCACATCTTCCTTTGGCCCCTGGTTTTGGAAAAATTCATGTTCTTGACCCATGTTTAGTCTTTTCCTACTGTTTCTATTTCATACATGCTCATACATTTAACTTGTAAAATAGACTGTGATATTATTATTATTATTACATAATGAATTGAAACATATGAATTAAAATATTCCTACAGTCTTTAGCATGGCACTGCTTTCATCTCTCCTTTTTCTGGAACATGAACCTGGCTTCATGATGGGGAAAATGACATTGACCGGACTGTAGGATCACAACTGCACTTTACTCCAGATTCAACTGAGGGGCCTCGCGGTGCCCGAGTGCTTTCCAAGAACGTAAAACGTGTAAAACGTACCTGAATGAGACCTATCACCTTAACATGTGTCTTTTAGACGTGATGTTTAGTGGTTCTCTCCCACAGCGTACATGCACCCTTTGTTTGGTTGATTGGTTGTTGTTGTTAACTTTTTCCATTCCTTTATAATGTGCATTCGTTCAAAAGAGGATTCCAGAAAGGGTAGAAGTTCTAAGTTGGTAGAGTAGGGACTCACATTCCTAAGTGAAAGAATAGAAGTTACAAAATGAAAAAAAGCTCTCTCTAAACTTAACTGGCGAACACTGAAAGCATCTGGGACACTGGGAGGCCTTAAACGCCGTGGCCAGAGGAAGCCGGTGTGGGAGAGAAATGATTATTTTATCCGCAGTGCTTTCCGGCCAGTTAAAAAGGTTTTTTGTTTCTGTTTTGTTTTCTTTTGTTTTGTTTTTTTAGGAAGTTACTCTGAGCTACCAGCAGCCTTCATTGTCCTTTATAAAACATCAACAATTAAAAGTTTTCCAGTTCGCAAAATAGTCAGGCCTGGGGCTGGAGGAAAGGAGAGTGCGCTGAGAGGCAGGCCCTCTCGGGGGGAGCCCTGCTCCCGGTTCCCGCTCTGCTCCGTCTCCTCCTGTCTGTTGCATCTGTGGACAGGGCGGAGAAGCAGCACATTTTCAGTATCCGTCTCTATCTTTCAGTGACAGTTCTGTTCCTCACATTAGATCTTGTCTTTAGAAGCTAATTTTCAATTAGCAAAGATTGGATTAAAAAAACCCAGCAAGGTAAAAATTAGTCAAGGTCTCCTTTTGCTTTCTGAAAATGCCATGTCTTTTCTCAGAGTGAACCTGTCTCCTTTCCTTTTCCTGAGCCATATCCGCTCCCCAGAATTCTGTTCGGGAAGGCCGTCAGGGGACTGGGCACGTTCTCATGGAGAAAGGACTCCCCAGGGCATGCTTTTCCACATGCTTAGAGCTGCCTTCACTGCCCTTCTCTAGTCAGTCATCCAGCCAAAACTGTCACAGACACCCTTCTTTGCTAGCTGCTCTGAGAAAAACAAAGAGAGCTATAGCCCAGTGACTCTTAGAAGCTTACCATCTCTTCAGGGAACAATGCATATGCTCAGGAAATAGTTGCCATTTCAGCACGAAACAAGCAAAGCAAAAGGTGTGTGCTTCAGGGACAGTGCTGGCTGAGGGCTTCCAAGCTGCGAAGGCGGCGTTTGAGCTGGCCAGGAGGACGGCTGAATGCCGAATGGTGGGAGGAGAGGGAAGTGGCACAGGCTGAGGGCGAACACAAGCAAAAGTAGCTGACCCGGGAGCTGCAGGGACTGGACCCTTGGCGGATCAAGGTCAGCCCTCGTAGGGTGGGTGCCTGAACATTTGGGTTTCCTGTGGGTACATTAAAGGCTACAGAATGTTATTGGAAGGAGATGCACACAGACTGGGCTGGCACAGTGCATAGCCGCTGGTTCTCAAACATTTATGGGTACCTGCCCCACCCCCAGACATTCTGATTCAGCAGATGCGGGGCCCAGAAATCTATCTGCCCGTTAAAGCACCACAGGTGATTCAGGTGGTCTGTGGACCACACGTTGACAAATACTGGTAGAGACGTTTAGTGAATGTTGGAGACATACATATGTACACGGATGGCCATGAGGCAAACGGAGCAGCATGCTTAAGGAAAAAGGGTGGTCCCAGTTCTGACCCATGTGGGCTGTGGGGAAGCGTGCAGTTGCTCAGTGCGATCAGTAGGACCTTCAGTCTGCGTAGGGAGGAGAGGACAGAAGGATCCCAGACAGCACGGCCTTGGAGAAAGACTGGGAGAATTTAGAGACTTTCGAACATAGATTCCTATTTAGAGAATTTCGGTTAAGGTTTACTGCGTGAGGTGCAGTAAAACCGTGTCCTCCGTCTCCCCGCCTGTTACTTGCCGGTGTTTTGAGTGATGGGCACGTGGCAAAGCACTGAGTCTGGCCCTAGTCGAGCATGATGGGGTTGGAGAAAGCAAAGTCTACAGAAAGGGATGTAGCCGCATTCAGGCCACTCTTACAGGCCTATCATATGCATCGGTAGGATGCTGTGTGAGGCACAGGCCTTCCCTTACTGAGCTTCGTCGCCAGTAGAGGGATACGACTAGTAATTATAAATGCCTGCCTAAGGAAGGTGGGACTTTAAAAGAAGAGATGATACACAATTCAGAAAAATCAGGAAAGCCCTCTCTCTTTTCTGGATTCTTCAACTCTCAGCCTACAAAACATATTCCCCCAAAATAAATTTTTTTAAAAAAAGCTTTCCTTCAATCCTGCATCACCTTTAGCTCCTGCCCCATCCTTCTCTTCTTGGACTTGTCCTCGCTCGCTCTTCCCGCTCCCTGCCTCGCACTTACTCCTGTGCCCAAAGCTCTCTGGCTCCGGCTGCGCCCTCCTCCTTCGGCGCATCAGGGAGCTCCAGGGACCCACCGCCCCCTTCCAGTTCTTCCTACTTTATCCGGTCCGCTGTGTCTCTTCTTGGCTTCCAGGCCCCCCTTCCTGGGCGCTCTGGTCTTTGTTCCTTTGTAGGCTCTTCATTTTCTTACAGCTGCCTTGTCCCTAAAATCTTTGTTGGTGGGTTTTTGAAAAAATTTTTTAACTATTGCATATTGAAAACATGCTATGTGCAAATTCTTTAAGCATTATACATTCACTCCACACGTATTTATTGAGCACTTTTTGTGACCCAGACACTGTTCTAAATGATGGAGATACTTGCGGGACAAGATAAGTGAAGTCCCTACCATTAGATTCTAATGAGAGGAGACAGAAAGCAGATAATTTCAGATGGTAACTGATGCTCTAAGAACACGACAGTGCAATGGCAGCATCAGTCTTTGAAGTGAGCAGGTGAAGAAACCGAAGAAGTCAGCACTCAGCTTTGACCACCAAAGCGGAATCGACAAGTCCCCAGCAAGCTAACAGCCTGGAAAGCCAGGCTCTACTCAAAAGATTTTTAAAATCCCTTAAACTGTCATCAACAAGGCAAGAACCAAGTGCGCACGCTCGATTGCCCAGAGTCCTACGAAGAAGTCAGGATATGACAGGAAAGGCCCTGCCTTGTGGGAGGAAGGAAACCCTGCCCCTTCCAGCCTGGTGGGATGGAGAGGAGAAATGAGGAGGAAGCAAGAAAAAGAGTCCCTTGCTGTCCTTCAGCCTCCAGACTCAGGCAGGAGGGGTAGATAGAAACATCTGCCCAGCTGTGGGGGTGAGGCAAGGAATTCTGGCAGTCAGAGTGGAAGAATGAGCTGCACCGCAATCCCAGGTGAAGGCCTAGTGACTTGACTTCATAAGCATCTCTCCCACCGTCCTCCAGCCCCACTGCCCCGCCGCAGTTCCTCTGACCGTCTGGGGCCCGTCCAGCATCGCGCCCCCTTCTGGTATTTCCTTCACAGAACAGCCAGAGGGAGCCCCAAGACGTGCATCTGACCACCAGTCCCTCTGTATTGTCAAATTTATTTTTAGAACTTCTTGCTATTGACTTAGTAATTGTTATGCCACTTTCAGAAAGCCCCGTTAAAATGGTCCTCAAAGTGAAGATGTCATCTGGCTTGGCAGTTCTTTTTGGTGCTTTTATTTGGTCTGAAACTGAGCAGCTTTGACTATAGCTTTGAATAAACTGAGGGGCGGAGTGGAATGGGGTGAGAAGCAGAGATTTGGTGAATATATTTGGTTCCCAAACTGTACACCAAGGCACCCCAGGGCACTGCAGCAAATTCACAGGGGTGCTGCAGGATCTTTTAATTTTCACAGGAAATACAGTGATATGGGACATCTGTCATACACGGTGCAAACTATTAGCTAGAGATTATTCAGTTTCAACATTAGTTTCAACTACATTCTTTTTGATGAGGTATCTTTGGGCAAACAAGATTTTGGAGGGTTCGGTGATAAGCAAGTAGCCCTTTAAAAACCAATGCAAACAGGAAATGAGGATGGTGGAATCCAATCTGATTCCAAGGTTTGAGAATCTGTGCGGTGCCCAGCAGGCACACACCCCATTCGTAAGTCATTGCGATTATAAATGAGATCAAAAAAGTTTTTCTTTCAATTTATTAGGCTTTTCCCCCATAAAAAACAGCCACTTAAGTGAGGACATGAATACTTAATAAGTCATTTGGACCTAACTACTTAATAAAGAGAATTGTTAGATACTTATTTTGGCCTAGCTGTACTGTGAAAAAATTACTGAGACGTTAAGGATGCTGTGAACAGAGAAAGTCTGGGACCTCTGATAAGCCCTTAATTTTAAAATATGCCTTTCAGAAGGTTAAAAACACGTGACTATCTCTAGCAGCAAACAAATAGGTATTGACCACTCACTTCTGAACTCTAGGCAGCTCTTGGTTCCATGCAATGCTTTTGGATTCTTGTACTTTTTAAAGGACATACATTCAAAGAAAAATAAGGCATTTACTCAGATTTGTTAGAATGGCTTGTTAAGTGACTTGATTTACTCAAATCATCCTCCAAATATCTCTTCTCAATTATAAGAGGATAAGCAAAATTGTTATTTGATATTTTAATTTATATTAAATTTTGGGCTAATGTATGTACCTTTGAGCTAAACAATATGCTGCGTGAATATTTTATGGTGCACAGAGCACCCCTACCTATATAATGGCACTGTACATGATCAGTCTAACGAGTTAGAAAACTTGGAATTTTATTTTACTGTTTTATGTTATTACAGAGGTTGATAATGGCCATCTCTTTTCTTCAATGGTACATCATTGGCTATACATATCACTTCCTCAGGCCCAGTCCTTGGTCAGGATCAGAATCCAAATCATCTCTTCTAGCAGATGACTGCCAGCTTTTAACTGGCTTATATTCAGCAACAATCTACAATTTATTTGGTACAACTAGGCTAATGTCACAATCAGTTTGTTTGTTTGGTTGGTTTTTTTTTTTGGAGAGTTTACATTCACTTAAAGGTAGACATTTTATGATATTGAAATAGTTTTATAACCAGAGTGATCCTCAAACCTTTCCAGGCCCAAATGATATTGTTATGGCACAGAATTCTGGGACCTCAGTTGTGGATTTGGGAAGGAGCACAGTCATTTGCTGAGGAAAACCTTACCTCTCCCCACAGGCACCTCCTTGGCCTCTCTGGGGAGGCAAGTGGCCACTGGGAAGGCTCCATCTAAAAGATGGCATTGCGTAACAAGAAATTAAACATTAAAAGTTAAGTTCCTGTTTGTGATTTTTGGAGACCCCTAAGCAGAGCAAGAAATTAATAAAATGCCCACCTACCTAATAACGGGACCCATTTGATGCCAAGGTCAGGAAATGTTCTCTTGAAAATGGATTGAGACCACAATGTCTCCAAGGAATGGAATGACAGGCTCCTGGGGAGAGATGCTTACTGAAAGGTTGATTGTAGAGGAGCCCCTCAAAGCTCTTCAGGGACAATGTTGACAAAGAGGACAGACTTGTAGAATCTACTGTCACCATCCCCAAGGGACTAGAACCCATCCTTCCTCAGCACCTTCAAGACAAGGTGACTGCTCAGCATCACTGTTCAGCAGGCCATGGCCCTTGGCTCCAAAGGAAATGACAGACTTCAGACTTGGGACATTTCAGCGGGGGCTAGAGAGAAAGACCCAGAGATAACGATGTAGGAAGAGGTAGAAGCTTTCCTGGGTACAGAGTGGAGTTGCAGATGAATTTCTAGGTCAAAAAAGTATGTGCACATTTTTTGGATCTTGACATACAGGGTCTTTCCAGAAAGATTTGTACCAGTTTCCGCCCTTTGCTATCCTCCCACCTACTGATACTAGTCACCTCTTGGTCACCACCGTGTGCATAGGGCCCCGAACCACCTGCTGCCAAGGGAGCCTGCATGAAGCCCATACATGAAGGGTTCTAAGAGCCAGACTGGAACTGGTTCCCAAGAAAATCCTTTCCCGTCATCTGTTTAGTTTGGCAAATATCCCCTGAGACCTGGTGAGGGTCCTTGTGCAAGATCAGCTTTTTCTTTCAATATATTAAAGGCTTTCTGCGAAAAAAAAATCCAGGTCAAATAAATTTGGGACGAGCTGCATGTTAACCTTCCTCTTGGAGATTCCTTGGTATATTAAAGACCCCAGTGAGTTCTGCGGAAAGAAAGCCCTTTTAACACTGTTTACCCCAGCACTTTGCCAAACAAGGTGAGTCTCACCTCATTGGCACACCCTCAGGCAGAGAGTTAGGAAGCACCGGGGTGTGCGAAGATGATGATCTTACCCCTTATCCAGGAGCCTCACAGAGCAGTCAAGTTGGTTGAATGAGGCTGTGTTTGACTGTGAGGCATGGGCGGGAACACTGGCAACACATATACCTGGGCGGTCAGAGAACCAGCACCCCCTGCATGCTGGGGAAGAGGGAAAAGGGGCTCTAGGCAGGGGGTGCAAAGTGAGCAGCTGGGTGACCCTAGGCCATCCCCGCCTAACCTGGCTGAGAATGAGTCAAGCATTACTCTGTGGTCCTATTGAGAGATGGATTATGAGCATCACCACCTCTTCTGAGGTCAATTCACCTCTCTCTGTTCCTTCTCAACCTGGAAACCACACCAGAAAGGGTCCCCACACCTCTGTACTCCTCCCTTCCAAGCTGTCTTTGTTCGTGGAGGCCTGCTTGGCCTTGGAGCCTGGAGCCCTGTATTCTCCTGTTTACTAATATGACGCAGTTGCAGACTACAGGAAACCCAACTTGAACCAGCCTAAGTTAGGAGGAAACTGACTTGGATAACTGAAAAGTCCAGACATTGGTCTGGTGTCAGGCACAGCTGGAGCCAGGGGCTCAAGCAATGTCATCAGAACCTTGGGTTCCTTTGCCTAGTAACTCAGCTCTGCTCCTGTCTGTGTGGGTGGCAGCCTCAGCCTCTAAGCTGCCTAAGTTCAAGTCCCCAAAGGGACAAAAACAAATGTTTCCTCCCTTCCTAGCAACTCAATAAAAAATCCCAGGGCTCACTATGATTAGATCAACTTGGATCATGCGTTAGCTCTGAGCTAATCAATGCAGGGGCAGGGGGCTCAGGGCACTGATCAGCCAGGACCAAGTCACATGTTCTACCCCAGGGCCTGATTGAGAATGGGGGATGGGAAGTCCTTCAGGAGGAAAACTGGGCACTGTTTTAGGGGATTATTGCCAAGAGCAGGGTGAAGAGATGGCTACTGATGTCAAAAACAGCAGCTGTCCTCTCGTACTTCTGGAATCCACACTACCAGCTCCTTCTTGCAAGAGCCAAGAGCCCACAGCTGAGGCCCCCAGCATGGGTGCATGTGAAATGAGGTCTCAAGTGACCACCTGGCACCTCTTGTTGCTATGGGCAGCAGATTTGACAGAGAGCCTATGAGGGCATACACCCTCCAAGCTGGGCCCCTTGACTGTGCTCAGGACTTTACAGAATTCACACCAGCCACTGACTGCTAAGCATTCTCCATAAATAATGTGTATCATTCACCCAGTATATACTGTCGATGTTCCAGGTGGTCTTAGAATAGTTCGGCCATCTTTCTTAATTTGAGCTTCCATCACCTCTGACCCTGTGAGCATAGACTGAGGTCTCTGGAAAGGAGGGCCTGGGGACAGCCCTGCCCCTTTCCCTGGCAAGCCTGGCGGGGAACAAGCATTCACACCGCAAAGCTGGGATTAGGGTTTCTATCTCCATGAAGCAACTTCCACCAGGAGGGGACCATGGAATAGCCAGGGGCCTGAGGCAAATAGGGCTGGCCTGCATAGAGGACACAGGAGGCCTGGCAGAAGCAAGCTAGGCATCGGGGCCCTGGAGGAACTGGAGAGAATGGGGTCTGGGAGGACCCCTGTGCCCCCGTTGACAGCAGAAGGTAGGCGGCACCAGATCCTGGCTCTTAGGCCTGGGGTGGCCTGACAGGCAACTCAGAGTGTGCCAAGGAGTGCAGCTGGGTGCCCCTGGCCCCCAACTCTAAGCAGCCTAGGGGCCTGGGGGCTATGTTCAGGGCAGCAGCCACAGAGAGTAGTCCTACAAGAGGGCCCAGGGATGACCGAGGTGGGCCTGTCCTAGCGGGGCACTGTGCACAACAAGCATTTGAACGTAGCTAGGAAAGAGGGAGCCCAGGGAGCCAGATCCAGAGATGCCCGGTGACCTCGGAGGAGCTGACCCTGACCTCAGCTCTGGGGAGGCCTGGGGTTTGTCTCCCGTGAAAAGAAGGACCAGGTCCTTGGGATGGGCCATCGGCAGAGGGAAGGCTTGGAAAATGACCACTGATTGACTGGCATGTCTGACTGAGGTTCCAGCAACAGAGATGGAAGATCTCGTTGTGGGGCGTAGGGGTGGCTGAGACTGCCACTGGGGTAGGGGCCCCCTGAAGTGGGGTTCTTTCCTGGACTGAGCAGAACCCCTGGGAGCCTTCTGCAGTTCCTCTGTGGCCACCAGAGGGCGCCCATCCCTCGCGAATCTTCCAATTTGGGCTCTTTGAGCGGCCCTGTCATCGCACTTTGAGGAGACTTTGGGAGTAGGTAGAATCAAAGTGACCCCGGACCCTGAGAACAGACCCTCAGGCAGTGGTTAATCGTGTGCCGGTCTGAGGACTAGAGGAAAGTAGGTTCTGCTGAAGGCAGCAAGGGCTGTTCCAAATCAAACTTTTGGTGGGGCAATAGGGTGCAGCTGACAGAGTGTAGGGAGCTCAGTGCAGATATGGGACCCCAAGAGAGGCAGCTCCGGAGCCTGGCTCATGCCTCATGCTACTATTTTTATTGTGCAGAGGAGACAGGCTCAGCAAGGTTGTTACTTGCCCCATATTAACTGCCATGTGTGTGTCTGGATAGGGCTACTTCTCACTTCTTCTGTGGGGATTTGGGGGTAGCCGTTCTGAGCAGGACCACAGCCTGAGGGTTAGACCTGATCCTAGCTCCATGCATTGCCTGCTATGTGGTCTTCTTGGCCCCCTTCTCCTGCCTTAGAGACACCCCCGGGGGTCCAGGCCTTGGGAATACCTGTAAGACTGCAGCAAGGCAGAGAGCAGCCAGCCAGTCTTGCCTAGAGAAGCCAGCGGCCCCACCTGTGCAAGCGTGTAGGGTGCACAGCGTCTGAGTCCCTCCTACCGAAGCCTCGATCTGACCCTGACCCTGGCAGCAGTTTGGGGACAGCCCAACGGGAGTCGGGAGTCCCGGGGCCTGAGTGGCTCACTAAGGACAGCTAAGTTCTGGCCCCTGTGAAGGGCGAGGCCCTCCCAGAATGTGTAGACAGGTGTGGAACGGGTCACTCATGATGTCCCGCCACCAGGTGTCCTGCCTTGTCAGGATGAGGGGCCTTATCTCTCTTCCTCTCCTGTTTTATCTCTGAAGCCTATTAAGGCATCTGACACAGAAAAAGCATTTGGTACACATGTGAACCAGGGAATGAAGGAACAAGTGAATGGAATGAACAGAATATTTACCATGTTCAGGGAAACGGTAAATAAGAAGTGGCCCTGACCTCAGTGAGGGAAAAACACAGGTAAAAAACACAGCCAAAAAACACAGGTAAATATACAAGCTCACATTATGAGAACTGTTATGCCAACTGAGGGAGAGAACTGGGGAGCCTTCTTTAGATTGGGGACCGGGGGAGGCCTCTCTGGCGCTGAGACCTAACATGGAACGAGTCGTGAGAAGTCTGGGACAGCAAGTGCAGAGGCCCTGAGGGAGGACCCAGCTTGCGGTGGACACGAGGAGCCTGGGGAGCAAGGGAGACGCGGCCCAGGGAAGGCAGAGAAGGCAGAGCTCAAGAGCTTCCACTTACTGGGAGGGACAGTGCCCTGCTTGGTGTGCTCCCTGGTGTGACTTGAGCCTTGCCTCTTCTTGGGATGCCCCTGCTCTGGCTTGCCTTGTCCACACCTCAGCCTGGATTACTCTGGCCTAGCCCAGGCCTCTGTCCTGCCCTCCAGACCTGTGCACCCAACAGCCTCTGACAGTTCACCTCAAACGCAGTGAGGCCACCATGCAGCTCTAAACCTTCATCTCCAGCCCCTTTCCCTGCGGAAAATGGCTCCTTCCTGTGTTCAAGGACTCAGGCCTGAGCCTGGGGGATCCTGGGAATGGCCTCCAACATCCAATCCATCCCTGAGTCTTGATGCTTTTCTCTATGTGATGGCTTAAATGTGCCTGCTGCTCTCCCTCCCAGCATCTCCCCTTAACCCAGGACCCAGGGCTTCTGCAGATGTCAATTCAGTGCTTTCCAGGCAGTTTTCCTGCTTAAAACCACTCCATGCTTCCCCTAACTGGCCCACAGACTGTGCCTGTCCCTGTCCACCCCCTTTGCTCACGCACCTTTGGAGCCCTCCGCACCCTCCTACGTACTGCCCCTCCTCCCAACTCCCATGATCTCCTTTTTCACCCTCCTGGCCCTTCCGGTCTCAGCCTCAATGCTACCTCCCCAGGGAAGCCCTGCCTGCTCTAAGATTCCTGTCTGTGGTCCAGGGTAGCAGATCGTCCTTAAGGAGCTGTAATACACGTGTTGGTTAACATTTGCCTCCCACTTTCCACCCATAGGCATCTTTAAGACAAATGACTCCTTAATGCAAATGGTGGGGGCCTGAGAGGAAGGCAGGTGGGGGTGTGGATGAAATATCAATGTCTCCCCCCGATGGAGAGGGGCTGGGGTCCCAGGGCCCCTTCCTTGTGATAAAGCAGTGCCCCCCACCCCAGTCAGCTCCAAGGTGAGGCAAGGAACCCCCACAAAACCAGAGTTGGCATGCCATGGTGAGTAGGGAGGGTGCATGGCTCATTGATCCCCACCACTTTCCTTTGCCCTCCATTTGGGACAAACTCAGAACTCCAAGCTAAAGAGTGTCCCTCCTGAGGGGGGCTTTCAACTCCCCATTGACCCCCACTTTCTTCTCACCTGTATCACTTGGACCCCATGACACCAGACATATTCAGGAGACAAAGAATGCCCAGGGCCACCCAGCTGGTGGCAAGAATTGGTAGGACCCACGTCTTCTTGTTCAGTGGCAAATAGATCTCTCCTCTCCCAATGGGTCCTGCAGCTTCTCCACCTTAAAGTCAGCCTACTGCCAAAAACTCCACAGCTGGGTTGTCAACACACTGACCCCCTAGAAAATGGGCACGACCCATTTCAAGGGCACACTATGGGTGCTTGCAGGTGGCTTCTGCCCTATATAAAGCTCATCTGTGGACCCCAGGTTAGGAAACAGCCCCCAGAAGTTCCTTAGCGAGTTGTCATCTCTTCCCCAAAGGATCAAACTTGAGGTCACACTTCTTCCAGTTAGCTTTCCCAACTGACTGCTTACAACCTGTCTTAAAAGTCAAAATGGTCCATCACCTATTATCTACTGTGCTCAAGGGGCAGGGTGGCCTGCCAGACTAACCAAGACACTTGTTTCCTCATGACTCCAGAGCTCTGAGAATGAGGGCAAGGCTGCATCAGTGCCCTGGAAAAGTGAGTCCTAAGGGACAAAGTGACACATATCACCACCAGGGGGAGCCACTCCACAACCCAGCTAATCCAGGGAAGCCTGTGCAGGGAAAGCTCGTTTTCCCACTGGAAGGCTGTATCCACAGTGGCAGCCGCCCATGTGGCCCATTCCTTTTGGAGTGCCTGGGGCTGTGGACACCTTCCAGGGCACCCAGCTCTGCTTGGCATCCAATGACATGGCCCCAAGGAAAGGTTCTTAGTACAATCAGTAGACCAACCTGGTAAGTGCCCCTTACCAGACTCTGCTGACCCAAAGGCACACCACACCCACCCCTTCCCAAGCTGGTGTCTTCAACTCACTGTCCCTACTGAGGAAAAACAGCTGGGCCAGAGTTCAAGACCCCTTCCATTCTTGCCCCCTCCCCAGGTTTAAGAAACCCAAACAGAAAAACCAGGCTTGAGACAGCTTTGTTAGAACAACTCAGCAAAATAAAATTCCGGTTTATTGTTGGACAACATTGTTTCACACATACATCAAACAGGCCAAAAAAATAAACAGCAACTTCATAGACAAAAAAAGGAAAAAAAAGAAACCTTTTATCTTTGGCCTTTTTAACCATCTCATACAAACCAACTACTTATAGTACAGCTAAGTACATACACAAAAAAAGTTACTGGAATGCTCGGAATAAGATTGTTTTTTTGTTGTTGTTTTTGCTTTTTTTACAAGGTTTTCTTTCTCCTTTGATATAATGAACATGGTCACACCACAAGTAAAGTCAGAAGTAGGACAGAGAACGCTCCAAAGGCTGGTTTGGTCATCCCGAGATCATTAAAAATGGCTGACCCCTAACAATATGTACAAAAATATAAAATGTAAATAAAAAATACAAACAAATTTTCCTTTTTAAAGTACTTTTAAGAAAAAAAGCAGGGCCTTGAAAGTTTTGGTTCTTTTTTCCTCCCCTGTTGCAAATTCACGTTGTGGTTTTGGTTGGGTGGTGGAGAGCGTGTGTCATCTGCGGGTGGCTACACCCACGCTACGGGCTGGGCGTGACTCTTCTCTACTGAAGGTGACTACGTTTAGATTCTGAGATCGGGAAGTGGAGGGTGAATAGGTCACGCGGCCTTTTTTTTTTTTTTTGTTTAACTTTTCCTTTTTTGCTGTCTAGTCATCCTCATCGGTCTTCTGCTTCTTGGTGTCAACATCATCATCCTGGGTAGGGAAAGACTGTCAAGGTCCCCTTCCAACCCACTGGGCCCACCCACCAACTTCCTCAGCTCCTACTGGCAGCTCCAGAGGATCTAGAGCTCTGGGAAGCTGGGCCCACGTTCCTTCCTGTTCAAGATGAGGGAGCCACTCAGAAACATACAGCACCCCAAACACACCTGAGTCCCATCAGCCCCTCCAGCTACGGTGCAAGATCCCAACCCCCTTCCCCTCAAGCCAGAACCCACCTCATCATCTTCAGCTGCCCGTTTGCCCGTAGCTGCCTCAGCCTCCTCATCTTCATCTCCATCCTCTTCCTCACCTAGAGAATCAAGCCCTAGGTAAACCACACTGCCTTCCTCAACCAGGGAGGGCTTAGTACCCTCCCATCCAGAGGCAGCCACACTAGGGATGGGAATGCACAAAAAAGGAAGACTCAACTGCGGTTCCTTAGGAAATCCCTCAGTAATAGATTTGCTAGAGTGAAATGTCCCTGGATCTGTCTCTGCTGCCTGACAAACCAGGCTCACAGGGGACCCACAATGCCCATGCAGGCACTTGTCTTTGAGGGAAGAGGGTCCCCGGGCCCAAACATCTGCACCAGGAGGCCAGGCCCACATCGGTGAGTGGAAAGAGCTGTCCAGGACTGAGAGTGTGGGGCACACTTCACAACAGCCCAAAACAAGCAAAGTCCAGACTCCACAGGTACAAGCCCAGTTGCAGGTGGTCCACAGCCCCTACTCTGGGAGCCCCCAACTCTCCCCCTGTGCCAGAGGCCAGGGAAAAGTACCTCCAAAATGGGAGACAGACAAGGATACTCACCATCACCTTCCTCCTCCTCCTCCTCTTCCTCCCCTCCTTCTTCCTCTTCTTCATCTACCTCATTGTCAGCCTCCTGCTCCCCATTTTCCTCATTCTCCTCAACAGAAAACATACCAGGTTACTAACAAAGACGGAGCATCACACCTCTGCCCATCCCTTCCTCCAAACCTTGCCCACTGCTCCTACAGCCTCAGAGCCCCTAAAGTTCCACGAGGAGACCTTGACACACAGCCTCCTCCCCCACCCTGCACTAAGTCCAAAATCATCCGGAGGAAGAGAACTTCTTGGCCAAGAGCTGCTACGGGTCATGAGCAGATGGACACTCACAGCGTTCCCATTAGCAGGTGCGTCTCTTCCATTCTCTGCCTCCTCCACAACTTCCTTCTTCTCCTTCAAATCCTTCAAAAAGGAAGAGGGAACCAGTAAGTCTTTTAAGCAACCCAGGTCTGGCAACGGGGCCCAAGGTTACAAGCATGTATGCAGTGCTGACTGGACTACCAAAGTTAACAGCTGCATAATGCACGTGCAACCCGTGGAAAAAAAGGCCACAGAATGCGGAGTGTGTCTGTGGTTATGAGCCTGTCCGATTTCTCAGCCCTTAGAGAATCATACTGAAAAGGCCATGTGGCACCACAGCCCCAAACCCGTCTGGCCGGGCAGACGGGCCCAGGAACACTTCACTCTCACACACACCCATCAGACTTGTTTCTAAGCACAGGGAGCTCCGCCTCTCACAAATCCTTCTGGGAAAGCAGCAGGTATGTACCATAAATAAGGCACAGGAGGGAGGGCCACACTGCGGGAGAAGTCTCGTGGGTGGACTAGCCAGGGAAGGGAAAGGGAGGGAGCGAACGGGCAGAACCAGAGGTCGCCTCACCAGCCAGAGTCCTCGAAGCTGAGCTCCAGCGCAAACCCATGGTAGTCTAGGACCTGGCAAACTCCAACCTTGAGAAAAACCCATATCTGGCACCCGTCCCAGAGGGTCGCAGACCGTGGCCTGAAATGGGCCCGGGCTCAGGTGACGCGTGCCTAGCCCGAGGCCTTTCCCTCGCTCAGAGTCGCGCTGCTAGGAGTGCCCAATGTCCCTCCTCGCCTCTAGCTCTTCCGTCCACGCGTACCTCTCAGGGCTGACACGACCCGCCTTCCAAAGGGCAGCGCCGAGGCGGGAAGCCTGAAGCCCCGTAACTTTTTCCACCCGAAACCGTTGGGCAGGCTGCCAACATAGCCCTCGAGCGGTTCCGGGGCACCTGTCGGCCCGGTTCGCCCGAGCCGGCCCTCCGCGGACTCCCGCACCGCGCACTCCCGCCCCCTGGCGGCCGAAGCCCCAGGGACCGGGTGGGGGCGGGGAGGTCGCGGCGCGCAGGCGCGCAGCCCCCGCCCGGCGAGCTTTGCGCGCGGGCCTCGGCACGCACCGCGCGCGCGGAGCACGTGGCCCCGGGCCGCCAAGTGCGCCCCTGACCCTAGAGACCCGTAGCCCGCCGGCTGCGCCGGCCCCGCCGAGCGCGGGAGGTACGCCATCAGCGTTTTCCGGGCTGCTGACGCCCCCGCAGCCCCCCCTTCAGGCCTAAATGCGCGGGCTTGCATCTCCGCATTTGGCGGGCAAAGTCCCGCGGGAGGCCGCACCTAAGTCCGCCGGGGTTTTTCGGCCTCACAGTCCGAGGCCGTCGGGGACGCGCTCCTCGGGACTATTTATTGCCACCAGCGGGAAATCACCTTGGGGGTACGCAAATGCCAGCGCTGGGGAAGGCCGATCCTCCCACCCGAACTGGTCCCCGGCTGGGCCCAGAGGGGACCGGCAGGAGCCCCTGCGGAGCGCCGGGTCGCAAGCTCGGTTCCGCCGGGGGAGAAACCCCTGGGAGACAAGAGGTGACGCCAGGGGCACTAGGGTTAAGGAGACGCCAAGGTGACTCGCGCCCGTCACTACAGGGGCACGAGAGGACAGACAAGGGTATAAAAGCTGGTCCGTCTCAAAGTGTCGCGCTCCCGCCGAGGGCGGAGACGCTCTCCCGGGCGGGCAGCGGGACGGACGCGGCGCGCATAAGCGGAGCTGCGCCAAACGCGGACCTCAGAACCGAGAGCGGCAGTGAACCCGCAGCGCGGGACCCCGACAAACGCTGGCGCCCGGCACGAACCCACAACGGGCCAAGCGCGGCCGCAGCTTTTGTTCGCCCGCGTCTCCCCCGGAGGGACCGCACACACGGTGCTCCCGGGCAACCGCGGGGGGCGCCCACCGGCGCCCCGGCGCGCCGCTCCTTCACTTTCCGTTTCCTCTCCTCCGGCGCGTGGGCTCGCTCCTCAGCCAAACCCGGCTCCGCTGGCGAATCACCGAGGCTGGGCGGCTGCTCCCGGCGCACTGCCCCCGGGAGGACGCCCACCCCGCCTCCTCGGCACCCGAGGCGGAGACCTTCACACCTCCGCGGGGACGACTGACGTCGCGGCCGGCCCGCTGCCCACTCCACCTTATCAGACTCGGTGTGGAAGAACCTCCTCAGACCCATTGCGGGGCGCGAAACCGGGCAGCCCGGCGCCGAACAAAGAGCAGCGCCGCCGGCGGTCGCTCGCCGCGGAGCCGCCACTTCCCGCAGCCGGCCCGCACACGCGCCCCCCCAGCACTTCCGATTCCAAACGCGCTGGAGTTTCAAAGTTATTTCCGTGCGCCCTGCGGGCCGACGACCCCCTAGCCGGGCCCCTCTCCTCCCGTCGCCGCTCAGACGAGTCACAAACAAGTTTCCGGAGCTGTGTGGAGCAACCTTCCCGCGAGCTCCTCGGCCTCCGCGCCCCCCCCCCGCCAGGTCCCCGAGGGCGCCGGGCCCCACTCTACGACGGGCATCCTCTGCCCACAGAGCTTCCCGCCCCCTCCCCCGCACACACAAAGAGTGAGCTGCCTGGGGGCCTGGGCCAGGCTCCCCACAGGAGAGATACAGCGGTCTCGGGGAAGCCCAACCGCGGCGCGCCAAACACCGCTCCGGCGACGAAAGCGCGGACCCCGAAGGGGCGGGCGGCGTCCAGCCTCACCTTGGTGGTGATCTCGGAGCTGGTGTCCACGGCCGCGTCTGACATGGTGGGGCACGCCGGTGATCCGATGCAGCGGACAAAAAAGAAAGCGAGAGTTCGAAGACTCTGGCGGAAAAGCTGCCGGAGTCCGCAGCGGTGGAGGAAGCGCGCGGCAAAGGTGGCTGCGGCGAGCGGGGAGCCAGACACGGGAACAATGCAAAGATGGCTTTTCAGAGCAGCCAGTGGGGAACTCACGCGGCGCCAGATCCTTTAATATAGATTGGGGGGCGGCGCTCAGCCTCCCTTTCCCGAAGACTATTGGCTGAGCGCAGGGAGCGGGCGCTCGCTCATTGGCTCCATTCCGAACAATGGGCAAGCGTGCTTAAAGCGGCAGTGCCTTGGTACGTCGCGCGCTGCGCAGTCGCCGGCCGCACTGTCATTCAGGTCCTGAGTTTGCTGGGTCTCGGCGGCGCGGACGCCGCGGGGGAAGGGCGCGCGCTCCCGCCGCTGTTTTGCTGGGGCTGCTGACGCAAAAAGCCAAAGCGCGGCAAAGCTGCCCGCCCAGCCTCCCGTCCCCCGCCTCCTCGCGGCTCCTCGGAAGGAGGGGGAGGGACGAGGAGGTGGCGGCCGGCACTACGACGGCTGCCAGGGAGGGGGAGGGGAAGGCCGGGTGCTAGGCTGCGCTCGCCCCGGGCGGTGCCCCTTGCAGTGCCCGCCGAGATGCTTGTCCCCAGCTCCTGGGTACCTTCGACCAAGAATTGTCCCCACGCAAGTGGGCGTTAGCCCCACGACGAGCGGTTAAGACGCGAGGCCGAGACTGGCGCACCTGAGCTGCCCGATCTCTCTACCATGTACACCTCCTCTGCCCAGCCCCGTGGGCCCCGAGTCTTTGGGGAGGTCACCTCGTCGCTCACCACCAGCCCCCTGCGTTCGTCCCCTAAGCCAGCCGACGAGCGGGCTCCGTGCCGAGTACACATAACTGGGTGATTAATACATCGAGGGAACTCAAGCCGATGCGGGCTCCTGCCCTCGAGCACGACAGCTCGCGGGCGTCGCACTCCAGGGTTCTGGACAGCGCCTGCCTCGAACGGTCACTGCCGTCGCGAATGCCTCAGGGAGCGTCCTTCCAGCACCCGGCCATCGAGTCAACCCCTCTCTCATCCCACTTAAGCGGCCGCGAGAGACACATGAACTTATACATTGAGAGTTATTGGATGGCAGTGGTTGTCCCTTAAACCAGTTGAGATAGTCCTCGGGCTCTCCTTGACGTTTGGGGCGCCATTTAGGGAACCACGCGGAGCCCTGAGAAGGGAACCATCAAGGCGCCACACTCAAGATGGCGTTGGACTCGGCGAGCGTGACGTGGCGATGCAACCCAAGCAGACGATCCGAAAACCGTAGGCTACACACTCCTTATCGCCACCGCACTTGGTTGTCAAATTAAGAAACCTGTTATGTGAGAGGAAAGATTAGAATGGGTGGAAATATGTTCTAGACAAATATCTATGCCACACACAAGATGGCGACAGATAGGGTCCATCTCTGTGTTGCCAAAAGGGGGCGCCCCACACGGAAGGCGGGACTCCGGAGAAACGAGCTCACACTGGCTGAGAGTGGCGGGCGAACACAAAGTTGACGCTTTGCGTTCTGCCATTGGCGGTTTACGCTGTCTGTCTCTTGGAGCCGCCCGTCTGGGAATGGAGAAAACCCGGAGTCTGGAATCGTGGAGAAGGGACAGTTGCCAAGTCCAGTAAGAGCTTGAAGTCAGGGGAGAGAAGAGAGACTGAGTCGCTCTTCTTGGTTTTCTTAGGTCAGGAGCCAGCTGGCCCCATTCCCACTGCGAGACCCCGTTTACTGAGTTTACCACGCACTCGCCGGGCTGCCACCCTGGGCCTCGGACTCCGCTGTCTGGCCGTGAAGAGGCGCAGAGTGCTCGAGCGCCAGCCGGGCCTGGGTCCCCTCCCACTCACGCAGTCCCGCACGCGTCAGTCCCGCATCCCCGAGCACATCTGCCAGTCCGGCTGCTGGCCTGTGGGGCTTTTGCGAGCGAGTTGTCTTCTGTGGGGTGAGAAGCCCGCACTGCCTGTCTTTTGGCCAGGAGAAACGTGCGGCGGGTGCTGGACAGGGCGGGGGCGCCGCGCCACCTCCCGCTGCCTGACGGTCGCCATCCGGTCCTGGGTTCGCAGCGGCAGAGGGGGAGCCAGCCGGATCTCCGCCCTGCCCCAAGGCGCCCCGATGGCTGGAGGTGGGATTCTCCCCAGGGTGAGCGCGCGCCAATCTAAGGGACTCGCAATGGTTTCCTCGAGGACTACGCGTCCCAACTCTTTGTTCTATCCCCTCCACCGCCGCCGCCAGCTTTATTGAGGCGCGGACCTGCGACCGCCCTTGGCCTCAGAGGATGAAGGGGCTCCTTGGCTGCTGCCGCCGCCACCCCTCCTTTGTGCCACTTTCTCTGAGAGGTTTGTGCGGCATCATAAATGAGGCCAGAGAGCGCCTTCTACCTGCGGCGCATCCGTAAAGCTCTGGTTACACTCGAGGGGATTGTTCAGTCAACAAAACCCCGATGCAGCACGAACTTGGTTGTGCCACATCTAAGCAATTGAGTCGGCTTCTCTGGATGGTGGCCTTGGGCAGACGTCTCTTTGTTCACAGCTGAAAACTAGATGTGTCTGTTCTGGATTCTGACCGTTATGGGGGAGGGGGGCGAGGGGGTGCATCGGGAGGAGCCGGGTGAATGTGAATTTCCCTCGAAGAACTGCTTTGCCTGTCCCAATGCAGCTGGCTGTGGCTAGAAGTGTGTAAAGAAGGTTCATGGCCACCTGGTTCTGGAATCAGCATTTACATTCACCAAGCACTCACTGAGCATGTGCTGTGTACATGGCAGTGAGCCTTTGGCTCATGCTTCAAGCCTTTTCGTTTATTCTCTGAACCTTGCAAGTAGGTAGGACAATTATAGGGTTGAATTATATGAAATTGATGTTTTTGTAGGTCAAAACCAATTGAAAATCAGCAAACTTACAGGTTCAACCTCTAATGTGATATCACTCTCCTTTTAATGAGTCCGAAAAGCAGACCAAAGGATTGTAGCAAGGGACTTGGAGTAACCAAGTGATTCAGTCAGTCACTGACTAGGCTGAGGCTAAAAATCCTAGAATGGAGGAATCCTCAATGTTAGATGAGCCCCGGAGCAGAAGTGGTCTCCTTGGACCCCTTCCTCCTCCTGGCCATAGCAGTGTGGCATTTGACTTAAGCTATCATAGCCTGGTTCCTCCAGTGACAGGCAACTCCCCACTTTTACTCATTGATGCATTTCTGCCCTTCGTTGCTTCTGTGGCCTTTCAAACCCCTCCAAAACCAGCCCGTGTGCCCTGGTAGGCCGCATTTCCAGGTCCAGCTCTGTTTACAGCCTCAGGTGCACTGGGCTTAGGTTAGAGCTGCTCTAAGGCAGCCCCCAAATGGCTTTCAGGCAAGTTTTGTGTTTAGGGCATTTGCATAAGGACATCTCTGGGTTGCCTACACTCTCCAGTTGGACCACAGACCTCTCCCTGCCCAGCCTGAGACACATTCATTTCACCTCCCTGGCCCTGTAGGCACTTAAGTTTGCAACACTTGCCCCAAAGCCATTTTAAACCTATTCCTAAATGGTTGTATCACAATTCTGCTTGATTCGCAAAAGACTAGAAAGGATATAAATGCTGGTAAAGCTGCCTGGGTTCAGATCCTAGCCCGGCCACATGCTCACTGTGTGAAATTCGGCAAGTTACTTCCTCACCTCTAAAAAATGGAGACGATGATAACAGTCCCTACCTTCCAGGGCTATGGTGGGAACTGAAGGGGTTACTATTCGAGAAGTGCTTCTGACAGTGTCTGGCACCTCCAGGAAAACCATCAGTGTTCTGGGGACCCCATTTTCCAGCTGCCATCTGTACCTAAGTGGGTTGGTTTCACAGTGTTTGCAGGACTCTACAAAGGAACGTCTTCAGCAAATTCTTCCCATATTCGGTGGGAAATGAGGGCACTGGCCTAGCTGAGTTTCTGGACGCCTGTGATTTGGCCTGACATGCTTGGCGGCCCCTCTGGCCTCAGAGGGATGACAGAGTCTGGGAGGCAGCCTGCGCAGAGCAGGCCTCAAAAACTCCCGCCTTCCCGCCCTTCAGAAACCAGGAGTTTCAGCCTGTGGTTTCCTTACCCAAGCACAAGAGCCTGGGGAGCTGCCAGGGGCCTTTCAACTCTCCCGCCCTGTTGAGCCTGGACGAGATTGTGTAAGAGCCCCCCCAACCCCCCACGCCTGCTCCCTTGTGCAACACGCCCAGGCCTGCCCGTTCTCCTGGAGGGCTATGCCACAGGCCCTGGTACCCGCAGAGGCCTGGCTGCCCCAAGAGGCTCCTGCTTGGCAGGGAGAAAGTGGGGCACATCTCTTGACATTCTGGGTCTGCCCCTAAACTGGTCAAACTGGAGCCCCGACTGGAATTCAAGAAAGGAGGCTGGAGGAGGGAGGTGTGTGTGCTGTGTACATGGCCATCGCCACCCTGGAGCCCACTCGTGCAGAGGTGCCAGTTTGGACTCCTCATGCACATGCCCCCTGCAGTGTCTCCAGGACTCTTCTGCCTGCCTGTGCCATTTCCCGGCCCCCTCCTCTGCACCCATTCCCATGTGTGCATGCCTATTTGCGTAGCTCAAGCTCCGTGGGTGTTTTGCTTAAGCTCTGGTTACCGTTTGTGAGTGTGTGGGCACAGCATCACAGTGGCAGGTGAAGGTACCAGTTGGGGGAGCACACACACAGGCACTCACCCGGTCGCCCTGCCTGTGAGAGCCTGTGAGAATGGTGCCCCCAAGGAAAGGTTAAACACCTGTATGTGATGTGGAGGCATTTAACTGGCCACCTCCACACCTGGCACTTCCTGACTGACACCCAGCCCCACAGGGGAACCCAGCAAACAGGAGCCTCAAGTGGGCCCCAGCTGAGGGTCTGTGTGCCCAGGTAACCTTGAAGTTGAGGAAATGCAAGTTCTTTGACATCTCGGAGTTTCCTCTTTCCTCTTTTCTGTTAATCTCAAACGGGTCTTTTCTACCTTCACCCCTGGCAGAGAAGCCACCCCAGCCTTGTTTGAGGGGAGGAGATACAGGGATGGAGGACATACCACCAGCCAAGATTTGCTCACTCTCTCACCCCAAATGGGAGTACAGACAGGGTGGCCAACTGTCCGCGTTGTTCTGGGACGCAGAGCTCCCAGTGCTACAACCAAGAAATGCCCGGGCACACTGGGACACTTGGTCGCACTGTCCGGTACTTACGCATGTGCTGAATGGCGTTTCTGAAGAAATCTATAACCACTGCCAAGAAGAAGGGTCTTGTGGCCCTCGATCCAAAACCAGCCTCCAGCTTGGATTGCACTTCTCTTTGCCATGGAGAACCCAGGGTGACGCCGGGAGCATTTGGTGTGCACATGGCAGAGCAGAAGGATTGAAAGGCTTAGTGGAGATCACAGAGCATGCTGGCGGCGCACGGATCGGCAGCTCCCACACCCTCCCGGGAGGCGCTCAGCTGCCATGTGCGGTGACGCCTGCCATGTGTGGTGACGCCTGCCATGTGCAATGGCAGTCATGAGCATGGGAATCTGTTAGTTTCTAGATCCAGGTGGGAGCAAGAGTTTCTAGAACTGGGGGAGGAGATTCCTCTGGCTCTTTCAAAAATGTTCTGTCCTCTAAGAGGTTTTTGGAGACTCTCACATGAGAAAAAAACGTGAGGCTCTCGCTTGGACAGTTCTCTAGGAAAATCTCAAAATGGGAGGCAGAGTGACCCCGGAACTCAAACCTCCCCAGGGAAGGGAAGCTGGCGGCACCTTTTCTAGGGAAGAGCGAGCTCTGTGCAGTTAAAGCCTGAGCGGAAAGCTGGGCTCAGGCACGCGAACTGAGAGCTGGCCCAGCACTTAGCTCAGCTGCAGCATGTTCTCCACTTGTTGCCTGTGGCCAGGCCTTGAATCGTCACCATTTATTAACTTGGCAGCTTTCTCCAAGCCACTCTCTCTTGCCACTTAGGTGCTTTCAAAGTGTTACCTCAAAAGCATCAGCCAGACACCTCCCTATCCACTCGGCTGCTGGCAAGACCTCAGTTTTCCCACTTGCTAAATGGAGAGAATATGGCCCTGCTCCCAGGGTGAGCACAGCACGGCTGTTTGTCCCCGCTCTGTCCTGGGCTGTTCACCGGGCCACAGCGCTCTGAGGTGCACAGTCCCTGGCTAAGCATGGTTTTGAGACCCCCAAAGTATTTATCACGTTGGTAGTAATCAGTTTCCTGTGGGCCATGTGTAATATGTTGGAGGTTTTCTCAATTAAGATTGTCGGGATGATAAAATGGATTCCAGAATGTTCTTCAGAAGTCACCACTACTATTAAACAAGGCCGAATTTCGATTCAGGGGCATTCATGCTGGAAAGTAAAATGTGTTCTTAATATCTGCAGAAAGAGATAAAAGGGAAATTAGAAATGAATGATTAATGTTAATAAGTGAGCATACATGAAACCGCTCTCAAAGCAGCGCGGGACCCGCACGAAGACACATCCTTAGCTGAGAACCCAGCTTCCGGTTACTTAAAGCTTTCAGCTTCGTGAAGGGCTGTCGCCTAGCAATAGTGGGGGCTCCCTGTGCTTTTTCTCTTCAGTCCCAGCCTCTCTTCCTCACGGAGCCACCAGTAGGAGTGGGGCACTCGAGGGACTGGAGAATCTGCCCCTAGGCTTGATTGACACTGTTTCTAAGCAAGTGACTTCACCTTCCCAGCTTGTTCCCATCATTTGGGCCGAAACGAGGGGCTCTCTTGGCACAGACAGTCACGTAAGCGCCCACCTCCTTGCAGGCACCATGAGCTGGGGCTGGTGAGGACAGGTCTGGCATGGCCCCGTACCTCGTACATCTGACCATACTTCATCCTGAAATGACTATTCAGTTGCTCTGAATCAAATGGAATTGGGCCCAACCTTCCACTGAGCCCTTATCCCAGGGCGTTGACACCTGTTCCATGCCAGAGGAGCAGAGAAAAACTGAACACACTTCAGTTATGGCAAGTACCCTGCAGAAGGAGAGGACAGGCAAGAACCTCACTTTACAGATGGGACCCCAAGCGGGAGCCTGATTTGCCAGCAGAGTGGCCCCTGGCCGGGAAGAAAGCCCCTTTGGCCCTGGCTGCCAGGGCTCCATGCCACCCAACCTCCCTCTCGCTGAATGTCCAGGGCCCTGGCTGACACCAGCTTGCGAGACTAGGGCAGACCAGAGAGGGTGGGGGCACTTCCTGGAGCAAGGAGGGCTTGGCCAGGGCCAAGAGTCAGGGTGAGATGTGAGAGGAGAGAGCAGGAATGAAAGCATGGGCAGCTCCGGCATGGACACGAGGCGGGCACGTGCATGAACGGGACGTGGGGCGGGAGGTCAGTGGGAAGAGGGGCATTTCTGGACCCTGGCTTGCCCCATCGGGGCCACCACAAGTGACCACAGTCGAAACCCCGGCACATTTTGGTATACGTGGTAGAGAGGCCATGTGAGAATGGCAGCTCCTGTTCAGTGAACAAACTCTGGGCTGGACATCGATCTGAGTTCTAGACACACATTCACATTAACTCATTCAATCCTGTAAGGCTTGCTCTTATCCCCACCTTACAAAAGGGACAACCTAGGCACAGAGTGGGCAGGTGTTGCCCAAAGTAAGCGGCAGAGCTGGGATTTGCGACCGGGCAGCCTGACTCCAGAGCCTCACGCTCTGCAGTTGCAGGTGCAGCCTCCAGCTTTCAAAGGGAAAAATCACTGGTCATAAGCACCCCTCCCTCCCTTAGCCTCTGCCCACCACCACCCCCTCGAACGGCACAGACAGGATCTTGGGGTTTCCTCTCTTGATTGGCAAGGTGTTTATTTTCACCAACTGAGGTCCTCAGTCCCCCAGTAGATGCCTCTCAGGTTGCAAGGGGAGCAGAGAATGCTTTCCAGATAGGTGACTTCTGGCCATGAGGCAAGAAGCCATGGTGAGACCTGGCAATCTGCAGGGAAGAGCATTTTGCAACTATTCGTTGCCAAGGCCTCACCAGAAAATTGGCCTACTAAAAGCTAAGAGCTCCCAGGGTGTTCCATTGTGCTTTTTCATGGCATCAGTAGACAAACTGGTAAGATCGGGCCTGCACGTATCTCCAGGCTACCATTTCCCATGGCCTGGCTCTGGGCTGTGAAAGTACGATGTTGCACAAGGTCGCTTTTAGAGCAACTCGCAGGACAAATTTCTCTCAGGCCTCAGCACCAGCAAGGCGGTGTTAACTGGAGGTTAGGAACATGAACTCTGGGTCCCCCCAACTGTCCTCCTATGGGGGCGTCTCCAGGCAGCCTCTGTGGCTTAAAGTTTTTTCAGCCAAAATGAACCCCCATGAGCTTCAGTTTTCTCATATTTAACATGGGATTCAGTAACAACCTCCTAAGACTTCTCTCGAATCACTCGTTTCATTTTTGGTTTATAGACCTTCCGTGTCTTGTCACTAATCACATTTCCTCGCTGTCTGGGCCACCGGAAGCTCAGCACTCACCTGGAGGGCACCTCGGGGTTCCAGAGCACACCCCAGGGGCAGGGGACTGCCCCTACTCCCAGCTCCCTCTTGTCTCTACCCCACTTTCCCTTAGCCCAACTCCTTCAGTGATTTTTTTTCCTATTGTCCTTTAGGTATTTCTTTAGAGGCCTAAATTAATTAAAGTGGTAATTAAACAAGCCAGAGCCCTTTATACCTAAAGCACCTTCTCGCAGGTTGTGCCATGTAAGCCTCACACCAGTCTAGGTAGGTGACCCATTTTACGGAAGAGGAAATGGAGGCCCCCAGAGCAAGCTGGTGAGGTGGAGACAGGTCATCCCGCACCGCCCTGCTGCCCAGCACCGGTCCCTTTGCCCCTGTCCTGGCTCCATAAATGGTCGCCCGTCACTCTCCCGGCCCTTCCCAGCATCCCCTGCCCGGATGGAGCGCGGCGATTCTGCCCTTTCCTCACACCTCATTCCCATCCCACCTTCCGTTTCCCCGTGCCATTCTCTTGTGTTTGGGGGGGACTTTCCAAGAGATGGTAAAGCTCTTTGCATTATTTAAGGATGAGTGAAAAATCAGCCACCTCTCTTGGTGGCCTCCTTCATGGCATACACAACAAATAATTCAGGTTTAGCTCTCTCATTGAGTGACAGTAATGTCCCCAGAGTCCTGGCATGTGGCTCAGCCTTAAGGAAATGTAGCTCAGTACTCCCCAGAACTGGCTACCTGGCCAGTCCTTCAGAGAGGAGCCACCGTTCAGCCGCTCGCTCCCTGAATGGACCCCCTGGGGAAGGCCCAGGACCTCGAGGGGCTCAGACATGCCCAGTAAAATGTGGAGGGGACCCCCTTTAAAACCCTAGCCTCCCTCTGAGGCTTGGAGCTCTTGAGTCCAGCTGAGCACTTGAAGCTCCAGTGCTGAGTTGGGGTCTGGCGGAGAGAGCTGAACCTCTCTGCAGAATATGGGGCATTTGAGCTTTTCTGGGACACTGGCAGCAGTCATTTTGTTCACATCTCAGTGACAAAGCAACCCACAACTTAGAGCTTGTTGATAATTTTTATTATTATGACTTGGTGGTAATTTCCCTTCTTGGCACACAAGGCTCACGACTGTTGCCTTTCAAGAAACTGTGGCTGTGTGGTTGATGGCACCAGCTCCGAGGTCACCCAGCTCTGCCCTGAGGCTCTGATCCCTGTGCTCAGGTTCCCCTCCCAGGGGACCTCAGCCCCGATCTGCCCACAGGGGCCACACCCATGCATAAGTCCTCCAGGGGCTAGCACTGTCCGCTGCCTTCTGGCTGCCCAGGTCTGGCAGAGGAGCCAGCAGGAAAGGCCGAGAAACAGCCAAGTGTTGTAGCCTGAAACCCTGAAAATAGGGTCAGGGAGCCGCCACCCTGCCGGCTCACTTGTGAGCTCACCGTAGATGAGGGAGCCCGCCTTGCCTAACCAGACAGAAACACCAAGTGAGACTGGCCGCCCGGAACCCTCAGCAGACAGGCACATGGCAGGCAAGCAGCAGCCACACCCCCGGCCTCCGCCCAGCTTCTCTCTTCTCTGGAACAAGCCCGGGTCCTGTCCTTCAACCTCCCGACGACGGGCGTGCACGCGCTTTGGAAGTATAAGTACACACACGTATCCATGTCCGGCAACGTGTGTTCTTCGTGCCTGTGCAGACACGAGCGTGTGCCTGCGACGTCGGCAGTCATGCGAGATCCCTTCCCACCCAGTAGCTGGGGCACAAAGCCAGTCCCTGCAGGTACATGGGTGTTCGCTTCATTCTCTTTTATACTTTTCTGTAGTTTTTTAACCCTCCCAAATGTCAGCGCGCGCGCACACACACACACACACACACACACACACACACACAGAGCGTGGAAGGCAGGCACAGTCAGGAGGGTCGAGGTAGGTGTCGAGGGCCACAGCAGCTGAAACAGAGGAGAGAGCAGTTGAGCGCCACCAGAGCAGTTAGGGAGGGCTTCCCAGAGGAAGCAACATCGGAGCTGGAACTTCACAGGTGATGAGTGCTGCTCCAGGTGGATTCCGGCCTTCCCTACTGATGCTCCTCCCCTCTCCTCTGGCCCAGCCCCTCCTGTGGCTCCTCGCTTAGCTGTCTCCATCTCCAATTCTCACCTCGCTGTGCCTCTGGGCACATCTCTGTACCTCCCTGGTACCTCAGTGTTCTAACTAAAACAATAATAAAATAAATAAAACAAACAGTAAATAATGTAGCTTATCTGGGTGATAATGGAAGCTCTGTTCCAGTAGAAACATTTCATTTGGCCCAACCTTTTTCTAGAAGATTCGGAGTTACCTAAGCCTACAAACAGAAAGGGATTGTGGAACTAACCTGGTCCCACATCCTACCCTGGGAGGCATGATCCCTCCATAAACCCCCTTCAGGGGTCGCCTGGTCTCAGCCTGAACACCTGCACACACAGGTGAGCACACAGAAGTGCGTAGACACCCATGCACCCAGCTTGCCTGGTGCTGAGTGAAATGCCTGCCTTCCCCATCAGTCATCAGATCCCAGGTAGCCTCTGTGCCCCGCTCCTCTGCCTGGAACTGGGGACACAGTGGGCTGGGGACCAGCAGGCCCCATAGGTTGGGGAAGGGTGAGCTCTGCCCCCTCTTTACTCTGTGGGCTTAGAGAAATCGGTGAACTCTCTGAGCCTCAGTTTCCTTCTGTAAAGGTGAGAAGGGGATGAGGAAGAAGTTACAGTTTGTAAACCGTCAACTGCTCTGCAGATGCTATTCATTATGACGTAACCATTTGAGAGCAATTACAAAGCAACCATCAAGGATTATAGAACAATGCAGGGGAAACTGCACACATATGTGCTAGGGAGGCCCCCCAGGAAGAGCATTGAGGGCAGAGTCCTCCAGTGGCTGCCATTTGGGTGGTATCACTATGCCCAAGTTCCCTGCACAAGATAAACGGCCTCATCCTCAGAGCCAACCTGGGGAGCGGGGGCGGGCATCAGCCCCATGGGACCGGGAGGACCTGTGGGCTTAGAGTCCACAGACTGGGTTCGGGATTCAGGTCTTCTGGCTGCAAAATGTAGGCGCTTTCCACTCTGCAGCTGCAGTGGGACAGATTTCAAGCCAAAGAGATCTGAGCAGACGTGAGTCACATGAGTTGATGAAGAGAAGCCACATTTGCTGTGGGGGAAGGACATTCATTCATTCATTTATTCATTCATTCATCGACACCTGCTTCTGAACACCTGTCTCCTGTTGAGCAAATGAAAATAGGAGGGGGACTCTAAGGGCTTGTGTGGCAGAGATCAGGTGGTGTCTTCCTCACCCATGTCAGCCCTAAAGCTGAGACCCAGACCGAGGCTGCAGGGACTGGCTCCAGGCAGTTACCAGGAGCCTCCTGTACATGGGCAGAGCTTCTGTTTTTCATCAAGACCAGTCAAGTGGATCCCAGGGCCTCGGTTGAGGGGGGCAGAAGGCACATAGGGAGGGGAAAAGAGGATGAGGGGGCCTCCCTTGGGTCCCTCAAGGTGCCCAGGGGACTAAGGGAGCTGGAGACAGAGCCTGGAACAGCAGGCCAGGTTGGCGGAAGCAGGGCCAGGCGCGGATCCAGGGCCACCAGGCCTGCATGTGGGAGGGGCCTGCAGATGGAGGCAAGCGTGGCCTGAGGGAGAGGGGAGCAGCCTGATTAATAGGATGATAGGGGCAGATGGACGGGCAGCCAGGGCCACTCTGGGCACCAGCCTCCTGCTCCCCAGCCACCAACCAGGCTGCTGGGCTGGGGCAGGGACAGGCTGCTGGCCTCTGGCAGGGGTGAGGCTGTGGTGAATGAATCACTGGCCAGTGCCAGGAGCCTGCAGGCCTCAGCGCTCACTCCCCGAGGACCAGCTAATTCACTTGGAGTGAGGCCGGACCACTAATGACCAGAGCAGCCTGCCCAGGCCCTGCGGAGCCCCATGCACAGCTGACCACTGAGCAAGGGGCCAGACAGCGGGGGACAGGTGTGCCCACCTCTGCAACAGGCTTGGCCAGGGCTCCAAACCTGCCTTAGGAGAGGCAGCAATGCCCCCAAGTGGGGGAAAGACCCTTACCCTGAGCCAGCCTGAGTCGGGGGTGGAGAGGGGCACAGCCACCCCCACCCCCCACCGAGCTGCAAAGAGCCTAATTATGGTAGGAAACAGGGAAGGGGACCTGGGGAGGAGTAGCAAGGAGGGCCAGCCTAGTCCTCCTCCCTTCCTAGGAGAAGGAGGAGATAGAACCTCGTTCAGCCAGGGCACATGGCCAGGTCGTGAGCTGGGCCCCACCAGGAATAGACACTCAACTCCCTGAGAAACAAATCACTTGGAAAACAAGGCCTGGCGCCTTGCCAGGTGCTCCCTGACGCATGCTGTTTGCTGATGGCACAGGTGCGGCATTCCAGGGCTGACCCCCATCCTGCGCATGTCCCTGGGTTCAGTGAGCACAAGACTGAGCAGCTCTCTGCCGGGCTCCAAACACCATTCCAAAGGCTCAGCCAGGAAAGGGCTCAGCACACACTAACCACCACAGTGATAACAGCCAACTTCCATGCGCCCTGTGCCTGGCCCCAAACCAGCTCTGCATATGCCGCCCCATTTGTCCCTGCATCCCCCTGCAAGGCAGGGACTGTTAAGGATGCCCATTTTACAGAGAAGGTAGCTGAGTCTCAGTAGGGTAGATCACAAGCCCAAGGCCCTTAACTTGTAAGCAGCAGAGTTGGGTCCTGAATGACTCCCATGTGTAACCCCTGCTTGGCCAGCTCCAGGACTCTGGGTTTGAGGGAGGGGAGACCTCTGGATTCTGTCCTTAAGAAATCAAAGGCCTCACCAGAAGCTCAGTGGGGCCGGAAGGGCTAGACACTGGCGAAAGGAGAGGACTGAAGGCCTCTGGGGTCCTAGCTCCCATTTCGGTGTTCCTGTGTCCCCCTCCCAGGGAACATGTTAACGAACCCTTAGAGAGACAATGAGGAGGGGTGAAGGCTGCAGCCTGTGAGGGGGGTGGGTTTGTAGGGCCGTTGGGGGTGCATGGTCCTGCCTAGAGGGGCAGGGAGTGATGGGCCACTCTCCCTCCTTGAAGTGGCTGCCATCCCATGCCTGGCACCGGCCTTGAGCCTTGGTCCTCTCACTGCCCCATGGGCCCTCCAGACTCACCTCGGGGCAGAAAAGAGCTCAACCAAGCAGGGCCTGCAGGACTCTGTGGCTGGCGAGTCCCCAGGCATGGTGGCCACCTCCTGGGCAGAGGAACAAAGGGAACCTGGTTTGGGAGGACGGGTTGTGACCACGTGTTCTCCTTCCCGCCAGGGCTGGGCCTGGAGGGAAGGGGCCTCGGGCGCCCTCTGCTGGCCTGGGGGTTCCGGGAGGAAGGAAGTGGTGGCTGCCGGGCCTAGATCATTAGTTCCTCCTCCTGCACCCAAGGCTTGGCTGGGTGCGTACTGGTGGATACCTGTGTGTGCATGTGTGTTCTGTGTGTGCAAATATACGTTCATGTCTGTGTGTGCCCGTATGTGAGCGGGTCTATGTGTGCACATGTCTGTAGATGTGTCTGTGGGCACCTGTGTGTGCTGTGGATGTGTGTGCATATCTGTCTGTGTCAGCATGTATCAGTGTGTGTGTTGGTGTGTGTTCAAATCTATGTTTGTATTTGTCCACGTGTGCAGATGTGTGTGTGTCTGCGTCTGTGCTTGTCTGAGCATGCAGGTGTCAGTGTGTGGGTGCACGCTGGTGTGAGTGTGCATGTCCTTGCATACGTCCATCTACCTGACCTCGGGCAGGAGGGCTGTAAATGGCTTGTGGCAGCTACAGCACCTGCATTTTGTTCAGCTAAAAGCACCTGGCCAGGTAGTCCCCGGGGGTGGAAAGCTCATGTGGGCATTAGCACGAGGTCAGAGGGGCAGAGCGGCCACTAGCCACTCTAACGTCTACTCGTATGAGGAGAGAGAGGAAGATATTGAGTGAGTTCCATCCCTAAGGAGCTATGCATGTGAGCAGTTGTAATCTAGCGTGATAATTAAGATAACCATGCTGGAGGTGCCTGCAAAATGCAGAGGGAGCCTAAGAGGCCTGGGCCAGCCTAGAGAAATCCTGGAAGGCTCTATGGAGGAGGCAAGCCTGAGCTGAGGCTTGGGAGGTATATAATGCCTGAGAGTTGGCCAGGCAGGTAAGGGAGGGTAAAGATGTGGGGCCCCAATGGGCTTAGGACACAGAGAGCAAAGAATCAGAGTGAGGTGGGGACTAGCTGGGTGAGTGAAAGGCCCGCTGGGAGTCCAGTGGTGAAAAGCAAGGCCGGAGAGGTAGACAGGCACAGGCGCCCCAATACCGCCTGGTGGCAGAGGGCCACTGAAGAAGTCTAGGCAAGGCAGAGACCATCCGTTGTGGGGTTCGAGGGTAGAGGGGGGTCCTCTGCCTCCTGCCAGCACCTGGGAAGGCAGACCATGGTTTTCCTTCCAGGTATGTGCAGGCACTGAGCAGGCAACTCTGCCTGCTGCACAGAAGCACCGCAGGACGAAGATGCCTGCAGCTCCCATGCTGACCACAGGTGCTCAGACCTGAGCCTGGAGCCTAACGGAGGCCTGGCTGCTGCAGGGACCTGCTCCCCCTCCAAGGCCCAGCGATGCCCATGCTGCGCCAGCTGCAGTGGCCTCTGGGCTCCTCTTTCTCATCAATGCCTCCTCTGTGGCCTGGGCCTGGGAGGGTGGGTCGGGGAACGCCTTGGGCCCCAGCCAGCCCGGTCCCCTCTCAGGGTGGCACCAGGCCGGCCGCCTCAGCACTGGCCTTGGGGTCTTAAGTGGGCCAATTCTCCACCCTTAGGGCCTGGTGCTCCCAAAGCCCCTGCCGAGGCTGGCCCTATGCTCATTCGTGAAACCCAGCTCAGGGACAATGGCGCCGAGCACACATTCATTCAGGCTCACAGAATGGGCACATGTGCACACACACACGCATGTGTGAGGGAAATACAGCTTTATTTTTCTACACCCTGATGGCCTTTTTATGTCAAGCCCCATTCACCATCTAGAATCTTGTGGGTGCTGGCTTCTTGCCCCCACCCCACCTTTTCCCTGGTGCTACCCAGGCTTTGCATTGGGACCCTGGAGATCCTACAGGGGTTCCCTGTGCAGGCCACTGCTCCAATGGCCCTCGTTCTCACCCACCCCCACGCCTACTCAGACTGCACACGGGTTCAAGGACACATCCTGCACTACCAGGGCCCCTGTCCCCACCCCGCCCCCGACAGATCATCTTGCCTCCTCTCACTGGACTGTAGCTGTGGTCTCCCCACTGCCCTGTCCACCTTGTCCTTGTCCCTATCCTGTTGCTCCTTGCTCAGCATCTTCCTTGGCTCCCACAAACTCCAGAATAAAGTCCTCATTCACCTTGGTAATCAAGGCCTTCCGTCACCTGGCCCCGTGCCTCCTGTGAACCTCTGCTCCTGCGCCTGTCATTCCCATCTCTAAGACTTTGACCAGCTCTCTCTGGGCTGCCTCCCTGGACTGCCCTCTCTTCCCTCCCGCTGCACCCAAACCCGTTCCAGCCTTGAGAGGAGCAGAGGTGAGAAGGAATCTGACGGAAACAGCCCCCTCCTCCACAGAGCTCTGCCCGGCCCTCACGGTCCACACAGCGTCTTCGTCTCTGCTGCTCCCCACACAGCTTGGCTCCTTAGGGACTGGCTCATAGAAGCCCAAGGCCCGGCGATGTGCAGTGTGCCACAGTCCTGCCGCATCCTTGGAGCCTGGTGCCAGGCTGACCCCACTCTGGAGCAGGTGTTGGCAGGGAGCTCAAGCGTCGAGGGAAAGAGGCAGCAGGCGGAGCAGAGCGTGAGCGCTGCCATACCCTCCCCGCACTGCCTCTCCCGGCCCCTGGGAGCGGTTGCTAGGCTGGCATGCGGCAACAGTGGGAGCGCACTCTCTTGTTGCTGGCACAGCCTGTCAGCTGCACCCACAGTCCACATGGCAGGAGCCGGCTGTGGGCATGGGGCAGCTCTTGGCCCAGGGGAAATGCCAATAGGCCAGCCAGACTCCGGGGGCAGGGGGAGCTGGGCTCAGATGCAACAGGGCCCCGGGCTGCAGGAAGGGAAGCCCTGCCACGCCCCTCTGGGCGAGGGTGACCAAAGATGGTGGGGGTTCCCCCTCCAGATACCGAGGGTCCCAGCCTTCGTCCGTGGGCCTTATCTTCATCCTGTCTGGTGGGCCACCCATGGACCCGCCTCGTACTAATGGGGGCTGATGGAAACTTGCTAGCTCCCCCACCGGCCCTGATATGCCACTTTGCCCCTGTTGGGGAGAGGCCCCAGGGGCAAAAGGCTCTTCCAGGTCTCACATCTGGGAGCCTCCCGCTTCTACCGAGCTCCAGGCACTGAGAGCTCCTCCAAAGACCTTCATTCTGACCAGGAGCTCAGAGATTGGAGTCTGGGCTGCCCTGGGCCCGCTGACGCCCGTGAGCTCTACTGGGCTTTGGCCCTTCCTGGGGCTGCAATCAGGATGTGTGGTTGCCTGAAGTGAAGGATTTGAGCCTCGGTTTGAGGGGGTCAGATCACCCAGACCAGGCCCTTTCTGCCACCCCCCAACCCCCACTGCAGTCCTAGGAGCAGATGTATTGCTGTATCGCTGGGTGTGAGTAGCGAGGGCCCAGAGTGGGGGATGGCGGAGGGCGGGGCATGATGATCCTGGGCAGACTCTTCAGCTGGCAGAGGCTCCTGCCAAGACAGTTCCTGCCCCGCCCCCGCCCCTCCACTCATTATCAACTTGGGGTTTGTGTGCAAACAGCAGCTGGTCTCTTTTGTCAGCCTCTCCTCCGCTCCCCTGCCCCTTCCCTCCTACCCAATGCCTCCCAACTGGCTCTTCCATCTCAGGCCCTGCCTGTCCCCCAGGTGATTTAGAAACTGGAGCTTTGGGGAGTCCTGGGATGGGAGGCAGCCCCTGCCTGTTCTTGGCCCTGGGTCCAAAGTTCTCCTCTAGCCCTTCAAAGAGCCCATATTAAACTCACCTGGGACATGAGAGCCAGGTAGGAGTAACAGAGCCAAAGTCACAAAGTGGGTGAGTGCAGAGCCGGGGCCCAGACCGAAGTGAGCCTGTTTGCAGAGCCTGTTTGCAGAGCCAGTCTACTGCCCGGCCTTAACTGTTCCTCCGATCGCCGCAGTGCCTGGCACCGCTTCTATTCCGGGGTTCTGGAAAGGTGGACTCGACCTCCTCGCCTGTGTCAAGGGCTTCAGCTGAAGTAAGCCTGTGTGCCTATGGCTGGGACAGGCAGGCAGGGCCTGATGGCAGGGCCCTGTCAGGAGCTGGGACTGGACGCTGAGGTGCAGTGGGAGACAAAACCTTACAAGTGGCAGGCCCTGCAGACTGTGGAGGTGGGGAGCAGGGAGGCTGATTAGAAGAGGCAAAAAGCAGGAGAGCATGGACCAAGGCACTGGTCTTGGGGAAGGGGGGCAGCCTGACCTGGGGTACTTGGTCACAGTGGATAGTGGGTGAGGGGAGTGGGGATGACACCCAGGTCTCTGGCCTGGACAATGGTCAGGATGTGAGTCCTTTACAGATAGAGAAGCAGGCATGGCAGGATGAGGACCACCTTGAGTTTGAGGCAAACTGGGTTTGAGTTACTTGAGGGATGTCCAGGTGGAAGTCTCCAAGGGCCCCAGAAGACAAGCTGGGGCAGGGCAGGTGGAGGGCTGGGAGTGGATAAGGTCGTGGAAGGTGAAGGGATAAGGGGAGAAGGGGACGGAGGATGGAGTCCTGAGTAGGCTCAGAGGTCAGGGAGGGGACTGCAGGGTGTGGGAGGAGAGCAGGAGGAGTGTCCACTGGATTTGAGAATTGATAAGGCGGCGGCTCTGGAAGGGCAAGCCCATGGCCTGGCAGGGGCTGTGGCCTGCATGGGCGTGTGGTTCCTTACCAGGCACTCATTCTTCTTCAGAGTTTAGCTCTTCTAATCCTACAGCAGGCCTGGGGCAACAAGCCTGTCTCAGGCGCGACCTAGATCAGGCCCGAAAGTGCTGTATAACCCCAAAGCGTTTGAGATGATGGCTTGTTGCTGCCCCTTGAGTACACAGGCATGGGGTACCAGGCTCTGCCATGAGCTGAGATTACTGAATCTGAGTCCCTGGGGGCCTCACTGCTGAGATGCCCAAACCCAAACTAGAGGGGACCACGTGATGGGCGACGGGGCTGGGGGGAGGTGTGGGGACATCGGAGGGAGGCACCTGCGACTCCCAGGGGCCTCGCAGAGGATGCAACCCCAAGGCAGATCTGGAAGGAAGACTCCGGGTTCATCAGATGATGGGTGCATGGGAAAGGCAGCAGGCAGGGAAACAGCCTGAGTGCGCGAAGGCAAGGAAGCTTGAGAAAGCGAGGAAAACCGCGGCCCAGGAAGGAAAGGTGGGGCCCGAGCTGGACCACTGCCTGCGGCCCGGTGCTCAGTCGAACCCCCCACCCATGGTCAAAGTTCATCCTCTCATAAGAGCTTTTCTGGGGCTTTGGCCAAGGCCCTCCTGCGGTCCCTGGGACAGCTGCGGGCGCATGAGTGTGCAAGGTCACGGGGAAACCTGTCCCTGGCGGCGGGGCCCAATGTGCCCTGGGACAGGCAGGGGCGGACCCTGCACACACGCGCGTGCACACAACCGGGTCCGCGCGGGCCAGAAGTCGCAGAGCGGAGGCCGGGAGCCGGGCCGCAGGGACCGCTCGGCGCCGAGGGCCGCCGGGGCAAGAGGGAACAAAGGACGCGGCAGGGCGGGGGTGGCCGGGCCGGGCCGTGATTGGCAGCTGGGAGTCTCGGCCTGGCGGTTGATTGGACGCGGCCCCTGCGGGGCCCTCGCGCCCGCTCCGCCCCTCGCGGCCGAAACCGGAGCCCGGAACCGCGGCGCGCGACCCGCCCGCGCCCCTGCCATCTGCGCCGGGGGCGGGGCGTAGGCCTGAGTCGCAGGCCTGAGTCGCGTTCCTGCCCAGCCCCCCTCGCCTGCCGCCACGGAGCCCAGCAACCTGTGCGCCCGGCTCCCCCCACAGCCGCACCCGGCCCGGCTGCGCGCGGGGCTCCCCGAGGCCCGGCTGCGAAGACCCGAAGGGCAGGGTTCCCGGGCACTAGAGCGCCTGGGTGCCCAAAGGTCTAGAGCCCAGGAAGCTGCCCCTTCCGGAAACCTGGCCAGGGTCTCGTGGCTGGACTGGGAGAGGGGTCAGAGAACAGGGGACACCCAGAGAGGGCAGGCTGGGGGATGAACGAGTGGAGCAGGCTGCGGGCCGAAGGACAGAAAGCGCAGAGGAGGGGTGGTTGGATTACCAGAGGTTTGGGCCACTCCAGCCTGGCAGCTTTGGGAGTCGCCAGAACGCCAGACAAGGGAACAGCAGGGCTTGGGGCCGAGAGGGAGTTAATTGAGTTCATGGCCAGCGAGGCCACCGCTTTCTGCTTAAGGACTTCAGATGAGAGAGGGGCCATCGCAACTCCATCCCTCTTTCCCAGCTGCCTTGGAGGTGAGAGAGAAGGGGTGGAGCCAGGGACCCCGGCCACCAATCACCGTCTCAGCTGCGCTTTGAATCCGGGCTGGCGGGCTCTGGCGGCCAGGTGTGCTGGCGCCCTCTTTGTCCCCACTTGCCTGCCCAGGCGTGTCCTACTCCACCCCCACCTTTCGAGAGGCTCTGTGCCCCACCCAGCTGGTTCCCTCCTCTCCAGGTTCCCCTATCTGGGACTGAAGCTGGCCCCTGGTTCTGCGCCGGAAGCCCTGGTGACTCCAAACCATGTCCCTCTCTCTCAGGTGCCATTCTCAGCTCCGCAGACATAAGTTGCTGAGCACAGCTGCCTCCATCTCCCCAAAATGGACACCAAGGACCTAATGGTGCTGGGAGTGGAGGGGGTAAGAGCCCATGATTTGCAGCAAAGTCCTGGCACAGGACTGGTCCAGGCACAAGCTGTCGTGACCAGGGTAAGCCCCTTACCCCAGAGGTGGCTCCTACAGTTGTGAAACCAAGATCCTAAGGGCACACTGCCAGGTAGTATTAAAGGAGATCCCGCAGAAGAGAGGGCTTTGTGAGACTGAAGCCTCCGCGTGTGTGTCGGGTGGGGACGTTAGCACTCTGTCCCAATGCTGGGGACAGACAGACAGCCAGAGAGGATGGGTGGAACTCCATAGTCCTGCCCCTGTGGGCAAGAGCCAAGGTGCCAGGCAGGATGGGGGAGACCAGCACAGTGCCATCCCCATGAGCCCAGAGCTCCCCCTGCCCTGAACAGAGAGGAGCCAGGGTTTAGGGTTCCTGACTCTCACGCTCCCTCAGACTCTCCAGGAAAGATAGAGCTGCTTTTCCTTTATCTTTAGCCCTGAGGGTGTGGAGCTGGAGCCCTCTCCAAGGTCAAGGCTAGAGGGCAGGTTGGGGGGCTCATAGACTTCTCCCCTCTGATGCCCCATATGACCCTATCCTCTCCCTAGTCTGCTTCCCCATCTACACTGCTTTCTGTCTCCTCCCCCAGCTCTGGCATGAAATTGGTCACTAAGATCCTCTAGGCTGCTTCCTTAATGTCTCAAATCTGTCTTCTCTACCCCTCCACTGCCATACTGGTCACAGCTGGACCATGGTGACAGCCTCCACCTGACCAGTCCCCTGCCACCAGGCTGGCCCACCCCATAGCCAGCATGAAATGCAAACTAGGCTTGTTGGAGCTCCAGTGGTGCAATCAGTTAGCACATGGTACTTATAAGAAATGCAAACTAGGTCTTGTCCCTTCTCTGTTAAAATTCAATAGTGGCTCCCCATTGCTCCCAGAGCCCCTGTTGGACCTATCAGGGTTCTAGTAACTGGATAAGCCCACACCCTGGAACCAGCCTGCTCATTATTGAATCCTGAGGGCCACTCCTTGCTAATTGTGCCTCAATTTTTCCATCTATAAAACGGGGACGATGATAACAACTAGGCAGTGTTTCAAGTCCTTTGCACATAAACATATTTATTTAATCCTTATAACAACTCTATGAGGTAACTCATTATGCCCGCTTTACTGTGTACCCACAATAAAAGTAGAATGATGGGAGCACCTAGGTCATACAATCGTGGGTTAAATGAGTTAATACATATCAAAATCTGAAAGCTTGCAATGTAGCCGACGTCAGTACGTTCTAGTTGGGAAGAGGCTGGGCTGAAGGGATTATTCAGTGCTCAGGCGCCCCCTGGTGGCCATCCTGGGCATTCCAGGCCTTCGCACAGGCAGGGCCTGGGAAGGTGGGAGGCTTCTTAAGGTCAGACACTGCACCCAGGAGGCTAACCCCAAGGCTTAGTCCCCAAATGTCTATGGAGCTTGAGCGATTTTCAGCCCCTGAGCCAGCTCGATCTTTCTTCCCCTCCTCTCAGAGAGTTTGTGTGTG